>NW_027507784.1:182974263-183551763 GCF_037356315.1 Lithobates pipiens | reverse complement strand
TTAAGTCAGTTATGGAGTAAGAACTGCTTCGGTTTCAAGGCTCCCCGCGAGAGGCTGAATGGTATGAAGTGGCGGTGAGAATTTTTGCGGGGAAGTTTCCAGGCTCCCCCGGGCCTTACGTATGTTTGCAGTAGGTACGATTGAATTGTTTTTAGTTCCTAATGCTGTCAGCTCTGTGTGTAGTCGGCTCTGCGCTCCGCCGGCCCCCGGGACCCTCAGCAATGCGGCCTTTGTGCACGGATGGCTTTTCCCAGGGATTCAATTCACTGGCAGAAGAATTCACAAGAGATAAGGAACCTTCCATCCACTCGCACCCACCGACACCACATAACATTGCTGAGGAGCCCGACAACCGCTCTATCCAACGGCACCGAGGGGCTCGCTGGCCTCACTACTACAATGTAACATTGCTACTTTGTCACACGGCCTTATGTAGGTGTGCGCGGGTCGGCGCCGTGCACTTAGAACGCTTCATTTTCCTCCACAAATTACAACTCACATGGAAACGGCACATTTATACAGAAATACAGTCCGGACAGGGTTTCAAGGCGCCCCAGCCAAACCCAGTAAGACGGTTTCAAGACGCCCAGGCTGTTGCGGGCTCAGAGCAGGGGGTGCAAAATGTCAGAGGAGCAGAGAAATGGACTGTATAGAAGGAGGGGAATGATACTGTATGGAAGGGGGGAAATTATACTGTATAGAAGGGGGGGGGGGGAGATACTGTATAGGAGGGATAATATACTGTATAGAAGGAGGTAAATATATTGTATAGAGAGCTACAGAAAGATATTGTATAGAAGGAGGGAAAACATACTGTATAGAAAGGGGGGGGGTATACTGCATAGGAGGGAAAATATATTGTATAGAAGGGGGAAATTATACTGTATAGGAGAGATAATATACTATATAGAAAGAGGGAAAATATATTGTATAAAGAGCTACAGAAAGATACTGTATAGGAGGAAAAGGATACTCTAGAGAGACAAAAATATACTGTACAGAAAGTGAAAAGGATACTGCACAAAAGGAGGGAAAAAAATACTGTATAGAAAGTGAAAAGGATAATGTAAAGCGCTGCGTAAATTGTTGGGGCTATATAAATCCTGTATAATACTAATACAGAACGAGTAAATAGATACTGTATAGAGAACTACAGAAAGATACAGTATCGAAAGTGAAAAGGATACTATATAGAATGAGTGGAAAGATACTATATAGAAGTAGAAACATATACTGTATAGAACACGTGTCAAACACAAGGCCGAATGCGGCCCTCCAGGGTCATTTCATGTGGCCCTCACACCTCTCCTGCAGCCTATGGCACCCCCTTGTCTCCGTCCCCACCTTGTCTCAGCAATTGGCAGCAGAGAGGAGGACAGGACAACTCCTACTGATTCTACATCTCTCTCGGCAGTTGCAGCACCACCTCATCCCCACCCTTCCCAGTCTTATCATTCAACAGACTCTGGCAGCTGACTCCTGCTCTTCTTTTCAAGGTCCTCCTCCAGACCTTGCACTTTCTGCTTCCTAGTTGCACCCCCAGCTTCTTCCCAGCAGCAGCACATGGTAAGGGGAGGGGTTTGTGGCACCGTGATGTAAGAAAGGGTGAGGGACTCTTGATTTTTGACTGTGGGAGCTTGCTCTGGACATCTAGTCCTGCATATACAACTGGCCCTTTTGAGGGAAACTATAATGCTGATGCAGCCCGCAGTGAAATTGAGTCTGACAACCCTGGCATAGAAGGAGAAAAAGATACTGTATAGAGAGCTGCATAAAGATACTGTTTAGAACTAGAAGATACTGTAGAGAATATAAAATGATACTATATACAGCGATGGCCAAAAGTTTTGAGACTTTTATATACATATTAATTTTCACAATGTCTGCTGCCCCTGTTTTTATGATTACAATTTGCATATGCTCCTTAATGTTATGAACAGTGATCAGATGAATTGCAATTAATTGCAAAGTCCCTCTTTGCCATGGAAATGAACTTGATTCCATTAAAATAAACAAGAAAAAAAAAAATTCACTGCATTTGTGAAGAAGGCTTCAGGGCACCCAAGAAGCGACAGGATTGTCCTCCTACAGTTGATTCAGCTGCAGGAATGACACTAGTGCAGAGCTTGATCAGGAATGGCAGCAGGCAGGTGTGAGTGAATCTGCACACACAGTGAGGTGAAGACTTTTGGAGGATGGCCTGGTGTCAAAAAGGGCAGCAATGAATCCATTTCTCTCCAGAAAAAACATCAGGTACAGGCTGATATTCTGCAAAAGGTACAGGGATTGGACTTCTGAGGACTGGGGTAAAGTCATTTTCTCTGATGACTCCCTTTCTGATTGTTTGGAGCATCCAGAAAAAACCTTGTCCAGAGAAGAAAAGGTGAGCGCTACCATCAGTCCTGTGTTGTGCCAACAGTAAAGCCTCTTGAGACTATTCATGTGTGGGGTTGCTTCTCAGCCAAGGGAGTGGGCTCACTCACAATTTTGTCTAAGAACACAAGCTATGAATAAAGAATGGTACAAAAACATCTTCAAGAGCAACTTCTCCAAATCATCTAAAAACAGTTTGGTGATGAACAGTGCCTTTCCCAGCATAATGGAGCACCTTGTCATAAGGTAAAAGTGATAACTAAGTGGCCTGGGGAATAAAATATCGACATTTAGGGTCCATTGCCAGGAAACTCTCTAGACCCTAATTCCATTGAGAACTTGTGGTCAATCCTCAAGAGGCAGGTGAACAAAAAAACCCCCCCACAAATTCTGACAAACTCCAAGCATTAATTATGCAAGAATTGGCTGCTAGGAGTCAGGACGTCGTCCAGATATTGATTAACAGCATGCCAGGGTGAATTGCAGAGGTCTTGAAAAAGAAGGGTCAACACTGCAAATATTTGATTCTTTGCATATACTCAATGTACCAGAGACTGGGGACATGGTACAGGACATGGTCAGAGACTAGGGACATGGTATCGGCCCTCTCACCTGACCCAGCGATACCCCCTCCATTAGTACAGACCCCCCCCTCAGGACAAACCAACCCCCCCCTCCCCTCCCATTAGTACAGCCCCCCAGGACAAAGCAATCCCCCCTCCCATTAGTACAGATCCCCCCCCTCCCAATTATGGTACATAAAAATCAGTTTTGATTACTGAAGCCCGCCTATTCCCTCGTGACGATTCGCCATCGCCCCATCCTATGTAACCAGATGTCCTTCCTCATTCTTTATGGGGCCAATATGGTCTTCTTTCTTCTTCTCCTCCTCATACTTAAAGAATTTCATGGGATTTTTTTTGCTCTCCTCATTCGTGTTCTATCTTAGCCGCCCTAATTGCACCCTTACATTTCATATTGCATTCTTTATAAAGTTTGAATGCAGATGATGATCCCTCAACCGTGTGTGTGTATATGTATGTGTGTAAAAAAAAAAATATATTATCAAATGAAAGATCCCACCATGTAGAAATATACTGTAAAAAATGTACAATATACTATATAGAAAGATACCATATAGTAAGTGCCTGTATAAAAGATAGATGCTGTGTAAAAAAAATAAAATAAAAACGTATGTAGAAAGATACTATATCGCAAGATCCCGTATAGATAGATCTAGACAGATACTGTATAGAAAGAGTCTTGTGTAAAATATATAAAACGATTCTGTGTAGAAATATACTTTAAAGAAAGGTAAAAATATACTATATAGAAATATCCCATATAGAAAGATACTGTATAGGAAGTGTCTGTATTAAATATAGAATGATGCTGTATAGGAAGATTCTGTATAGAACGATGCTGTATAGGAAGTGCCTGTATAAATGATACAGAAAGATTCTGTGCAGAAAAATAAAAATATATAGGTACTATAAAAAATCTTACTTTTATAAGTAGATCCCATTTACAAGGATAAAGACAAATTACTACACAGGAAGATCCTGAATAGAAAGATACTGTAAAGGAAGTGTCTGTATAAAATATAGAATGATGCTGTATAGAAAGATACTATATAGAAAGAGATCAAAAACATCCTCTATAGAAGGATATAGAAATATATACTTTATGGAAAGTGTCTGTATAAAAGATCCTTTATAGATATATCCTGTATAGAAACATGGAAGGATGTAGAAAGATCTCACATAAATAGATATGGAAAAATACTGTATAGCAGGATATAGAAATACCCTATGTATAAATATCCCATATCGAAGGATATAGTGAGATGCTGTATAGGAAGATATAGGAGAACTGAGGGGTGTAAAGCCATGTATTACTGAGATCATCAACGGATGAAAAACACACTACTAACATCCACTGGATGGGGAGGATGGAGGGGTGGGGGACTAGAAACATCTAATAAATTGTATGGAAAGGGATGATTTAAAACCGATAGATCAAAGTGAGAGCTTTTGCCCATAGAACAAAGAAAATGGAACGTTTCACCTTCCAAATTTACAGTTAAAGATTGAACCTGAAATCTGATTATTGCAGCAGAATCTCCATTTTCCTTTGCTTCAGTTTCTGTTAATCAGCCAAGTTCTTTTAGAAATGATTTATATCGGTAACCTGACCTATTTAGAATGGGCTACACATTATGCAGAAAAAAGAGCATTGTTTGCATTATTTTTCTATGTGCCTGCTAATTTAATACACGCACTACTTTTTTGTGTAATTATTATTATTTAAATTACAGACTCTTAGGCTGGTTTACTAAAGGAGTTGAAAATTTTCACTCAAAGTGTAGCTGTGTTCACTTTAAATATATAATAATGTGCAGATAAAATAAAAAGGGATTTTATTTTCACAAGATTTATAGATGCATGCTGTCCTGGATTTTCCAGCAAAGTCTTGTACCTAATGAGGGAACCAATGAGGGAGAAAGCCTCTGCTCTCGTCACATCACTGGACTGAGATCAGGCACCGGTAAGTATTTAGGGGGGCTGCAAGGGAAGCTGCTTGCAGAAATTTTTTAAAGTGTTCGTAAACCCACAACCGTAAAATCAAAATATATACAGTAAAGCATCCTTATTATACTCCCTATGGAACCTAAGAGGTTAATCCTGCATATTGTGTGATCCTGTCTTCTCTGATTCTCCCCTTTTTCCACAGCCCCCAGTCCATCTCCTCTTAGTACAGAGTCTCTGGGTGCTCTGTTCAGTTTAGTTTGTATTGCTAGAGTTTTTATTTTTGGGAGGGTGCATGTGATCAGCCCAGGGCCAATCAGTACTGTCCAGACAGAGGGTCAGGGGTCATGCAGTCTCCTAGGATAGTCAGGAGAATTAAAACTCCTCCAACAAGCTTTAACCAGTGCTTGGCCAGACAGTGATAGAAGTTACAAAACTGCTATATACTGCTGATGGGAAAAGGTACTTTGCAGTTTATATTTACTAAAATAATTGCATTTCCATGTTCTGTGTACTGTGGGAGACCAGATATAGTGAATGCAGGGTCGTGGGGTTACTAACACTTGACTGTATTAAGGTAAAAAAAAAGCTTTTGCCTTTAGAACCACTTTAAGTAAACTAGCTTCACTGTCTTGTTGGCAGCGTTTGATAGTATTCTGTAGTGCAGGTCTCCACGCTACAGCCCACAGGCCAGATGTGGCCCGTCTTTCCTCTATTATGCCCTTGGGACACCATTTCTTCCACTGATACAGGTGGTGTTCCTTCCATTGACACCAATGATGAGGCAAAATTCCTTCAGGTGGACCTGGGGGTAGGGTCTTGAGATGGATAGATATCTATTTATTTATTACACATTTTCTTTTTTTTTTTCCTCAGATTTTTTTACCAAGCTCCAACTTCACCCCCACCCGCACTTCTCCCCCCGCGATCCCCAGCCTGTCAGATCGCCAGAGATCAATACGGCCAATATTTGCAGGCTGTGGGAGGGGAAGGAGGGATGCCGCCAGAGAAGGGATGGATCGGGGGTTGTGGCCATGCTGTATGCAGGGTGATTTGACTGGTGAGGGGGTACATCTGGACTCCCCCCAAGCTCCATGCAGCACCTGAAGCCAATAGGAGCAGCAGTGGAGGGATGCCAGCTTCTAAAGGTAATCAGTGCTGGGGGGAGAAGGGGGATGAAGGATAGGAAAGAGAGTGGGGGGGGCAATTTTGGGTGGAAGGGAGCCGTGGCAGGTGGAGAGGCATGGGACAGGGAAGCGGCAGTATGGAGGGGGTGGTCACATTTCAGGTTATTAACTGATCAGCTAGTTGTGATTCGCTGGTCAGAGTTATAGAATTGTTCAGCAGAGTCTTGGCTACCTGAAGGCACTTCTGTAAGTTCCTACGGCGTACGGACATGGCAGTGAAAGGGTTAAAGGCTAAATCGCCTGATTTCCCCATGCCCCATGACAACGGGCTGGAAATCTTCTCCCCACACCCGCTATCCCAAATTAAAAACGGAATGGTCATGCAGAGCTCTGTCCACATGGCCACATTATTCATTCACAGTTTCCTCTGAATGAATAGACTACAAGTATGGTCTACCATTGCACGGCTTGTAGCTCTGAATGAACTGCTGGTGAGTGCTCTTGTAGTTAATTGCCCTTTCTGCTTTTAAGTAACTGCCTGCTCATATCGGAGGTAAGGGCAGATAACTGTCTTGAGAGTCTGTAGGAGCCTGACGTTGCACCTGCGATCTGCTATATGAGGGTCCAGTGCCCCGTGGGCTCCATAGAAAAAATAATAGCTGCACTTTTTTTTTTTTTTTTTTTTTTTCCTGCAAAAAATGTGTTGTTATTGTTAATAATAATAATATTTTCAAAAGGTGAACCTTTCCTTTAAAAACAAAACAAGAAATCATGTGGATAAATTTGGGTAAGCTGGATTGGCACATTTGTTCTACTTAAAGTGGTTGTAAACCCTTACAAACCACTTTGACCTAGGTCCAAGAAATATCTCCTAAACCTATATGGTTTAGGAGATATTTGCCCGAAAACAGGCACCGCTGTCTACGGCGCATGCGCCGTAGACAGCGGCGCGCAGACGCACTGAGCACGGCATTCTCAACGACGGAGCTGCCGCGCGTCGGCTCCCGTGCGCATGCGCGGGATTGACGTAATCGCGGCTTCGCCGAATGACAGCGGCGGAGCTGCGAGACCCCACCAAGAAGATGGATGCGTCGGACTACAGGGCACAGCGGCGACTTCGCGATGCATAGTAGTCCAATATGCTTTGCCTTTGCGGGGAATGAAAGAGGAAGTAAACTCATCAGGGTTTACTTCCTCTTTAAAGTAGCATTATAACCTGTTCTAATTTTATTTAAAAGTTTCCACCAAGGAAACCTACATTTTACAAAAACTTAATGTTGTATCTCCAATTCTCCGCCTTTTTTTCCTTATCCTTATAAATCAGGGCTCGACAAATCCCTGGTTGCCATGGCAACTAGAAAATGCATCCTGGCACCTGGGCTTTTGTTAGCCCATTCATGAACCCCACTTTTCATGTGCTGCACTCCATCCTACGGCATTTCGATCTCGCTGGAGTGAATGCAGGGCCCGACTACCCCGCTGCCAGAAATCCTCCAGGGGGCTGCTTCTGCTCCCCGCCACCAGTGCCTAACCTGCTGCAGTGCTACCACTGCTTTATCCTGGACTAGCGGGGCCTCAGTAGCATCACCAATAACTGGTGTAGCTACACTGGGCCTTGGAGGGTGCATTGGAGCTCTAGCAGGCAGCAGAGCAAGGCAGCCCCCTCCAGAGCCGGAATGTGGCCACCATCAGCATTGCGACGTCTTCTACTGTCATACCGCCTCCCCTGTCCTCTGCACCGAGGACTGCTGGCCGAGCACTGCCTGGTTCCTCCCACTCAGGGCCTGGTGAGCTTGAGACTGAACCCTTGCAAGATCTCCACCTGAACCGAGCTGGAGAACCACAGCATGCATTTGATACAGTATGCTGCCAGTGTCTGTAGGAGGGCCAGAACCACAGCTACAAGGTTAAGGCTCTGGGGGCCATATGGAAGCTGCACAAGGTGAGAGGGTGGGTGGCATGGGGGAGGGAGTTGCTGTACAAGATGGTGGTGTGCACAAGGTAGAGGTGGGCAGAGGAAAGCTACACAAGGTGGGGGGGGGGGGGGCAAGTTGAGGGGGGTGTCAGGGTGCACAAGATGAGGGGGAGGATGGGAAAGCTGTAGAAGGTAAGAGGGGAAGTAGTTGCACAAAGTGGGGTAAAGGAGGACAAGGCGGGAATGCACAAGGGGGGAACATGGGGAGGCTGCACACAGTAAAGGGGCAGGAGGAGGTCAGGCAGCTTTCCCTCAGGCTTTGTACCTTTCTGTTCCACAGTGGCCATATAGTGCTGTTGGTTGCTCCAGGGGGCCTTGCCAGGCCAGCCAATGTCAGCTAACCCGAAGTTCACATCTATGTGATTTTTTTTTTTTTCCCTGCAGTTCCTGCACACACGCTGTGGTTTTTCATGCGTGGGGTGCCATTCTGAATGAATGGCAACTCTGCATGTTTTCTCACAGCAGCGTGTTTTCACTGCGGTTGGTTGTAGGCGCCCGAAGCCACACGCATAGGTGTCAAACCTAAGTGAGACCCAACAATAACAGCTATATTCTCCCTTTGCCCCCAAACTTAGTACTAAGAACTAAGAAGTGCATTTAAAACTGTAATAGAAGTGATCGATAGCCACATACTGGGGACTATCGTGCACCTATTACAATTTGTTCAAAGTTCTTAGGGATCCTAAGCAGGTTAACCACTTCAATACAAGGCACTTATACACCTTCCTGCCCAGACCAATTTTGAGCTTTCAGCGCTGTCGCAGTTTGAATGCCATTTGCGCGGTCATGCTACACTGTACCCAAACAAAATTTTTATCATTTTGTTCCCACAATTAGAGCTTTCTTTTGGTGGTATTTGATCGCCTCTGGAATTTTTATTTTCTACTGGTTTCAGTTACAGAACTTTGTAAATAAGTACGTTTTCTCCTTCACTGATGGGCACTGACGGGGCTGCAGTGACGGGTACTGATAAGGCGGCACTGATGGGCACCGATGAGGTGGCACCAATGAAGTGGCACTGATAGGTGGCACTGATATGCGACACAGGCACTGATAGGTGGCACAAATAGGCACTGATAGGTGGCACGGATTTTCATGGATAGGTGGCACGGATGGGCACTGATGGGCGGCATGGATGGGCGGCATTGTAACTTTTGTAGGGATGGATGCCAATCAGTGCCAAACAATAATGCATGCCCATTGTGGGCACTGGCATCCATTATGGGCACTGATTGCCATTCATTATGGGCACTGGCTGGCATCCCTGGTGGTCTAGGGGGCATACCTGTTGCTGGGCATCTCCTGGTGTTCTTGTGGTCCAGTGTGGGCATTTTCGGGGGGGGGGGGCTGTGCTGATAATCGATCAGCACAGACCCCCCCCCCCCCCGTCAGAAGAGCAGCCGATTGGCTCTCCTCTACTCACGTCTGACAGACAGTGAGGAAAAGCCGATCACCGGCTCTTCCTATTTACACTGTGATCAGCTGTGATTGGACACGGCTGATCACATGGTAAAGAGTCTCCGTCGGAGACTCTTTACCGAGATCGTAGTTTCGGGGTGTCAGACTGACACCCCGCAACAACGATCGCCGCGATGCGCGCCCCCGGGGGCGAGCAGCGGCTTAATATCCTGATCACGTCATGTGACGTCCAGTCAGGATATTACAACCACTTTGACACCGTCATTTTGCTATATGGCGGGCGGCAAGTGGTTAATAAGCAAAAGCTGAGAGGCATACCGGTGTGTAAACATGTCATGCATCTGTAAAGATTCACAGGGCTACATAACAGAAGGAGTTTTGTCATTGGGGAAAAAAGAAAGCATTGTTAGTTTTAAAAAAAAAACATTGCTTTTAATTTTTTTAGCTGGCTCCTAGAATCAAAGCAAATTTGTTGAGCCCTGTAGTTCACCTTTTAGAAAAAATAATAAATGCACATTTTTTTGCAGGTAAAAAATGTATGATTATTTCAGACAGAATCATTTCATCGGATATTCCGTGTGTGGGCTTCATCGGACTTTTTTTTTTTTTTTTTTAATTCTGACGGACTTAGAAATAGAACATGTTTTATATCTTTCCGACAGAATCAATTCCTATCAGGAAAACCATTCATCTGTATACTATTCCAACGGACCAAAAATGACACAAGGGCTACTGGCTATTGAACTTCCTTTTTCTAGTCCCGTCGTACGTCATCGTGTTCTAAACAAACGGACTTTGGTGTGATCGTGTGTAGGCAAGTCCATTTCAACGGAATGCCATCAGAAAGACCGCCAGAGTTTATTCTGAGGGAAAAACTGATCGTGTGTATGTGGCATAAGGGTCCTGCAGACTCTCAGGATAGCTGTCTGCCCTTACCTTATATGGGCAGGCAGTTACCTGAGAGCAGGAAGATCAATAGACTATGAGAGTGCTCACCAGTGTCCTTGCAGCTCATTCAGAACTACAAGCTGTCAGCCACAATGTCTGATGGTACTTGTAGGCATTTATTCACAGGAAACAGTGAATGAATGATGTGGCCGTGTGGACAGAGCCCTGAAATGCCATGCTGGTTTCAAATTATGATGGATGTAAGGAGACGATCCCCACCCGCTGTCACAGGGAAAGGGGAGCGGGGAGAGGCTACAGATGCTGGATCATGTTACATGCTCCACCCTAAATACAGGTGGAACAAGTGGCATGTTCCAAAGGTGAAACCTATGCTTTAATAGCTCTTTTAGACTTGTATGAAATATAGGGGGGGTGTCCGATCAGATAGTGTCCCCCATCACATAGTGTTCGCCCTGTACTGTGCTTGCGCAGTATGGGGGACAAGGAGAAGCCGAAAATCTCTGAAGATAAAAGGCGCCTGCGCACTGTGGCCAGGTTCAAGCCCCACCATCCAAGTGGACATAGAGTTAGAATATAAAAGAGACAAGCGAAGCGAGGCCGTGCCCGAATCGAGGCAAGCCCATGAGGGGTCCTGTTACTATGAGCAACCCTATGTCCAGTTGGATAGCAGGCGCCGTTCTTCTTCGGAGATGTTCGGCTTCTCCTTGTTGCCATACTGCACAAGCGATGTGCCTGCGCAGTACGGCCTGGACACTATTCGATAGGCGGACACTGTGTCAGAATACCGGTATCAGATGTCTGTAGCCAGCTTGTCAAAGGGGGGGTCACGTTTTCTTTTCATTTCAGTTTTGCTCGCATGATTAGATGATAGAAGTCAGCAGTGTTTCAACGCCTTCGCTAAGCTTTGGGAAGAGCTATGCAAATCATCGCTTTTGGACCCTCTGTCCAAATGCACATGCAGAACCGCTGGTGTAAAGTGCAAATATAGCCTAATAGTATACAGATATATTTTAAGCTGCATACAGATGTTTCAGGTGTATGGAAGACATGGCCTTTATGGAGTTAAAAATCCTTGTCTGCTAATAAGCATTCTCAAAAAGCTCTCAGATGGCACCAGGCAAACCAGTGCTCTCACAAGTCACACTTTCCTTGAGCAAATTGCACCTGGTTCTATAACATGACACACTGCCCTTATAGAAAAAAGTGCCCTGCTATCACTATCAGTTTACTCATATTTTCTGCAGTAATACTTATGCATTTTACTACATTGAAAATACATTACAAACAGAAATCTAATTCATTACAATGTGGCCAGATCAGATCTATGCACTGTAGCTGTAAATGCATGCATGAAAATGTATATATCGTGCCCTCCAAACTATGTAATGTAGTGGGGTTTTTTTTCTACTGTACACACATTAGTTCATGTTATATTTTTGTTTTATAAAACTCAATAAAAATGTATTGAACAAGAAAAATTTGTATGTCATGCAATGTATCTCATACACATAAGTGAAGACAAGTGGACTGCTATAGCAACACATGCATAGAGTGTCTGTCAACGCTAATAAACAGATCCCCAGCACAAATGAAATGTCGACAGGAATTTCATTTATATGCATAAAGCTCCATCGTTTTCCCCTGAGCTTAAATCAGTGTGTAGTGGTTGGTGCAGAAATCTGAAAAAACGCCACTTCACAAATCAAGAGACCGGGTATGAAATGCCCTTTCTCCCTACTAGGGACATATAGTGTAGGTTGCAGAGATTTAGTTTAATTAGAACTTTAATTAGGAACTGTTATACCAACCATACTGTATAGTTTATCTCTTATTTTGATTATGTTAAAGCTGAGCTTTTAGTTAAGTCTATATGGTTTGTTTGGACCAATCTGGTCCAAGCAAACTATTTTAATAAAAGAATGCAGCAGCTGTCAGCTGTATGAACTGTATGTAGCCTGAGCTACATACAGTGTACGGCATTGTGTTTTGCTAGTGGGATGAGAACTTCCTGTCCTACTGCCAAAAACAAAACACAGTTGCAGTGCCGTAACTAGAACCTTCAGGGCCCCGATGCAAGAAACCATGAAGGGCCCCCCTGAACCCCAGCCAGGGCCCTTCCCTCCGAGTCTGGTGGTGGAACTCTAAGGCGTGGTCACAGGTATGACCTTTGTGAGCCCTGTAGTTCCACCACTGGTATCAGTAGTTTTTTTTTTAATTTTTTTTTAGGTGCCCCATAGGGGGACTGTCCCTAGGCAGGATGGGGTCCCCGTCCCCAGAAGAGATGAGGTCCTTTTCTCCAGGGCAGATGAAGTTACTGTCCCCAGGGGAGGTGGGGGTCCCTGTCCCCACGTGAGAAGGGGTCCCTGTCCCCAGGGAGAGATGGAGGGGGTGTGCAATGGCGCACTCATCCATATTGGCCTGGGCTCCATCCAGTGTGCTGGACGGGCGATCAGCATATCTCCCAGAAAGACCTTTCATCATCTGTATATGACGGGGGAGGAGGAGGGCTGGCAGCCAAGCCTGCAGTGTCCTCCGGCAAGCCGGCTCTCATAGGGCTGCACTGCATCTGTGTGCTTGAAGTTTGTTTACCCGGGAGAAGTATGCAGTGCAGAGTGGGCCAGACTCGGGGGGGCAGGACTCTGGCTGGGGAGAACAGACATCGGACTGAGCGGCAATGCATGGAGCAGGAGAGGGGTACTCTAAGGAGCCGGCCGAGGACACAGGTCATGCGGGAATGCACAACTAAAGAGCAGCCAGTGCGATAGTCGAGCATGGAGCTCTGCTAGTCACCCTCCACCTCCAGCCACCCATATGCATGGTGCACTGGTACCCCTAGCTGCCTATGCTGCTGCCGGCCATATGTAGAGGGGGCTGCATGGGCCCCCTGCATCACAGGGCCCGGTTGCAGTCGCGACTGCTGCACCCCCTATAGTTACGCCCCTGCACAGTTGTGCTTAGCACTGCTCAGCCATTCACAGGGAGCTTTGTATGAGTTTGACGTCACCTGCTCGTTTCACCTTCTTAGCCAATCATTGGAAGCTTTGTATTTATTTATAAAATACAAAGCTCCCTGTAAATGGCTGAGCAGTGCTCAGCCCAACTCCAATTTTTTTTTTTTGGGACCAGGGCGGAGAGTTCTCGTCCCACTGCCAAAATACAGTACTCCCAGCCGCTGCAGCTGTTAGTGAAGGTAATTGTTTGGACCAACTTGGTTAAAGCAAACTATTTAAACTTCACTAAAAGTTGGAGATTAGAATTTACAAGGTATAAATGCCCACTGATCAGAAGAACAGGCATGACTAGGCACCTTTGCCCCCTTCCTTCCCAGACCATTTTTAAGCTTTCAGCACTCTCGCACTTTCAGTTACAATTGCACGGTCATGTTACACTGTACCCAAATTAAATTTTTATCATTTTGTTCGCGCAAATAGAGCTTGATTTTGGTGGTATTTATTCATGACTCAATTTTTTTTTTAATTTTGCGATATAAGTGAAAAAAGAGCGGAAATTTAGAAAAAAAAATACAATATTTTCTTCTTTCTATTTTAACCGCTTCCCACCCGCCCTATGGCCGAATGACGGCCTTAGAGCGGGCGGCTTCCTTCGCCTGGCCGTCCCTGGACGGCCTGGTGTTTACTTCCGCAATGCGCGCCGCCGGGGGCGCGCATCGCGGAAGTATTGTATTTGCCGTGTCTCCCGGAGACAGGCAAATACAGATCGCCGTGAACGGCCAATCAAAGCGGCCGTTCACAGCGCGATCGCAGCTGCCAATGGGAGATGATCTCATATGTAAACATATGAGATCATCTCCCATTGCCGTGTCTCTCCCTCCTCACACAGAGACAGCGTGTGAGGAGGGAGAGCGATCTAAGTGGCAGCCCCAGTCTCAGCCCCAGTGCCAGTCTCAGCCCCAGTGCCATCTGTCAGCCCCAGTGCCATCTGTCAGCCCCAGTGCCATCTGTCAGACCAGTGCCATCTGTCAGCCCAGTGCCATCTGCCAGTAGTGCCACCTGCCAGCGCCTGCCGTCAGCCCCAGTGCCGTCAGCCCGTGCCGCCAGCGCCAGTGCCGCCCGTCAGTCCCAGTGCCGCCCGTCAGTCCCAGTGCCGCCCGTCAGCCCCAGTGCCGCCAGTGCCACCTGCCAGCACCAGTGCCACCTGCCAGTGCCACCTGCCAGCGCCAGTGCCATCCGTCAGCCCCAGTGCCAGTGCCGCCAGTGCCACTTGCTAGTGCCACCTGCCAGTGCCACCTGCCAGTGCCATCCATCAGCCACAGTGCCGCCAGCCCCAGTGCCATTGCCACGTGCCAGTGCCACCTGCCAGTGCCACCTGCCAGCGCCACCTGCCAGCACCAGTGCCATCCATCAGCCCCAGTGCCATCCGTCAGCCCCAGTGCCGCCAGCCCCAGTGCCATCCGTCAGCCCCAGTGCCGCCACCTGCCAGTGCCACCTGCCAGCGCCACCTGCCAGCGCCATCTGCCAGCCGCAGTGCCATCTGCCAGCCCCATTTGCCAGAGCAATTAGCCAGAGCAAATAGCCAGCACCATCTGCCAGTGCCAGCCCCAGCCCCATCTGCCAGCCCCATCTGCCAGCCCCATCTGCCTCCAGTGCCATCTGTCAGTGCCACGTGTCGTCAGTGCCACGTGGGGTCACTTTGTGGGCATTTCCATTGTCCTGGTGCTCCAGGGCCTTCAAAACTGTAATAGGTGGTTGAGAAATAAGATGTGTAATTTATGCTCCTAGAACCCCTGATGGTGCTATTTCAATATTGGGCCTCTGTATGTGGTCAGGCTGTGTAAAAGTCTCACACATTTGGTATCGTTATACTCAGGAGGAGTAGTAGAACGTATTTTGGGGTGTCATTTTTGCTATGTACATGCTATGTGTTGGAAATATCTTATAAATGGACAACTTTGCGTAAAAAAAATGCGTTTTCATTTTTTTCCACATTTTCCCAAAACTTCTGGAAAAAAAATGAACCATTCAAACGACTCATTATGCCTCATAGATTATACGTTGGGGTGTTAGCTTTCCAAAATGGGGTCACTTTGTGGGCATTTCCATTGTTCTGGTGCTCCAGGGCCTTCAAAACTGTAATAGGTGGTTGAGAAATAAGATGTGTAATTTATGCTCCTAGAACGCCTGATGGTGCTATTTCAATATTGGGCCTCTGTATGTGGCCAGGCTGTGTAAAAGTCTCACACATTTGGTATCGTAATACTCAGAAGGAGTAGCAGAACATATTTTGGGGTGTCATTTGTGGTATACACATGCCATGTGAGAGAAATAACCTATTACATTGAAAATTTTGTGAGAAAAAAAAAAAAAAAATCTTCATTTTGCAAAGAATTGTGGGAAAAAGATGACAACATCAAAAACCTCACCATGCATCTTAGTAAATACCTTGGAATGTCTACTTTCAAAAAGGGGGTCATTTGGGGGGTATTTGTACTTTCCTGACTTGTTCGGGTCGCAAGAAATGAGATAGGCCACCAGTACATCAGGTGTGATCAATTTTGTGCGATTCGCACCACAGCTTGTAGACTCTCTAACTTTCACAAAGACCAAATAATATCCACTAATTTGGGTTATTTTTACCAAAGACATGTAGCAGTATAAATTGTGGCCAAAATTTATGAAAAAAAATTTATAATTTGCAAAATTTTATCACAGAAACAAAGAAATATGCGTTTTTTTTCAAAATTTTCGGTCTTTTTTCATTTATAGCGCAAAAAATAAAAACCCCAGAGGTGATCAAATACCACCAAAAGAAAGCTCTATCTGTGGGAAAAAAAGGACACAAAATTCATTTGGGTACAGTGTTGCATGACTGAGTAATTGTCATTCAAAATGTGAGAGCACCAAAAGCTGAAAATTGGTCTGGTCAGGAAGGGTGTTTAAGTGCCCAGTAAGCAAGTGGTTAAAAGAAATCCAATAAAATCAAATTTTGTCATACATTTAAGCCAACATGTATTCTTCTACATGTTTTTGGTAAAAAAAAATTCTGTTAAGTATATAATAATTGGTTTGTGTGATCACGGCCATATGTACGCAAATGTTCCTGTACTGATGTGTGCAGGTGATCACAGACATATGTGTGCAGATAATCAGTTGGACATATGTGGGGGACATATGTTTTTATTATTTGAGGACATGTGTTTTGGGGACATGTGTGTTTTAACACTAGGTTGGTGATCAGTGAGTAAAAAAATAAATAAAAAAAATAAACAGCTCGTACTCACTCATTGGCCGGGTAAGAAGTAGTAGCAGCAGGGCACCTGTGTCACAATGAAGTGACACAGCGAATGAAGATGTCTGCAGCCCCTATGAAGACAACACAGGGACAAAGAAGATAAATTCCTTACTCATAGGTACTGGTAAGCAAAGAAACTGGGGAATGTCTATATGTGGGAGGGGCCTTGTCAATGAGATCTTTACATGCCTTAACATTTTACTTTAATTTTACTACATACTGTACAAAACCCCCCTTAAGCTGCCTGCAGTCAGTGCCTTACATGGGCTCTGATGCTTGAGGTTGGGAAGATGGGCTCTGAATCTTTCTGCAAGTGTTATTGACTTTTGTAAGTTTGTTTTTAGGGTGGTGTTAATTGTGTAAAACCAAAGCCTATTCACCCATCAATGTGCCTGCTCTTTCTCTAGTATTTCCATTGCTAAAAAAAATGAATTAATCTGTAGTAGTTTTTACTAAAGGTATACAAAAATACCACTAGGACCAAGTTCAGGAATTTCCTTTTCTTTTTTTTTTTTTTGCACACAAAATTCAGCCCAAGAACAAGTTTTGTGTATTTTATGGAATGTTACCACTAATAATCAAAACACATTCCACTACTTTCTTTAAACTTATACACTATATAGCCAAAAGTATGTGGACACTCATCCAAATGATTGAGTTCAGGTGTTTCCATTATAATGTGGGGAAAGCACATGACAGTTCCCCTGTATAAACTAGATCTATAAAGTAATGGTTTGAGAAGTATGGAGTGGAGGAACTCGAATGACCTGCGGGGATCCGTGGGTCCTACCCCCTTTCAGTGTTCCCCCTTTCAGAAAAAAAAACTAAACTAACCTTGTACACCCCTCCTGGGTCCCCACTGTGCTTGCCTCCATGGGTACTGAGCTGTTAGTGCCCATACAGCCAGTGTAGCAGTCTGGTGATTTGAAATCCCAGCTCTACTCCCTCTTCTCTGTGCAGTACTTCCAATACAGATTAGAGCAATTCTGATTGGTCAGCGCTGGAACAGAGCAGTGCTCTAATCCATCCCCAAAGAGCTGCAGAGAGAAGCTTCCTATATCCCTGCTTGGGCACTGACAACCCAGCACCCACATGGATGATACAGTGGGGACAGGGGGTGGAGGGTGTGCAGCGTTAGTTCACCTTTTCAGAAAACATGAAACGGTGAACTATCAGTTTAAACTTAAAAAAAAAAGGAACTGTAAATAGGAGTAAGTCAGGTGTTCTCATCCAACATCGGTACCTGGCATTACAAATGCTCTTTTGTCTGAATTGGCACAAACACTGCAACACTATAGTGCATTCTCATGGTTAGAAGTGATGGTTAGATGTTCACAAACTTATGGCCATATAGAGAAACATAGAAACATGGTGTTTCTCCTGTAAAAGAAAGATATAAAATACTTTTGTCCTACTTAAAAAAAAAAAAAACTATTACAGCTTGGTCACACCATATGCATTCCAGTGCATCCAAAATGCATAGAATGTAAGTTACATGATTTCAATGGCATCCAGTGCATCCAGAAAGTATTCACAGCACTTCACTTGTTCCACATTTTTTTTTTTATGTTACAGCCTTATTCCAAAATGGATTAAATTAATTTCCTAAAAATTCTACAAACAATACCCCATAATGATGACCCGAAAGAAGTTTGTTTGAAATCTTTGCAAATGTATTAAAAATAAAAAACGAACTCGCAGTATTTGCCATGACACAATATTTAGCTCAGGTGCATCCTGTTTCCACTGATCATCCTTGATATGTTTCTACAACGTGATTAGATTCCACCTGTGGTAAACTAAGTTGATTGGACATGATTTGGAAAGGCACACCTGTCTATATAAGGTCCCACAGTTAACAGTGCATGTCGGAGCACAAACCAAGCCATGAAGTCCAAGGAATTGTCTGTAGATCTCTGAGACAGTATTGTATTGAGGCACAGATCTAGGGAAGGGTACAGAAAAATTTCTGCAATGAGGTCCCAATGAGCAAAGTGGCCTCCAGCATCTGTAAATGGAAGAAGTTTGAAACCACCAGGACTCTTCCTAGAGCGGGCTGCCCCGCCAAACTGAGCGATCGGGGGAGAAGGGCCTTTGTGAAGGAGGGGACCAAGAATCACTCTGACAAAACACCAGCATTTCTCTGGAGAGAGAAGAACCTTCCAGAAGAACAACCATCTCTGCAGCACTTCACCAATCAGGCCTGTATGGTAGAGTGGCCAAACGGAAGCCACTCCTCAGTAAAAGGCACATGAAAGCCTGCCTGGAGTTTGCCAAAAGACACCTGAAGGACTCTGACCATGAGAAACAAAATTCTCTGGTCTGATAAACAAAGATTGAACTCTTTGGCCTAAATGGCAAGCATCATGTCTGGAGGAAACCAGGCACCGTTCATCAACTGGCCAATGCCATCCCTACAGTGAAGCATGGTGGTGGCAGCATCATGCTGTGGGGATGGTTTTTCAGTGGCAGGAACTGAGAGACTAGTCGGGCATGAGAGAAAGATGAATGCAGCAATATACAGAGACATCCTTGATCAAAAAATGCACCAGAGAGCTCTGGACCTAAGACTGGGGCAAAGGTTCATCTTCCAACAGGACAAGGACCCTAAGCACACAACCAAAATAACAAAGGAATAGCTACGGGACAACTCTGTAAATGTTCTTGAGTGGCCCAGCCAGAGCCCATACTTTAACCCGATTGAACATCTCTGGAGAGATCTCAAAATGTCTGTGCTTTCCATCCAACCTGAGAGATCCTGCAAAGAAGAATGGGAGAATCTGCCCAAAAATAGGTGTGCCAAGCTTGTAGCATCATACTCAAAAGAGTTGGGGCTGTAAATTGTGCCAAAGGTGCTTCAACAAAGTATTGAGCAAAGGCTGTGAGTACTTACAGTGAGGGAAAAAAAGTATTTGATCCCCTGCTGATATTGTGCATTTGTCCACTGACAAAGAAATGATCAGTCAATATTTTTAATGGTGGATTTATTTTAACAGTGAGAGACAGAATAACAACAAAAATATCCAGAAAAACACATTTCAAAAAAGTTATAAATTGATTTGCATCTTTAATGAGTGAAATAAGTATTTGATCCCCTATCAATCAGCAAGATTTCTGGCTCCCAGGTGTCTTCTATACAGGTAACTAGCTGAGATTAGGAGCACTCTTAAAGGGAGTGCTCCTAATCTCAGCTTTTTAGCTGTATAAAAGACGCCTGTCCACAGAAGCAATCAATCAATGAATCAGATTCCAATCTCTTCACCATGGCCAAGACCAAAGAGCTGTCCAAGGACATCAGGGACAAGATTGTAGACCTACACAAGGCTGGAATGGGATACAAGACCATCCTCAAGCAGCTTGGTGAGAGGGTGATAGCAGTTGGTGTGATTATTCGCAAATGGAAAAAACACAAAAAAGAACTGTTAATATCCCTCGGTCCGGGGCTCCATGTAAGATCTCACCTCGTGGAGTTTCAATGATCATTAGAACAATGAGTAATCAGCCCAGAACTACAGGAAAGAATCTTGTCCATGATCTAGAGGCAACTGGAACCATAGTCACCAAGAAAACAATTGGTAACCCACTATACCATGAAGGACTGAAATCATGCAGCACAAGATCCCCCTGCTCAAGAAAGCACATGTACAGGCCTGTCTGAAGTTTGAACATCTGAATTATTCAGAGGAGATCTGGGTGAAAGTGTTGTGGTCAGATGAGACCAAAATCGAGCTCTTTGGCATCAACTTAACTCACCGTGTTTGGAGGAGGAGGAATGCTGCCTATGACCCCAAGAACACATCCCCATTATCATACATGGAGGTGGAAACATTATGCTTTGGGGGTGTTTTTCTGGACAACTTCACTGCATCAAAGGAAAGATGGACAGGGCCACGTACTGTCAAATCTTGAGTGAGAAACGCCTTCTCTCAGCCAGGGCATTGAGCATGAGTTGTGGATGGGTATTCCAGCATGACAATGACCCAAAACACACAAACAAGGCAACCGATCAGTGGCTCAAGAAGAAGCCCATTAAGGTCCTGCAGTAGCCTAGCCAGTCTCCAGACCTTAATCCCATGGAAAATATGTGAAGGGAGCTGAAGGTTCAAACTACCAAACATCAGCCTCGAAACCTTAACGACTTGGACAGGATCTGCATAGAGGAGTGGGATAATTTTTTCTGAGATGTGTGCAAACCTGGTGGCCAACTAGAATCTCACTTCTGTCATTTCTAAACAAGTGTTTTGCCACTAAGTCATGTTTTGCAAATACTTTATACTTTTAAATACATTAATACTTATTTCACTCATTAAAATGCAAATCATTTTATAACTTTTTTAAATGCATTTTCTTGATATTTTTGTTTTGTCTCTCACTGTTAAAATAAACCTACCATTAAAATGTATAGACTGGTCATTTCTTTGTCAGTGGGCAAACGTACAAAATTGGCAGGGGATCAAATACTTTTTTCCCCTCACTTGGATGTACATATGATTTATTTATTTTTTATTATAAATTTGCAAAGATTTCAAACTTCTTTCACATTGTCATTATGGGGTATTACTTGTAGAATTTGGTGGAAAATAATGAATGTAATCCATTTTGGAATAAGGCTATAACATAACAAAATGTGGAAAAAGTGAAGTACTGTGAATACTTTCCGGATGCACTGTAGTTCACACCAGTGCTTGCAGCTCCAGCGAGTTCCAGTTGCAGAAAAAAAAGTAGAACACGCTGAATTTTTTTCTGCACAGAACTGTACTGGAATGCGGTAATACACATAAAAAATGCATAGGACCCCCATACAGTAAACAGGAAAGGGAAGAGCAAAAAAAAGCATCTGGAATGCATCTAAAGTGGAATGCACAAAAAAGTATCAAAAGCACACATGCAGAAATGCTTTCAGAACGGATCTGGAGGATGTTTTTGTGGTGTGAACTGGCCCTTTTAGTTACATAGTTGGTGAGGCTGAAAAAAGACACCAGTCCATCAAGTTCAACCTATGATGTGTGTGTGATACCACTGGTTGAGGAAGAGATTTCCACATCCTTACCGCTCTGACAGTAAAGAACCCTATACGTAGTTTAAGGTTAAACCACCTCTCTTCCAATTTTAGTGAATGGACTTGTGTCTTTTTAAATTCCCTTTCACTGAATATTTTTTTTCCTATGCTAGGGTCACCAGTACTGAATTTGTACATTGATACCATATTCCGTCTCAAACGTCTCCTCTCCATAAAGAATAAGTTCATTGCTTGTAGTCTTTCCCCATTGCTGAGGTCCTCCATTCCCTTAGCTTCTCTAAACTCTCTCCAGTTCCAGCACATCCTTCCTGAGGACATGTGCCCAGAACTGGATGGCATACTCAAGATGTGGCCAGAGTCTGTAGAGTGGGAGAATTATCATTTTATTTTATTAGAGTGAATGCCCTTTTTAATGCATGCCAATATTCTGTTGGCTTGCAGCAGCTTGGCATTGCATGCCTGTCACCTACTAGGACCCCCAGATCCTTTTCCATCCTAGATTCCCTCAGAGGTTCTCCCCCTAGCGAGTAACTTACATTCGTATTTTTGGGACCCAAATGTATTACCTTACATTTTTTTAACATTAAACCTAATTTGCCATGCATTTGCCCACCCCATTATTTTGTTTAGGACTTCTTGCAAGGTTTCCACATCCTGCGTAGAAGTTATTGCCCTGCTTAACTTTGTATTGTCTGCAAATACTGAGATTAAGCTGTTTATCCCATCCTCTAGATTGTTTATGAATAAGTTAAACAGGATTGGTCCCAGGACAGATCCTTGGGGGACCCCACTTTCCACACCAGACCATTCTGAGTACTCTCCATTTATGACCACCCTTTGGACTCGCACCTGTAGCCAGTTTTCAATCCAGGTACTCGCCCTATGGTCCATGCCTACATACCTTAGTTTGTAAAGTAAATGTTTGTGGGGAACTGTATCAAATGCCTTTGCAAAATCCAAATATACCACATTCACAGGCCTACCTTTATCTAGATGGTAGCTCACATATATATATATACAGGACACCAAGGCTGGGTCCTGGACAGGTGTTATGTGGCACCAGTATTTGGATTATGGTACCTTTTTTTTAAGGGGAGTATGGGAGTATTCAGGGGGTCACCTGAGATGGGGGAGGAATTCCCAGGATAGCCATATTAAGGAGAGGACTGACTCGCAGTTCTCTCGGTTTTAGTAGAGTGGTATTTGGGACCCGAAATTAAAGAAGGCACTGAAGTGATATTCTGGTGGGAAAAGGGCCTCCACTCCTGACTACAGGGACTCCAGTCCCCACAGGGTTAAGAGCCACAGGAAGCCGCATTAAGTGTGATGGTATGTGAGTAGGAGTGGAAAGAGACACCTGTTTGGAGTACAGCACCTTGGCTGGAAGCTGCCAGATACCCATGCTGGATGCTAACCCTTGTGTAAAGTTAGACCAATGAACTGTATTTCTTATATTTTGTTGATGCTGTTTTTGTGCTGAAGATGACTTTTTTTGTTATATTTTGTTTTGCTGGTAGAAGCATTCCTTTTGTGTTTTTTTTTTTGCCTAAAGAAAAACAAACACCTTTTTATTTAAAATGTAAACTGCTTTGCACTTGGTCCCGTTGAGCTATAAACCCAAGAAACTCAGCGGGTTACTGCCAGGCGGCGCACCTATTGTGGCGGGAGGGCGTCATATGATGTCCTCCCATTTAAACAGGGAATGCGCGCGATTGTGCACGCGCATCTGTTTCTTCAATGGCGGTGTGTCACGGAGACACCGCTCGCCGCCGAAGGGGGTGAACAGCCATTGGGTATGGCTGTTTACCACGTGATCGGCCGTGATGAAGTCACGGCCGATCACAGATGGTCACACCCCCACTGTGCACGGAGCGTGCACGTCGGTGGCGGCGTGTTCCCGGGTATACTGCTTGTCACCAACGCTAGTAAACAGCCATTGGCCAGCTGTTTACCCACATGATTGGATGTGATCATTTTACAGCCGATCACTAAAATGTAAACAAACCGCGGTAACGAGATGTTACCGGGTTCTCCTCCTCATACACGATCGTGTGTGAGGAGGAGATTGCGGTAACATCTCGTTACCGCTTACAGTGTACACCAATCACACTGATTGCCCCCCCAATAAAGAGGACCTGTCACCACCCCTCATAGTACTTGTCACTCAGTCCATCAGAGTACCTGTCACAGTCCATCAGAGTACCCGAGTACCTGTCACAGCCCATATGAGTACCCGAGTACCTGTCACTGCCCTTCAGAGTACCCAAATACCAGTCACCAGGCCATCAGAGAACCTGTCACCAGGCCATCAGAGTACCCGAGTACCTGAGTACCTGTCACCAGGCCATCAGAGTACCCGAGTACCTATTTGCAGCCCATGCCTCACAGAATATATATGTTGGGGTGTTTGCTTTCCAAAATGGGGTCATTTTGTGGGTAATTGCACTGTCCTGGTGCTCCAGGACCTTCAAAAGTGTGATAGGTAGGAATGAAATGAGATGTGTCATTTATGCTCCTAGAAAGCCTGAAGGTACTACTTCAATGTTCGGCCTCTCTATGTGACCAGGCTGTGTAAAAGTCCTACACATGTGGTATTGCCATACTCGGGAGAAGTAGCAGAATGTGTTTTGGGGTGCAATTTTTATTATATACATACTATGTGTTAGAAATATCTTATAAATTGACAACTTTGTGTAAAAATTTTTTTTTTAAAAAAATGCGTTTTTCGTTTTTTTTTTTCCACATTTTCCAAAAACTTCTGGAAAAAAAATGAACTGTTCAAAAGACTCATTATGCCTCACAGATTATACGTTGGGGTGTTTTCTTTCCGAAATGGGGTCATTTATGGGAAATTCCATGGTACTCCAGGGCCTTCAAAAGTGTAATAGGTGGTTGAGAAATGAGATGCTTAATTTTTGCTTGTAGACCGTCTCAAGGTACTACTTCCATGTTGGTGCTCTGTATGGCCAGGCTGCAGGGGCATTGCTAGGTGGCAAAAGGACCAGGGGCTTCAGCCCGGGGTCCAAGGCCTGAACGGGGGGGTGTTGTACGCAACGTTTTTTGGCTGGGCCGTGACACTGATGGTAGTGACTTACATACAATATCCTACCTACACTGACGGTAGTGACCTACCTACACTGACTGACCTACACATACACTGATCTACCTACACTGACATTACCACACACTGATCTACCTACACTGACCATAGTGACCTACCTACACTCACCTGCCTGACCTACATACACTGGACATATACATACACTGACCTACATACACTAAACGGTAGTGACCTACCTTTACTGACTGACCTACACATAAACTAACCTACCTACACTGACATTAACACACACTGCCCTACCTACACTGACCTTAACACACACTGACATTTACCTACACTGACCTACCTACACTGACATTTACACACACTGACCTACCTACACTGACATTTACACATACTGACCTACCTACACTGACATTAAAACACTAACATTTACCTACACTGACCTACCTACACTGACATTTACACACATTGACCTACCTACACTGACCTTAACACACACTGACCTGTCTCAGCCGTGGTGTCACAGCAGTCAGTCCTCAGAGGAGGAGCCGAGGAGGAGAGTGGCTCGCCCGAGTGCCAAGCGGGGATGTGGCGCGGCAGCCGCTTTGTAATTCTCGCCTTCTTGAGCCAACAGCGCCTATGATGGACGTCACACATCCCGTGGTCCCGGCATTGGATCAGTGGGACGTCTATCATAGACGTGCAGGCTCCAGAAGGCGGGACCTGCCTTGGCACTCGGCGGCGCTCGGGATCAGATTGGTCCTGGCGCTCGCCGCAGCGCTCGGGGCTAACAATGAAGACCCTGCAGAGCTGACACTCGGGGCTTTAGGGGGTCACATTCGGGGCTTCAGCCCCCCTAGCCACCCCTTCCCGACACCCCTGCCAGGCTTTGTAAAAGTCTCACACGTGGTATCGGCATACTCGGGAAGAGTAGCAGAATGTATTTTGGGGTGTAATTTGTTGTATGCATATGCTGTGTGTGAGAAATAACCTAATAATATGACAATTTTGTAAAAAAAAAAAAATAATAATAATAATAAAAAAAATCTTCACTTTGCAAAGAATTGTGGGAAAAAATGACAACTTAAAAAAACTCACCATGCTACTTACTTAATACCTTGGAATGTCTACTTTCTAAAAAGTGGTCATTTGGGGGGGTATTTGTACTTTCCTGACTTGTTAGTGTCTCAAGAAATGAGATACACCTGATGTACTGAAAGCCTGATCAGATGTGATCAATTTTCAGTGATTGGCACCATAGTTTGTAGACTCTATAACTTTCACAAAGACCAAATAATATACACTAATGTGGGTTAATTTTAACAAAGATATGTAGCAGTATAAATTTTGACCAAAATGTATTAAGAAAAATTACTAATTAGCAAAAATTTATGACAGAAACAAAGAAAGTCATTTTTTTCACAAAATTTACATTTTATTTTATTTATAGCACAAAAAATAAAAAACCCACTAGTGATTAAATACCACTAAAAGAAAGCTCTATTTGTGTGGGAAAAAAAGGACGCAAGTTTCATATGGGTACAGTGTTGGATGACTGAGTAATTGTCATTCAAACTGTGAGAGCGCTTAAAGCTGAAAATTGGTCTGGTCAGGAAGGGGGTGTAAGTGCACTGTATTGAGGTGGTTAAAGCCGAAGCATCAACATATCCTATTCTGAAAAGCAATTCAGCAATGGCTGTCCCCATAATCTCCCCTGACGGAGTCCCTTTAGGGTGAAATTTCTAGTTTGCCTTTTTAACACTTGATTTAAGAAACATTCTGACTAAATGAACAGGATAGAATTGGGATTAAAAATTGAAGCCTATACCTCACTGGGTGCCCCTAATTTGTGCAGTACACACAGGCCCCAAGCAGGGAAGGGCCCACTGTGCACTTACTACACACATTGTGGATTTGATTTAGAAAGTGTTCTCCCACCTAGGCAAACCCAGTGCATAGCTCTGTGTGCTACACTTCTGTTATTCTCAGGAATATCTTGGACCAGTACCTGGGACTGCCTGTGGCTGGCTCTGACAGTTAATGTGTTGCTTTTGAGCTATAGAGGAGGATTGGGGCAGATGGGGAGTTTCTAGAGATCGGTCCCCTCCCCTCCCATTCTGGATTGTCTTTGCTCTCTCCAGGCTGCTGCCCAAGCCTGGGTAGTGTGGACAGTGGCCAAGTTGCAGTTGGCTGATGCACTTCAGCCATGGTCAGCTTCTCCTGATCACAGCAGCACAAAGATGGCCAGGAGTAGCTGCAATCCTATGAAGACACACTGGATATACAAAGGTACTGGGCACTCACTTGAAATAGCCACAGCCAACAGTGTGAGAGTGTGAGAGAGGGAGGGCAAACGCCACACATGTGCATGATTACCTGTAAGGTGGAGGTGAGTGCAGTCTTTTCATATAATCCCTGATTGCTAAACAGAGATGGAATCTGCAGGATGGAAACTTCTAGTAGTTTAGCCCAGCTCTCAATACTGTATCTAATTTGGGGTGGGGGGGTTTAATTTTTGGCTGTACAATGACTTGTGTGCTACCTACTACTGAGCCCTGCACCCTGTGATATATGCAATCCTGGGTGTTGCACGTTTCCGAATCCTGTGCTCTGCGCGGTATACTGTCCTGAACCTTGGGCTCAGTGCATACATACAGTCATAAAGAACTTTAGTGAGAAGCAGAACAAGTCCTGGAAAAGATATGGCCCCCGCAGAACCCTGATTTCAACTTTAAATTGGATTTCCAGGCAGCAGTTATAAATACTGTAGCTGCTGACTTTTAATGTAAGGACAATTACCTGTCCAGGGAGCCCACAATGTCGGTACCTGAAAGCCGACCCGTCCATCAGCCCCAAGTGCAGGCGCTGGCATTCTAAGGGAAACAGGAAGTGAAGCCTTGCAGCTTCACAACCTGTATCCTACTGCGCATGCCCAAGTCGTGCTGCGCTTTCTGAATGATCCCACTGTCTTCTGACCTGTGTGTGTCTCCCAGAAGGCAACAGGGGAAGGAGGAGGGGTTGTAAATGACATAGCTCGCCACGGCGTCCTTACATGGATGTGTGGGAGCAGATACCTGTTTTGACAGGTATCCGCTCCACCCTCCCTCCCCAAAAGGTGCCAAATGTGGCACGTGGGGGGGGGGGGGATTTTTGTGGCACTCCCATTTTAAGTCTGTCTAGGATTACATGAAAAAACCGAAGCAACTGAGATTGCCTAAGTACACAAAAAACTGTAGTTCTAGATGTGTAGCGCCTACCCTGATTTTGCGGGAGCCTGATGTTGACTATCAGGGGTAGAGATGGCTGACATACATTCTCAGGGTGCAGGTTTGTTGGCATGTGGGTGATAAACAAGAAAGGAAATGGTGTGCCAGTCACTTTTATGCTTAAACAAAATAGTTAATTTCTCAGAACAGGAAAAATGTGGGGGAGAGGGGATCGGGCACATGCCACCCTTAATAATGATCAGCAACAGGCAGATTGCTGTGAGGTGAGGTATACGAGCAGTAAAGGAAAAAGAGCCTTTAAGCTGAACCAGCACATCTGTACTTTGTAGGATAGGCTGCCACCTCTAGTGACTGAACTTTTCTCACTGCTTTATCTCAGATTCCCTTGGATGAGTTCTCTCTTGAAGTCCTCCCAGCCACTTCATATCCTCCTGCTCATGAAGGGTCACCCCTTAGAATTCCATCCCTCTAGACAAATTTGGTAGGCTTTCCTCTGCATAAACTTGGACACCCAGATAGGCCTTTGACAGGCCTAGCAGTCGGAAGCCACCTGGATAGGCCTCAGGCCTAGCAGCCAGGAAGCCTGACCCTGATCACTTGACTTCTTTCCATTAAATAGCTTTTCCCAGCATTCATAGCAGTGAATCTGATTGGCTGAGAAAAGTATGTTTATCTATAACTTGAATGTACTCTAGCCTATCATATTAATGTCAAAGGCTACAGTACCACCTACTGACAAAAGGGAGAACACACAAACTTTGAATCACAACAGAAGTCAATTAGAACAGAAATCAATTGACCATTTAAACCCTACAAATTAGCCAGGCTGGCTACCAGCCAGCATAAATAAATTTACTTGCAGCCCTATTCTAGCAGGAGGGTGCTACACATACCTGCCAAGTTCTTTTAAAAAAAACTGTTCGCAAGTGTACCTAGGAGAATTGATGCGATTTGATTTATATTCTTGTGGCGTGTAATGTGTGTTAACATGCATTGCATTAGGGCAGATAATTTAAATCAAAGGGTTGCCTGTGTACCAAAGTGTCCCAAAAATTAGACATACTACAAAACTTGTAACATAAAGCTCCACAACACACAATGGTGTATTGCTATGTGCCGCACTCCATGTGCATTGGTTTTGTGCATTTGGGTCCTGTCAAATTCATTCAAATTTATAGTCTTAAGCTGCTTTCACACTGGGGTGGTGGGTCCGTTAGAGGTAAAGTGCCGCTAGTTTTGGACGGGTGAGCCATCGGCACAATGGTGCCATGTTTCCATGCCCATCGCATGACGCATCATTGCGTTTGTGTGGGCTTTTCATCCCGGGTGGCTGGGGGTGTTCTGCTCATGCGCACCTCCACTCGCCAGCTAACGCTCTGGGACCAGTGTGCCACACCACCCTCACATGGCGTTGGGGGTGGAGCCTCCTGGACCCCTCTGGGGATATAAGTTGGAGGTTGTACATAACTTGTTTTCCTCTTCACTAACCTCGCTGCACTTTTGACTGCTCACCTAGCTGCTCATCCTACACAGGTACACATTGGAGGTTATTTAGGAAAGGCAAATCCACTTTGCACTACAAATGCAAACTACAAGTGCAAAGTGCACTTGAAATTGCACTGAAAGTGCACTTGGAAGTGTAGTTGCTGTAAATCTGAGAGTTAGATCTGAAATGAGGGGAAGCTCTGCTGATTTTATCATCCAATCATGTGCAAGCTAAAATGCTGTTTTTTTTATTTTCCTCGCATGTCCCCCTCGGATCTACAGCGACTGCACTTTGCACTTGTAGTTTGCAATTGAAGTGCAAAGTGGATTTGCCTTTCGTAAATAACCCCCATTGTTCACTTTGAGAACTCATTAGTGCTTGACACATGCTTTTAACTTTCCATTTTACACATTTTTGAACTTTACTCTCCCCTCTACTTTACCATAGGCATTGCCTTGCCAGACATCCCCTTTTTTGATTGTGCAGTCCTTCGTATTTCTCATTGGCCTTATTATTTTGTCCTACCATTTTAACAGGTTGGTTTGTATTCATGCACTCATGCATTAATTTATATACATCATTGTTTATGCTCAAATTGCTATTCCAGTATTCGATTTATGTCATAGCCTCACCTGGATGGATAATACAGGGATTCTAAAGTCACACATCATCACCCATGCCATGTCCCCCCCTCCGATTGTCCCATAGTTGGATCCATCCCCTCAGCTCCCCTGCCATGCATGTGCCACTGCCGCTTTTGGTGAATTCATTTCCAGGCACTTTGGCTTTGCTGATTGGTGAGTATGGGGTCTTCTTTTTCCAGACCCCTCCCACCATTTGTCCAAACGTTTTACATGTGTTTCATTATATTTTTTATGTTTTTTATGGTTTACTTTTTAGATATGTTTTACATGCATCCACCCCTTAAGAGTGATCTATATCTACAGTGCCTTGCGAAAGTATTCGGCCCCCTTGAACTTTTCAACCTTTTGCCACATTTCAGGCTTCAAACATAAAGATATAAAATTTTAATTTTTTGTGAAGAATCACCAACAAGTGAGACACAATTGTGAAGTGGAACGAAATCTATTGGATATTTTAAACTTTTTTAACTAATAAAAAAATGAAAAGTGGGGCGTGCAAAATTATTCGGCCCCCTTGCGTTAATACTTTGTAGAGCCACCTTTTGCTGCGATTACAGCTGCAAGTCGCTTGGGGTATGTCTCTATCAGTTTTGCACATCGAGAGACTGAAATTCTTGCCCATTCTTCCTTGCAAAACAGCTCGAGCTCAGTGAGGTTGGATGGAGAGCGTTTGTGAACAGCAGTTTTCAGCTCTTTCCACAGATTCTCGATTGGATTCAGGTCTGGACTTTGACTTGGCCATTCTAACACCTGGATACGTTTATTTGTGAACCATTCCTTTGTAGATTTTGCTGTATGTTTGGAATCATTGTCTTGTTGGAAGATAAATCTCCGTCCCAGTTTCAGGTCTTTTGCAGACTCCAACAGGTTTTCATCCAGAATGGTCCTGTATTTGGCTGCATCCATCTTCCCCTCAATTTTAACCATCTTCCCTGTCCCTGCTGAAGAAAAGCAGGCCCAAACCATGATGCTGTCACCACCATGTTTGACAGTGGGGATGGTGTGTTGAGGGTGATGTTGCTTTTACGCCAAACATATCGTTTTGCATTGTGGGCAAAAATTTGGATTTTGGTTTCATCTGACCATGTTTGGTGTGTCTCCCAGGTGGCTTGTGGCAAACTTTAGACAAGACTTTTTATGGATATCTTTGAGAAATGGCTTTCTTCTTGCCACTCTTCCATAAAGGCCAGATTTGTGCAGTGTACGACTGATTGTTGTCCTATGGACAGACTTTCCCACCTCAGCTGTAGTTCTCTGCAGTTCATCCAGAGTGATCATGGGCCTCTTGGCTGTATCTCTGATCAGTCTTCTCCTTGTCTGAGCTGAAAGTTTAGAGGGACGGCCAGGTCTTGGTAGATTTGCAGTGGTCTGATACTCCTTCCATTTCAAAATGATCGCTTGCACAGTGCTCCTTGGGATGTTTAAAGCTTGGGAAATCTTTTTGTATCCAAATCCGGCTTTAAACTTCTCCACAACAGTATTACAAACCTGCCTGGTGTGTTCCTTGGTCTTCATGATGCTCTCTGTGCTTTCAAAAGAACCCTGAGACTATCACAGAGCAGGTGCATTTATACAGAGACTTGATTACACACAGGTGGATTCTATTTATCACCATCAGTCATTTAGGACAACATTGAATCATTCAGAGATCCTCGCTGAACTTCTGGAGTGAGTTTGCTGCACTAAAAGTAAAGGGGCCGAATAATTTTGCACGCACCACTTTTCAGTTTTTTATTTGCTAAAAAAGTTTAAAATATCCAATAGATTTCGTTCCACTTCACAATTGTGTCCCACTTGTTGGTGATTCTTCACAAAAAATTTAAATTTTATATCTTTATGTTTGAAGCCTGAAATGTGGCAAAAGGTTGAAAAGTTCAAGGGGGCCGAATACTTCCGCAAGGCACTGTATTTCCATGTTACTCCATATGTACCATTGTAACCTATAGCCATGTGCTAAATTATTGGCTCAGCAATTGTTTATGCTATGCATGTATGTATGTATCCCCATTTTACAATAAAATGTTTTTATTACATTTATCTTTGTCATTCCCATTGGCCAACTGTGCACACTTCACACAAAGTCCCAAGGGCTATTCTTTTGTCAATTGTTGTATAATTAGGGATGGGGGTGTGTGTGACTGGTGACCCCGGTCCTTTCTTTTATTTGTTCCAAAGATAATCATGATGTAGTAACTAGCTTGATCGGCAGGTCATGGAGGGTGTGAGGGTAGGGGCCAGCTAACACTGCCAGCCTCCAGCGCCACATTTCCTCTCTTACTAAAGCTAAACTAAGGGGGAACAGTGGAGGGGGGGGGGGGTAAAAGGTGGAAGGGATGTGGTGAAGGTCCACACAAAAGAGCAAAACTACCCCTCTTCATTTTATTTTTAAACAAATACAGATTTTGTGTCAATCTGATTTCAAGCAATTTCTAAATTCAACTTCTACTATAGTGTTGGAACATCTCAGTTGCTATCTTGTTAGTTTGTGGTGTAACTGTGAATTTCAAAATGTTAACCAGGCTTCTCATATTTTGCTGCTAAATGGTTGATACGATGGGCCCATTCCTTCATTGAAGGGGGGGGGGGGGGGTTGTACCTCCAGTGAACCGGTATGCAAAGCCTAGCAGCGTTGATCATATGCATGGCAACCAAATTGTAGTATATTTTTGCGGTATTTTAGACAAATCAAGGAGGTACTGTGCCAGTTTACACTTCAGTGAGAGTGAAGTAATCATTCATCGTGTCATTCACCTTATGCCAATAAGGCTGAATCAGAGGGCATATCCACCATATGTGGAGAAAAGTGCCTGCCTCCGTATCGCATGTCCAGCATCGATTAGAGGTTGATCGGATAAACTTATGAAGCAGATCCAGAGTTTTGTACCACTTGGTTTTAATTTTATATCTGCTTTCTTGGGTATTCACATTCAGGGAGCCCTTATGATTATACAAGTAGATGTGGTCCCAGCTAGCCTCATCTATCTCCATGCTCAGAGCGGCTTCCCAGAATGTGTGTTCTGAGCGCAGAGAAGTGTGTGGGTCTCCAAACATTGAGGCATATACCGCTGAGATCACGTGACTCTGTGACGACGACTTGGAGCAGAGTGATTCAAATACTGTAGGGGCTTTGGTATATCCTTTTCTTCTGGATGGGTTATCTAGGAAGTGCTTAATTTGGGTAAAAGTCCAGAAGGGGAACGAAGCAGTGTTGGATAGTTCTGCTAGCTCCCTACTCCGTATGAATCTGAAGAGACCAGTTGACAGATGGACTCCGTAGGAGTCAGAAGTGCACCGCTAAGGTAGTGGACCCTAGGACTGACTGCTGCTGATAGTACCCAGGGAGGTTCAGGAAGCAGGTCTACTGGATCACTAACACAGATCCCAATGGGAGCTAGAGCATAGTTTCCCCAAGGCGCGGAGTCTAAGAGCCAGCAGGTGTTAACCAGAGCCTCTAGTGGTGAGGATGGACTGCACTGCAGTATGGCTCCAGGTCGCAGCCCCCAGGGTCTCCCAGCTCACGGTAGATTACAGAAGAGGGAAGCAGTAGGCTGGAACAACAAGGATAGTAAGGGATAAGGCAGAGGTCAGGGCGATTAGCAGACAGGAACAACAGAGTACACGCCAAAGGTTCAGGGCGACAGGCAAACAGGGATAGTCAGGGACACACCAAAGGGTCAGGGTCATGAGCAGACAGGAATAGTCGAGAACACGCCAAGGTCGGTAAAGCCCCATACACACTCAGTTTTTCTGCTGAGTTTTTCCTTCAGATTTACCAAAACCAAATAATATGAGGTCAAACCTTAGGAGTTTCAATTTGTATGCAATCAGGCAGGCCGTTGTACTACGTGGTTTTGGTAAATCTGAAGGAAAAACTCAGCAGAAAAACTGATAGTGTGCATGGGGCTTAACAGAGATAAATTAAGAGCACACGGCAAGCAGGAAACAGAAAGCCAGACACACAATGAATACACAATGGTTAATCAGCAAGGTTGGCTTGCAATGCCCAGGTTAATATAGTATTCCTAATTGGAGGCCAGGGTGGAGCTCTGCTGAGGGAAGCGGAGGAAAGGTGAGCTGACAGACACACATTACTGCATAACCATGACAGTACCCCCTCCTCTTATGAGACCTCCCCCGCCTGGGCCCAGGCTTAAAGGGAAACTCCAGATGGAACCTCATCAACAGACTAGGAGCAAAGACCTCAGATGCAGTGGTCCAAGACCTCTCCTCGGGACCAAAACCTTTCCAATGTACGAGGAACTGAACAGTGCCTTTGCCTTTACGGAGCTGGGAATCCAAAACGTGACTAACCTCATGCTTTAGATTATCGCCAGAGACCGGAACCGAGGTAGGGAGAGGACGAGAGGACTTATTGAGGACTAAAGGCCTTTTAGGAATGGGTAAGGGCATAAGACCATCAGGAGCCTGATCAGGGTCCCCCAGACCCTTAAAGATGAGCTGGACATCCAGCACAGGACCATCAGACTGGACTGATTAAACTGTCAGGTCACCTGAGACCAGGTGACAGATGAACTCCATAGGAGTCGGAAGTGCACCGCTAAGGTAGTGGACCCTAGGACCAACTGCTGCGGGTAGTACCCAGGGAAGTTCAGGAAGCAGGTCTACTGGATCACTAACACAGATCCCAGTGGGAGCTAGAGCATAGATTCCCCAAGGCGCGGAGTCTAAGAGCCTGCAGGTGTTCACCAGAGCCTCTAGTGGTGAGAATGGACTGTGCTGCAGTCTGGCTCCAGGTTGCGGCCCCCAGGGTCTCCCAGCTCACGCTCATGGTAGACTACAGGAGAAGGAAGCAGTAGGCTGGAACAACAAGGATAGTAAGGGATAAGGCAGAGGTCAGGGCGACTAACAGACAGGAACAACAGAGTACACGCCAAAGGTTCAGGGTCACAGGCAAACAAGGATAGTCAGGGACACGCCAAAAGGTCAGGGTTACGGGCAGACAGGAATAGTCTAGAATACGCCAAGGTCGGTAACAGAGACAAACAAATGGCACACGGCAAGCAGGAAACAGGAAGCCAACACACACAATGGTTAACCAGCGAAGTTGGCTTGCAATGCCCAGGTTAATATAGTGTTCCTAATTAGAGGCCGGGGTGGAGCTATGCTGAAGGAAGATTAAACAGTAGGTGAGGGTGGCTGGCCTCTAAAGGTGAACACAGGAGGAAAGGTGAGCTGACAGACACACATTACTACATAACCATGACATGGCCATTCCGTTGCCAAATCGATTTTAGAGAGGCCTGGAAGGCAGTCTGGATTACCTCTGACTGGAGTAATCGAGCATGCCTTGGCAGACCTCACATGAACCGTACACGCTCTGTCAAAAGCATGAAGGGTAGCCCCAATTGGGGGATGAGAATAAAGAGTGGTCGGCACATGCTCTTCAGAGAACCAAGGAACAGAGCTTAATTCGGCATCCAAAATTAAATGTTCTAGGGTTACCCAGCCTTTACATTGAGTGCGCACTTTCCAGTCCACCACCCGAGCGAGATGGACCACCCAGTAGTAGCGTTGTAGATTGGGAAGACCAATTCCGCCACTGGGCTTTGGTAACACTAGCCCATTTTCTTTGTGCAGCTTTGTTACCCCATAGAAAGGTCCTGCACATAGTCTTCCAGGAGAAGAAGGAGAAGAAGAAGAACGGAAGGCGGCAGCGGCGGCAGAAGACCGGGCCACCGCCTGTAAAAGAGCTATAAGAAGGCGCGGTGGCCCGGCAGAAGAACCGAAGAGGGGGACAAGACCCCCGAAGTCGGAAGAAGAGGCCGCGGCGACGAAGAAGAATGCCGGGCTCCTCCGCTAGCAAAAGAGCTACAAGAAGATAGCGGAGGAGTCCGGCGAGAAGACCCCCAAAGACGGAGGACCCCCGGAGCTGTGCAATAAACTATTTTATCTTGTGTGTTGTGTGTTTTTTTTTTGTACTTTATTTTACAGGTGAATGGGTAGGGGTACATTGTACCCCATACTCATTCACATAGGGTGGGGGGCCGGTATCTGGGGGCCCCCTTATTAAAGGGGGCTCCCGTATTCCGATAAGCCCCTCGCCCGCAGAACCCGACAACCAACGGCCAGGGTTGTCGGGAAGAGGCCCTTGTCCTCATCAACATGGGGACAAGGTGCTTTGGGGTGGGGGGGCCGCGCGGCCCCCCCTTCCCCAAGGCAACCCCCATGTTGAGGGCACGCGGCCTGGTACGGCTCAAGAGGGGGGGCGCTCGCTTGTCCCCCCTTTCCTGGCCGGCCGGGTAGCGTGCTCGGACGAGGGTCTGATGTGGACCGTGGGGGGACCCCCACGCCGATTTTTTTCGGCGTTTGGGTTCCCCTTTAAGTCCATACCAGGTGGCGGGGCCAGCGACATCTCCTTCACGGGCCCCGCCTACCTGGAGACGCGCTCGAAATGAGCGGACTTTCCTCCGCGTGCGTGGGCAAATCCGTTCAGTAGGGCGGATAGTACAGCGGACTTAGTACGCCGTATTAGTCCGCTGAAAAAGTGCCGTGTGTGGGCAAGTAGCCCATTCGGAAAGTCCGGCGGACAGTCTGGTGGGAATTCCGCCAGCAGTTTGGCGGGAAGTCCGCCAGACTAAGTCCGTCGGATAGACGGCTACGTGTGTATGCGGCATTAGACGTATTACATTTTAAGAAACCGATAAACATAAGCATATATGTAATATAATCAAGAGTACGTAGATTAATCTCAGTCATATAATTAAGTTCTAGAAGAAATGCAAAAAGCATTTTTCAGGTTTGGGGAGGTCAGGAAAAAGGAAGGGGGTGGGGTAGGGGAAGGGAGGGGGTAAGGAGGGCAACATGCAGGAGTATTTATCCAGAGTTATATCTTAGTGATTTCCTTATACCAATTAGACCAGGAGTTCCACCTTTGTCTCAGCTTGGTGTTAGATTGGTTGTTGTTGAATAGAAGTGACTCGTAATTGTGGTGAGTCTGAACCATTGTAGCTACAGCTTGAACAACTGGGGGTTTGGTAGTTTTCCAGAGTTTTGTTATGTTGCGCATAGCTGCCAGTAATGTGTGGGTTATTACTTTCCTATGAGCTATAGGCAGGGCCGCTGATAAGCCAGTACAGCCAGCCCTGTTGTACCGGGCCCGGCCAGCAGGGGGGGCCTGTGCAGCTTCAAAGACAGTTCAGTGGAGAAAACCCAAAAAACGCTTTCTAATTTACAAGTGGCTCCCTGCGCTCATTGTACACTACACACTGGATCTTTCCATTACAAAATCCTGGAAACAGAATCCAGGAATCTGTGTCTCCCAGGACCTCAGCTGAGCTCTGTAATCCAGTCCAGAGCTTCTAGATTGCCTTCTCCACAGACCCAAGACCACACCCCTCCGCTGCTCTCATTGGTTGGAGGAGAGAAGTCTAATTAGCAGCCCAGGACGGGAGCTTCTTAGGTAAGAGACATGCTGCTGTGCAGGAGAGTTCTCTCATGTTGGCACAGATTAAAACAGGCCCACTGACACTGCATCTGGCCTGCCAGCACAGACACAACACAAACAGTCAGAAATGTTTTGTAATGTAAACGATCCTAACACCTCCTGAGAGGCCCCCTCCCCCACCAACCTGAAATGGGGACTGATGTTGAGAGGTGCTCTGATGTGATATAAGGGGCTCTGCTGTGATGGAGGGGGCTCTGATGTGATGGAGGGGACTCTGCTGTGATGGAGGGGACTCTGCTGTGATGGAGGGGACTCTGCTGTGATACAAGGGGCTCTGATGTGATATAAGGGGACTCTGCTGTGATGGAGGGGACTCTGCTGTGATGGAGGGGGCTCTGATGTGATATAAGGGGCTCTGCTGTGATGGAGGGGGCTCTGATGTGATGGAGGGGACTCTGCTGTGATGGAGGGGGCTCTGCTGTGATGGAGGGGGCTCTGCTGTGATATAAGGGGCTCTGATGTGATATAAGGGGCTCTGATGTGATATAAGGGGACTCTGCTGTGATGGAGGGGGTTCTGCTGTGATGGAGGGGGCTCTGATGTGATGGAGGGGGCTCTGATGTGATGGAGGGGACTCTGCTGTGATGGAGGGGGCTCTGCTGTGATGGAGGGGACTCTGCTGTGATGGAGGGGACTCTGCTGTGATGGAGGGGACTCTGCTGTGATGGAGGGGGCTCTGCTGTGATATAAGAGGCTCTGATGTGATATAAGGGGACTCTGCTGTGATGGAGGGGACTCTGCTGTGATGGAGGGGGCTCTGCTGTGATGGAGGGGGCTCTGCTGTGATGGAGGGGGCTCTGCTGTGATGGAGCGGGCTCTGCTGTGATGGAGGGGACTCTGCTGTGATGGAGGGGGCTCTGATGTGATGGAGGGGACTCTGCTGTGATGGAGGGGGCTCTGCTGTGATGGAGGGGGCTCTGCTGTGATGGAGGGGGCTCTGCTGTGATGGAGGGGGCTCTGCTGTGATGGAGGGGACTCTGCTGTGATACAAGGGGCTCTGATGTGATATAAGGGGACTCTGCTGTGATGGAGGGGACTCTGCTGTGATGGAGGGGGCTCTGATGTGATATAAGGGGCTCTGCTGTGATGGAGGGGGCTCTGATGTGATGGAGGGGACTCTGCTGTGATGGAGGGGGCTCTGCTGTGATGGAGGGGGCTCTGCTGTGATATAAGGGGCTCTGATGTGATATAAGGGCACTCTGCTGTGATGGAGGGGGTTCTGCTGTGATGGAGGGGGCTCTGATGTGATGGAGGGGACTCTGTTGTGATGGAGGGGGCTCTGCTGTGATACAAGGGGCTCTGCTGTGATATAAGGGGCTCTGATGTGATATAAGGGGACTCTGCTGTGATGGAGGGGGCTCTGCTGTGATGGAGGGGGCTCTGATGTGATGGAGGGGACTCTGCTGTGATGGAGGGGGCTCTTCTGTGATGGAGGGGGCTCTGCTGTGATGGAGGGACTCTGCTGTGATGGAGGGATCTCTGCTGTGATACAAAGGGCTCTGCTGTGATATAAGGGGCTCTGCTGTGATATTAGGGGCTCTGCTGTGATATTAGGGGCTCTGCTGTGATGGAGGGGACTCTGCTGTGATGGAGGGGGCTCTGCTGTGATGGAGGGGACTCTGCTGTGATGGAGGGGGCTCTGCTGTGATGGAGGGGGCTCTGCTGTGATGGAGCGGGCTCTGCTGTGATGGAGGGGACTCTGCTGTGATGGAGGGGGCTCTGATGTGATGGAGGGGACTCTGCTGTGATGGAGGGGGCTCTGCTGTGATGGAGGGGGCTCTGCTGTGATGGAGGGGGCTCTGCTGTGATGGAGGGGGCTCTGCTGTGATACAAGGGGCTCTGCTGTGATACAAGGGGCTCTGCTGTGATATAAGGGGCTCTGATGTGATGGAGAGGGCTCTGCTGTGATGGAGAGGGCTCTGCTGTGATGGAGGGGGCTCTGCTGTGATGGAGGGGGCTCTGCTGGAGGGGACTCTGATGGAGGGGGCTCTGCTGTGATGGAAGGGACTCTGCTGTGATGGAGGGGGCTCTGCTGTGATGGAGGGGGCTCTTCTGTGATGGAGGGGACTCTGATATGAAATGGGGGACTCTGTCCGTTGTTCTACTGACCTACCCCCCACATCTTCTGCCAGTTATACTGACTTTGCTGCATATTTTAATATAATGCACATAAATAAAAAAAGATTGTAAGTTTACAAAGTAAGACATGGGCACCTCTTGGCATCATTAACCCCTTCCCACCTATATTAGCCCTTTCGCTGGATGGATAGGTGGGGTTGAGGTTGGGGCAGAAGGGGGCCCCATCAGGTAGGCTGTACGGGGCCCCATGGTTTCTATCAGCAGCCCTGGCTATAGGTATGAGATCTATATTTAAATTCAATTAAGCTAGATCAGGCAATGGTATTATGGTTGAACCTGTAATTTGTGAAATGATCAAGAAGACTTCCTGCCAGTATTTTGTTAGTTGTGGGCATTCCCGTAGGGTGTGGATTAAAGATCCCTTTTGATCCGCATTTCCTCCAGCATTCAGGAGATGTTTGATGGTCAAATTTAGCTATTTTATCTGGGGTTAAGTACCTCCTTTGAATGATGAATTTCATGAGTTCCCAGAGTGCTGTGCATTTTGTGGCATCATATGTGGATTTGAGAGCTCTCTGCCATTCTGACCTGAGTATGATCTGCCTAGATCTCGCTCCCATTGATCAACAGATCATTGACTCCAGAGAGAGAGATATCATTTTTCCCGTGTTCAAATCATTAGTAAGACCTCATCTGGAATATGCAGTTCAGTTTTGGGCACCAGTTCTCAAAAAAGGATATCGGGAACTGGAGAACGTGCAGAGAAGGGCAACCAAACTGATAAGAGGCATGGAGGAGCTCAGCTATGAGGAAAGATTGGAAGAACTGAATTGATTCACTCTTGAGAAAGGGAGAATAAGGGGGGATATGATAAACATGTTCAAACATATAAGGGGTCCAGATAGTGAACTTGGTGTTGAGTTATTCTCTTTATGGTCAACACAGAGGACACGGGGGCACTTTTTACATCTAGAGGAAAAGAGATTTCATCTCCAAATATGGAAAGGTTTCTTCATAGTAAGAGCTGTGAAAATGTGGAATAGACTCCCGCCAGAGGTGGTTCTGGCCAGCTCAGTAGATTGCTTTAAGGAAGGGCTGGATACTTTACTAAATGTACATAATATAACTGGGTACTAACAGTTATAGGTAAATTTGATGCAGGGAAAATCCGATTGCCTCTTCGGGATCAGGAAGGAAGTTTTTCCCCTGCTGTAGCAAATTGGAGCATGCTCTGCTGGGGTTTTTTGCCTTCCTCTGGATCAACTGGGTATAAAAATGGGTATATTGGATTGTACAATATTTTTTATTTTATTGTTTTTAAGGTTGAACTGGATGGAATTGTGAATTTTTTTTTCAACCTGACTAACTATGTAACTATGTAAAAGTCAGGGAGTGGTAGAATTGTTTTTTTGTTTCCTGTAGAAGGTTATAAAATAGGGAAATACCTTTATTTCCAGGGACATGGGGTGAGTAAAATGTGATAACCCATGTAGGGATAGAGATTAGAAGTTGTGGGTCGCTTTTGAGACAGTGTCCTATTTGTAGATATCGATAGTGTGAGTCTGGGCATAGATTTAACTCTGTTTTAAGGTCTTGGAAAGGTTTGAGCTTATTGTTGTGCAGTAGTTTATGTAGGGGTAGGGGGTCTTGTTTGGACCATTTATGTGTGTGGATAAGCAAGTTGAGGACAGATAGGGGTAAATTGATGTGTATTGTTGGAGTGCTTCTCCAGGTGGTGGAGAATTTACGCCATGCTCTGGCTGCGGCTGTCATGGTTAATGGGAGGAATTTGAGGGGATTTGTTTTTGGATGTATGCTACATATCCAGTTTTTTAGATCTTTACCTGGGACTGTATATTTTCTATGTTCCCTCATCTAGTAGAGGGTGTTGGAAGGAACCATTCTTTTAATTGGGCTAATATGTTTGCTGAGATAATCTATGCCTGTTTCTTCCCGTAGAAATGGGAATTTTGAGGATAAGCGAGTACGGGTTGTGCTATCTACCCCTAGGTCTAGGGTGTGTGACTTAGTTGTGTTAGCTTTGTAATATGACAGAGACAAATGTGGATTGGTGAGCATCAATATGATGTTGTCAGCAAACCGGCTCATCTTATGATTGTATTCTCCCACTTGAAGACCCGAGATTAGTTTTTGAATGCTTTCTGCAAGTGGTTCTAGATTAAAGATAAGGGGTGGTAGGAGCAATCCTTGGCACGTGCCATTAGATATTTGAAAGGGGGTGGAGAGCATTTCTCCTACGTAAACTCGGGCAGAAGGGGTATAATGTCATTATGGTGGATAATATGGAGTCCTTTAAATCTGAATTTGATAAGAACCCCAGTCCCCAGTGAACCCAGTCAAATGCCTTCTCTGCGTCCAGCGATAGCAGAGAAGGCGTTCCGTCGTGCTGGCTGTGTGGATGAGGTCTATGAGTCTTCTCGTAGTGTCTGATGATTGCCTGCCTTTGATGAATCCTGTTTGTTCTGCATTAATGAGAAGGGGGAGAAGTTTGGATATTCTAAGGGCTAAGATTTTTGCATATAATTTTAAATCTACGTTGAGTAGGGAGATAGGTCTAAAATGTTGGGGGATGCCTGGGTTTTAACCTGGTTTGGGTAGGATGACAAATACTGCTGACAACATTTCAGAGGGAAACATGATACACAAGTAAATACGCAAAAACAGGGTTAAAGATTTTTCCCAATGTCCACCAGTCTCTCACCAATTTAAACCAAAAATCCAAGTATATGAATGAGAGTCCATATTATGTTAAGATGTTATGATTATAAATCTAAAAGCCACTGTCCAGTAGAACAAAGGAAATCATTTAAACCAGGAGCTCCAGATCCAGGGCTGCCATCAGTGAAGGACAGAAACCATGTTCCAATGTCTGTGAAAAAAAGGTCTGTGAAAAGTCTGTCTCTTCCTTTGCTTTTTTTCACAGGGGGAAACATGGAGGAGGTGGCAGCGTCGAAGTAGAGGTTTTGAAGGTGGGGGCTAAGTATATAACCAAACTGTTTGTAGTATTCTCCTGGGAGGCCATCGGGCCCAGGAGATTTACCAAATGGAAGAGAATGGATTGTTTGAGCAATTTCTTGCTTTGAGAAGGGAAAATGTAGTTATTTTAGGTGGTCTTCACTAAGGGTAGGGAGATGTATTTTGTCGTTTTTTAGGTTGTATAGGGAGTCATAATATGAGCTAAAAGCATTGGCTATGTCTTGTGGGTTAATTTATTTTTTTCATTTGTAAGAGGGAGAAAATATGGGGGATTGCGGTCTTGATACTTTGGCCATGGATACGTTGTGCCATGGCTTTGCCATGTTAAAAGTAGCGTAGGATGTGGCTTTGAGCTTGCGATGTGCTTTTTCATAAAAATTTGAGAGAAGAGCTCTTAATTCTTGGCGGAGGGCTAACAATTAAATTTTTAAGTTGTGGGTTGGATTTAGCTTGTTTTGGGCATCGGTGTTTGAGATTGCATTGGTAAGCTCATATAGGCGCTGTGTCCTCCTCCTTTTTTGCCAAAGAGCTTAGCTGGATCAATATTCCTCTTATGAAGGCTTTATGTGCCATCCAGAGGGTAGAAGAGTGGGGGACAGATCCTTCATTGTTTAGAAAAAAAGTCAGTCAAGTGGTCATGAATTTGTTCAGCGTACGGGGACATTTGCATGACGTGAGTACTAGCGCTCCAGATTCTTGATGAGTTTGAGTATGTAGAGGGTGCAATGGTGATGGTCACGGGCGCATGGTCCGACCATGTAATGGGATCTATAGTTGAATTTTTTTTTTTTTGTAGTACCTACTAAAAAAAATAACCAATATAGCAGTATGAATTTTGTGCGGGCGAGAAATAGGTGTAGTCTTTCTCTGTTGTGTGAAGGCATCTCTAGACATCATGAAGATCGTGGGATCAAAAAAAGTTCATCATGGGTGAAGGATGTCTGGGGCCCCTTATCCCCCCTGTTATTCGCCCTTTCCCTTGAGCCCTTTCTGGCGACTATTAGACTTAACCAGGATATCCAGGGTATACAGGTCGGGAAGACCCAACATAAGATCTCCGCATACGCGGATGACCTCCTCTTCTCTCTGTTAAATCCGGCGGTATCTCTCCCTAATCTGCTTAAACAATTCGAGATATTTGGACGCCTATCTAACTTGAAGATTAACTTCCTGAAGTCGGAAGCAATGGGAATAGCCCTCCCATCTAATATGATACAGACACTCCGAGCAAACTTCCGCTTTCAGTGGACATCAACAGCGTTAACCTATTTGGGCACAAAACTATCGCCTGATCTATCCCACATCTACAAATTAAATTTCTCCCCTTTGCTCACGGAAACTACGATTTTATTGAGCAAATGGCAAACGAACTTGCACTCCTAGTTTGGGAAGTGCAACTTGTTAAAGAAATATCTCTACTTATTCCAGGCGCTGCCAGTCAACATACCGACGGTATTTTTTCAGCGGGTACAGGCACTGTTTATGCGCTTTGTCTGGGCCGGCAAGAAAACCCGTTTACCACGATCACAATTAACGTTACCAAAACAATACGGAGGGCTCGCGATCCCAGATGTGAGGAGATACTACCTAGCAGTACATCTGGGAAGGGTCATTGACTGGCAGCGCCATGGTACTCTAAAACTGTGGGCGCAGATCGAGCAGGAACAATTCCCTGTACCTTTGAATAGAGCACTATGGTGTTGGGAAGATTTGCCGCAATCCTTAAAATCACACCCTTTAATAGGGAACTCACTGAGAAAAAGTAGGCAGGCAGTGTTGAGTGTACGCCAGACGTCCACGACCTCACCCCTAACGCCCATTCTTGGCAACCCTAAATTCCCCCCGGGCATGACGTCCATACACTTGCAGACCCTACGGGAGTCTGATACTACCGCCGCATCTAATTTTGTCATAGTAAATAGATGGCCATCCATTACAGAACTGACAGACTCTGCAGGTCCCTTTCGCATTGTCCTTTTGGCCGGCGGCACAATTGCATCACTTCCTCCATTCCTTACATGGCCCGCATCAATACTGTAGACCCCTCACTACATTTGAGGATTACTGCTCGGGCAGGGAACCACTGCCTCGGACCCTCTCCGGGGCATATACCCTTCTCAATACCCCCCCCCCCCGGTCCAACCTGAACTGACTTGCATAGAGAAATGGGGCGTAGATCTCCAACGTACTTTTGATGCAGAGCAGACACACAAAAGATGATCCACCTGTCTCTCATCTTCCATTTGCACAAAGACACAGGAAACAAATGATAAGGTTTTGATGAGATGGTACTTAACTCCCAGCAGACTCCGTGCCATGTTCCCAGAGACCTCAGATCGGTGCTGGTGATGTGGCACGGATATGGGGACAATTCTCCATATTTTTTGGGCCTGCCCCAAGCTGCTAACATTTTGGAACTCTGTACGCACTATATCTCAGGATTTCACGGAGCTCGTGATCCCTGACGATCCTGCCTTCTTCCTGCTACATGTCTCTACCATGTCGCTCAAAACCTATAAAAAATCTATTCTGCGACACTTGGTGAATGCAGCCAAGACCTGCATTCCCCTCTTGTGGAAACAGCAAAACCCACCTACGGTGGCATTGTGGCTGAGAAAAGTTGAAGAAATAAATAAAATGGAAGATTTGATTCTGACAGCAGCAGACAAACTTGAGACATATCTTCAGATCTGGACCCGTTGGAACATATTCAAGTATTCAGTCGCGGGGAGATCCTTATTTGACGCCTGACATATCTAATAGTGTATGATACCCGGTGGTTCTACTAATAATCCTAGAGACTCTGCGACATGCCTCTAAAGGTTTGTCAGACAGCGTAGTACAGGAGCATGAAGCAGGAACAAGGTAAAACACAAGCCGGGGTCACAGGAAGGCAGGCAGAAGTCATGTGTTCTGTTTAAATAATCTACTTGGTGCCCAGACATGTGCATGTGCGCGCATGTGTGAGCGCGTGTGCACGCATTGGCACGCATCTGTGTGCACGCATTGGTGTGCATCTGTATGCGCATTGGCGCGCATCTGTGCGTTCCCGTGTATGCACCGATACACACTGGTGTGCCTGTGCTTGTGTGCAGGTGCACGTCTTTTGGCCAAACTTCCCTTACATTGACCCCCCCATGGGCAACCTCCGGATGCCCATTTGTAGTTTCTTTTTGGGGTGAGCCTGGAGAAAAAGCCTGTATCAATCTCTTGGCATGCAAATTGGACTCCCAGGAGTTGTCTTCAGGTCCATAACCTTTCCATTTAATCAAAAACTGGATTACATTTCTTCTTTTTCTACAGTCCATAATAGCTTCAACCTCATACTCCTCATTACCGTTGATTAAGGTAGGTGCGGGTGGATCCGACTCCTGACCAGGAAAGGGATCTGACCTTGCATTCTTCAGTAGCGAGACATGGAAGACTGGATGGATCTTGTAATTCTCCGGAAGTGACAGTTGGTAGGCTGCAGGATTGCAGATCTGCCTTTTGACAGGGAAGGGACCAATAAATCTTGGTCCGAGTTTCTTAGATGGACAGGATCATTTTAAGTTGGCAGTGGATAACCAGACCTTGTCTCCGATTTGAAGTTTTAGGTCTCCTCTTTTTTTTCTGTAAAAAAAAAAAGTATTGTCCTGTTGCGTCTTGGAGATGTTCATTTGTAAAACCTTATTGTTCAAGTGAAGGGAGTTTAATCTTTCCTAGACTGCAGGAATCAAACAGTCTGGTAAGATTTAAGGTAGGAAAGTTGGAAAGTATCCATAGTTTGCAAAAAACGGGGCTTGTCCCATAGCTGAATGAACCGCATCGTTGTATGCAAACTCTGCCAGGGGTAACAGTGAAGCCCAGTCATCCTGGGCAAAGGATGAGAAACACCGGAGATATTGTTTCAGAGTCTGGTTTGTATGTTCAGTTTGACCATTGGTCTGTGGGTGGTATGCAGAGGAGAAATAAGTTTACATTTTCAACATCTTACAGAGCTCTTTCCAAAATCTGGAGGTGAATTGCACCCCCCGATCCGAGGTGATAATGCTAGGTACCCCATTGAGTCTGACAAGCTGATGAAGGTGCAGGCAGTTTCTGTTGCTGATGGAGTTCCTATCAAAGGAATAAAATGGGCCATCTTGGTCAATCTGTCCACAATCACGAAAATGTAAACATTTTGCAGATGGCGGAAGTTCCACGATAAAATCCATATTAATCATCTCCCAGGGTGTCTTAGGAATGGGCAGTGGTCTTAGCAGATACCAGGATTTTACTTTATCGTTCTTATTTCGGGCACAGACTCCACAGTTGTTCACATAGTCCTTACAGTCAAGTCTTAAACCTGGCCACCAAAAGGACTGTTGCACAAGAGCCACTGTTTTGGTTACCCCGAAATGTCCTGCTAGAGGGTGGTCATGACCGAGACTTAGGATCTTGTAATGCAGACTAGGGGGTACAAACATTTTTCAATTGTGTAAAAACAGATGTCCGAAGGCAAAATGTCCCTTGTGGATACCTGCTTGAGCTGGGTAATCAGGTCTACTTGTAGTAGCAGAAAACTTTGTGCCAGTGTTCTGGCATATAGCGTCCGGCCATCATATACTGTCCACCCCGTACTGCGCAGGCGCAGCGCTTGCGCAGTACGGAGCAGAAGGAGCTTCGGAAAATCTCAGATGAATGGCGCCTGCGCCGTGAGTCGAGATGGTAGCCCCACCATCCAAGTGGACATAGGGCTGCCGATATTAGAGGGCCCCTAGCGAGCTTGCTTCACTCGCCATGCTTCGGGCACGGCCTTGCTGCGCTCGGCTCTTTTTATTCTAACTCTATGTCTACTTGGATGGTGGGGCTAGAACCTGGACTCATGGCGCATGCGCTGTTCATCTTTGGCTATTTTCGGAATCTGTGTGTGCTGTGTACTGCGCATGCACAGTACACAGCGGACACTATCCGATGGGGGACACAATATGATAGGACACCGGCAAAATTGTGTCTGCCTGGTGGGATTCTCCTTTCTCTGGGTACATTCTCGATAGAGCCAGCTTGCCATTCTTGGAACCTGGCCTAAAAGTTATGTGGAAGGAGAAACGGGAGAAGAATAACGCCCACCTGGCCTGCCGAGGTCTTAACTGCTTAGGTATTCAAGGTTTTTATGATCTGTAAAGATCAAAATAGGGTGGGCTGCTCCTTCCAACAAATAATGCCATTCCTCCAGGGCTGTCTTTACGGCTAACAATTCACAATCACCCACATCATAGTTCCTCTCTGAGGGGTGAAGAAAGCGTTGGGGTGCAGTAGAGACTTTGCTCCCTGGCGCTGGGACAGGATGGCACCCACAGCATTCTCGAATGCGTCCACCTCGAGCATGTATGGTGATGCGGGGTCTGGATGGCATAAGATGGGAGCTGAGGTGAACAGGGCTTTCAGTTGATCGAAAGCAGCTTGTGCAGCAGGAGTCCACTGGATGCATGTATTCTGCTTTGTCAATTGAGTGACAGGTGTGATAATAGCGGAGAAATCCTTAATGAATTTGCGGTAGAAGTTGGCAAACCCAATGAACCTCTGTGTGCTTTTCCTGTCTGTAAGAATGGGACATTCTAGGATGGATTTGACTTTTTGGGGAACCATGGGGATTCCTGAGGTGGAGATGATCAGTCCCAGGTAGGGATGAGTTTGGTGTTCGAATCGAATACCGAACGCTACGGCCAACGCGTCCTCTTCCCTCGTCTCAATGTGATTAGTCACTCCTTCCCTAGACCCACCATGTCCTCCTGAGGAGTCCCCCAAACTGTTTGAGCACAGTGTTGGGTACATGCTCCAGGAGCATGCCCAGCGTTTTGGAGGCTCTGATGATGATACCCAGCTAGAGGAAGGCAGTAGCGTGAGCACAGAGTGGGGATGCTCAAGAAGGACAGCAATCTGGCAGCCATGTTCCACCAGCTGCAGCATACTGCCAGTTTTGCTCCAGTGATGAAGAGGGAGGGGATGATGAGGTCACTGGCTCCACGCGGGTGCCTGATAGGAGAGAGGAGGAGGAGGCACATCTCCAATGAGGCAGGATGCCCTCCGGGGGCCAGCTTAGGGGCAGCACACAGACTGAATCACACCGCAGAGCTCCGCCTGTGCAGGGCGCTGCCTCTGCACGTTATTCCAAAAGTTCTTTGGTGTGGGCATTTTTGGGACGAGTGCATCAGATCGCACTGCAGCTATTTGCAACATATGTCTCGAGCGTATCTCGCGTGGCCAAAACATCAGCCGCTTGGGCACCACATGCTGGACCAGACATATGTTGACCTGTGATGCAGCTCGTTGCCAAGCGTACCTTAAAGACCCACACCAAAGAACAAAGCGGACCTCTCCTTGCTCCTCATCAGCTGGGATCTCCAACCCCACTAGATCTTCAGTCCTCTCTGAAACCTGCACTGAGATGAATGAAGGTGTAGAATTAGGTGTGTCACAGCCAAGTACTTGTGGGCACTCTGCTAGCAGTACACCCATGTCTGATTGTAGCAGGCAAATTTCCCTGCCCCAGCTGCTGGACCATTGAAAGAAGTTCACTTCTGGCCAACCACATGCCCAGCGGTTGAATGCTAGCTTGGCTAAATTGCTAGCACTTCAACTGCTGCCTTTTCAGTTGGTAGACTCGGCCCCCTTCGGTGAGTTTGTGCAATGTGCGGTTCCTCAGTGGCAGGTCCCCAAACGCCACCTTTTTCTCGCGGATGGCGATTCCGGCTCTCTACCGGCATGAGGAAGGCAATGTCCATGCTTCGCTGGACAGGACAGTCAGTGGTAAGGTGCATATTACCGCTGACTCATGGTCCAGCAGGCATGGACAGGGACGTTGCCTATCCTTCATGGTCCATTGGGTCACTCTTCTGGCAGCTGGGAAGGGTGCAGGACAAGGTGCAGTAGTGTTGGAGGTTGTTCCACCACCACGCCTCCAAAATGCTACTACTGGTTGTGACACACCTCTCTCCTCCACCCCCTCCTCTCTTCTTCCATGGTCTCTTCCAGTGCTTTGTCCTCGGAACCAGCGGTGCTCTGTAGGCGTTCAACGGGCTACGCAAGTACGCAGGCAAAAAAATGTCATGCCATGCTTGGGCTGGTTTGTTTGGGGGACAGGAGCCACACTGGGGCAGATATTTTGTCCGCTCTGTAGAGGCAGGCCAAGAGGTGGTTGACGCTACGCCAGCTTAAGCCAGGAATGGTGGTTTGTGACAATGGCACCAACCTCCTCTCCACCCTCCGACAGGGACAACTGACCCATGTGCCCTGTGTGGCTCACGTCCTTAACCTGGTGGTGCAGTGGTTCTTGGGCAGGTACCTGAGCTTACAGGATGTCCTGTTGCAGGCCAGGAAAGTCTGTGTGCATTTCCGCTGATCATTTAATGCCAGTGCTTGGCTGGCTGAGCTCCAGAAGGAGAAGATTAGGGGGGGGACTGGAGGTTACAAACCTCTGGACTTTTTAGGTGTTGATCAAATATACAAAGACAATTGCCATTGTTTTATGGTTAAAAAAAATACATATATAATTTTTATTACATTCATTAAAAATACCTTCATCACATGAGACAATTCTTTGGAAAAACCTTTACACATTTGCCATTCTTTGCCACACTTTTCAAAACATATTTCACTCTACGGAGCTTCTTCAGGAGGCATTGCGTGGCGATTATACAACTATAAGCAACAAGAAGTTATCACAAGTACTCATGTAAAAAATCTTATACTTTTAAAATACAAATATCTAAAGAAAGAGAAAAAATACCAAAATTAAATTTATACAATATATTTATATATACAGGGAAAAAAAATACTTTTATTCTAATCAATATAAATCATGGAAAATGCAAAAAAAAAAAAAAAGGGGGGAAGATCCATTACAGAGATCCATGTTTGATATATATTTAAAATAAAATGCCAGAAAAAATATTGTTTAAATTACGTTCACCAATAGGTGTTGTCCAAATTGAAATATGAATATTTATATATACTTTATTCTCAAAATATTTGAACTAGAATTTAAAAAATAAATAAATAAACTTAAATTTTGTTGTGTGGCAGCTCTAAATCATGCACATCCAAGACTCATTACGTTCATCATTGTAAGGTTACGTATCATATATCTACATCTATAATTCTATAAATTTGATACTACTTAAAGGGGAAAAGGAAGGAATAAATAAATAAATACATTTTTTTTACAAAAAGGACTTAAAACTTAACGCATCATTCAAACCTGGATATTTTAAAGCATTTTGATCCAAGATCCATTTTGCCTCACGTTGCAAAAGGATCTTATCGTAGTCCCCCCCTCTTTCATTGGGGGGGACATATTCAAGGGCAAAAAAATGCATCATTGTGTCATCAAACGCATGGAATAAACCCATGTGGCAACTAATTGGCGTCTCCATCTTTTTCTTCCGCACCAGGGACACATGGTCCCTGATGCGATGAAAAAATGGGCGTTTAGCCTTTCCTATGTAGAAGGCATTACATCCACACATCATCAGTTACACCACCCCAACGGATTGACATGTCGCCAGAAATTTAGAGGCATACATTTGACAACTGGGGAGGATCACTTCCCTAGATGCATGGATGTATCTACAAAAAACACAATTGTGGCAAGGTCTAGTACCCCTCCCATTGAATTCACAGGAGCAGTATAGTGACTATGTACCACTTGACCAAATTTATAGAATTGTAGATATGATACGTACTGCAGTAACCTTACAATGATGAACGTAATGAGTCTTGAATGTGCATGATTTAGAGCTGCCACAGAACAAAATTTTAAGTTTTTTATTTTATTTAAAATGTATATATAAAGAATGGATCTCTGTATACCTTCTTCCCCCCTTTTTTTTTTTTTTTTCTCAGATATGTATGGACACAAAGGGCACGCAGGATATGGGATTTAATTAATATACCGATCCTTGTTGATAGCCCGTACTGTTGGTATCCTTGGTTTGTACTTGCGATTATAGGTTTGTCTACCAACAGAATCATTTTATTATTCTGCTGTTGGTATTTTATAGTCTCTTTCCTTTTTATGGGGTTTTGGTCTAAAATCCAAATGTCACCCTCAAACCGCCCGCCCTCTGCTACTTTAGGGCAAAGTATAAATCAAGATGGCCACCTGCGATTTAACTCGTTTGTGTCATTCTGGTTGGCTATCTGTCTCTAAAAAAAACTGGGCATTCCTTTTCAAATATTGCCGCTGGAGGAATGTATGTAGTTACGTCTTTCCTCCTTGCAGTTTGCCGTATAGACACCTTGCGCATGCGCACTAGGGGCTCCTTCTAAGTGTCCATGGTACGGAAATGACATTGCCGCGTTGGATGTGACTATAAAACGGAAGTGTCCTTCCATCATAATCTGTCCAAACTTGCTGTGAACGGAGGGATGCTATACATCACGGTTGGAATCTTTGTAAAGGAATTAGGGTAAGCACTTATCCATCTACTCAGTGAATAGAATATCTTTCTGGAATTAGATATAGAGAGTGTCGTTGACATATTTCTTTTATTCATAGAAATTTCTTGACTCAGGAAGGACTTGGTTTTTCTCTGCAGCTGCTGTAGCTCTACACCTTGCCTCCTGAGCAAATAGTGCAATTAAGGGTTTCCTTTTCCGCATCCCTTTGAGGAAGCGATGTGATTACCTTTGCATTGATTCAACTTTAAATAAACGGTAATTTATTTATTTTATTTTATTTATTTAATTCATGGATATACAAAAGGGCGTAACATTTATTAATTTTGTTCTATATTTATTTATTCTTGTTTTTCAATACTTTAGGAAAAATATAGTTGCCATTTACATATCTGTGTTAAAAGGAAGGGGAAGACACATGGGTTCTATCTTTTATCAGTTTTTAGAATTTTTTCCAATTGCTCAAAATATAGGTTCATTCATTTCGTTAGAGAAATTGTGTTCAAGTAAGGCGCTCCCTTTTTTTATTTTTTATTTTTTTATTTTTGCATTTTCCATGATTTATATTGATTAGAGTACAAGTAGTTTTCTTTCCCTGTATATATAAATATATTGTATACATTTCATTTTGGTATTTTTTCTTTAGATATATGTATAAGTATAAGATTTTTTACATGAGTACTTATAACTTCTTGTTGCTTATAGTTGTATAATCACCACGCAATGTCTCCTGAAGAAGCTCCGTAGAGAGAAACATTTTGAGAAAAGTGTGGCAATGAATGGCAAATGTGTAAAGGTTTTTCCAAAAAATTGCAACAATCAACCATGTAAAATTCTAAATTTGTCTCATATGATGATGGTATTTTTAATGAATGTAATAAAAATATATGTATTTTTTTAACCATAAAACAATGGCAATTGTCTTTGTATATTTGTTCAACACCTAAAAAGTCCTGAGGTTTGTGACCTCCAGTCCCCCCTAATCTTCTGCTTCAATTTGGGATGTGGTGTTTTCTTATTTTTGGTACCTCCTTTTTGGTTTGAATTATATGAGCTCCAAAAGGAGTTGAACCTCCCCAAGAACCGCCTTATATGTGACATGCCCACCAGGTGGAACTCAACGTTGGCCATGCTGCAGCGGTTGCACACGCAGCAGAGGGCCATCAATGAGTACCTGTGAAACTACAGCACCAGGACAGGGTCAGGGGAGCTTGTTTTTTTTTCACCACGCCAGTGGGGCATGATCAGGGATGCATGCACTGTCCTGTCACCATTTGAGGAGGCCACGAGGATGGTGAGCAGTAACAGTACCTTTTGTCCACCTGTTGGAGCACACACTGCGTGGAATAATAGAGAGGGCACTTGAGGCAGAACAGATGCAGGAAGAGGAGTACTTCCTTGCCTCTCAAGGCCCCCTTTATCCAGACAGTGTTCCTGCTGTCCCACCCATCACACAGGAGGAGGAGGCTTGTGTCAGCATGGAGGTGGAGCCTGGCACTCAGCAGCAGCAGTCTTTTAGGAATGATTTACAGTCCCAAGAATCCCGTGGACTTGTACGTGGCTGGGAGAAGGTGGCTACTGACCATGTTGTCCTTAGTGACCCAGAGGACTTTGGACTGAATGCCTCAGCTAACCTACGCCGCATGGCCTCTGTGATCCTGCAATGCCTGCGGAAAGATCCTCGTATTCTTCAGATCAAGGAGAGGGACCATTACTGGCTGGCCACTCTCTATGATCCACGGTACAAGGGTAAGGTTGTGGACCTTATCTTACCATCGCAGAGGGAGCACAGGATGAGACATCTTCGGGAGGCCTTGCAGAGAGGTCTAGCAATGTGTTCCCAGAGACTGGGAGGTTACAAACTCCTGGTCCTGGACAACGCGTTGCTGAGGCTTCGGTCAGTCACAGAAGGAGCGGTGGAGAAGGTGGCTGTCTGACCGATGCGTTCAGACAATTTTTTTAGTCCGCAGCCCCAAGGTATGATCGGTTCCAGTAACCATCACCAGCGTCTGATTTACATGGTGCAGGAATACCTAGGGTCAAGGTCAGACTTGGACACCTTTCTCACCGAAAATCCTCTGGCTTACTGGGTCTTGAGGATGGATCACTGACCAGAGCTTGCACAGTAGGCAATTGAGCTGCTGGCCTGTCCTGCATCCAGCGTTCTTTCGGAAGGCATCTTCAGTGCTGCTGGAGGCTTTGTAACCAATCACAGGGTGCGCCTGTCCCCCAACTCGGTTGATTGACTGACCTTCATAAAGATGAATCGGTCTTGGATCACCACCAGCTACCAAGCACCTGAAGCTGATGTAACGGAATCATTTTTTTTGAAATGTCACATCCCTTCAAGACTGCCTATGCTGATGCTGAGTGACTGTCCTGTTATGTTGACTGACTATCCTCTTCCTCCTCAATGATCCTGCTGATAGCTTGGAAGAACATTTTTGGTTCTGGGTGACGCCACCAGTCCAATTTTTCAGCCCCTGTTTAACAGGGGCGTGTAATTACAATTTTGGATGCAATGCTTTGCAGCAGGGCTCATTCCTGCACTCTGACTAGAGCAGTGATGGTGAACCTTGGCACTCCAGATGCTTTGGAACTACATTTCCCATGATGCCCATGCACTCTGCAGTGTGGTTGAGCATCATGGGAAGTGTAGTTCCAAAACATCTGGGGTGCCAAGGTTCGCCATCACTGGACTAAAGTATCTGGGAGAGGTTGCAGTTTAGTGGCACCAGCAAGCAGTGCCTAAGGCCCAATTGGCATGTAATTACAATCCTTGATATAATATTTCACAGCAGGGTCCGTTCCTGTGCCACAACAAACACAACAAACCTACACAGTCCCTGTCTTGCTTGCACCGCCTGTATACTGCTGTTCTGAGTATATAGGGCCTGGGGGCCCCACACCTTTCCTTTTTTTAATTTAGGTACGGGGTTCCCCTTAATATCTGTACAAGACCCAAAGGGGCTGGTAATGGCGGGGGGCTACCCATGCCATTTTTTCTCAATGATTTTCATCTGTATTGCCGGAACCAGACATGACATTAAAACCGCAAGCCATTTTAAATTACTTTTTTCCGTTAAATGCCATTTTTTGCAGGGACTGTTCTAAACACTGGGAACACATGCCACTTCACAGGCATACTATAGACTCCCCCCAGGCACGATATTTAAAGGAATATTTCACTTTTTTTTTTTCACTTTATTCGTCATTAAAAAATTAGGATATCATCTAGATACACGATAAGGAACAGGTCAAGGAAGTCTCTAAAGATATCGTTAAGAAAATGCTGGAACTTTGCTGGGGCATTACATAGCCCAAATGGCATAACAAGGTACTCATAATGTCCAAATCTAGTGTAGAAGGCTGTTTTCTATTCATCCCCCTTGCAGATTTGTACGAGGTTATATGCCCATCGCAAGTCAAGTTTTGTGAAAACAACGGAAGTCTTAAAACATTGAAAAAGCTCCGGAACCAAAGGCAAGGGGTATCTGTTTTTGACAGTAATTTTGTTGAAGTCCCGGTAATCTACGCAAAGGCGCAGAATATGATCCTCCTTCTCCATGAAGATTTCCGCGCCTGCGGGGAATGTGGAAAACCGGGTGAAGCCTTTTTCCAGATTCTCGTCAATGTGCTGACGTAACACCTTAAGTTCTAGTTCAGAGTGGGGAAAAATGCGCCCAAACAGGATTTCAGAACCCGGTAACAGTTCAATTGGGCAGTCATATGGGCAATGAGGGAGCAGAGTGTCTGCTCCTTGTTTATCAAAAACATCCAGAAATTTGTTCTTAAACTGCAGGTATGAGTTGTGACACAGAAGAGTCAGTATGTACTGCCAGGAGAGGTGCAGGTGTCATGGACATGGGGTGAAGGCAGGACTGCTGACAATAGGCAGAAGAGAAGGTAACTTTCCCAGTATCCCAGTCTAGCAGTCTAGCAGTGGGTTGTGAGCCTGCAACCAGAGAATGCCCAAGATAATGTGGAACAAGGGTGATGGGATAATATCCAGGCATAGGTGTTCCTGATGACCCGTATCAGACGTAGCCAGTAGCGGGCAGGTCTCCTGTGTAATCGGCCTGGACCTGAGATGGGATCCATTGGCCAGGTGGATGGACAGCTGTCGGGTCTTTGCTCACCATCACCAAATTCCTGTACAAACAAAGTCCTTATCCATAAAACAGCTGCAGGCCCCGGAGTCGACTATAGCTAGTATCTGAATGTTTCTCCTGGGAAGCTGAAGTGACAAGGATAGGGTGACATGAGCAGATCCCTTTGGTCCAGAGCAATTGGCAAGTTAGGCAGAGGAGGTGATCCCAGTCCTTGTGGGACTCACAGGGCAGTTTGGGAGAAAATGACCCGCTACACCACAGTATATACACAGGCCCATTCTGCATCTTCACAGCTTCTCAGTACTGGAGAGTCGAGAACGAAAAAGTCCCAATTGCATAGCTCTGGCTATGGTGCCCATCCTCTCTGCTCTCCTTTCCCTGAATCCACGATCAAGCTGGATAGCAAGATTAGGTATTTGAGAGCCTCCAATCAGGCAAGCTCGTCCTTGATTCCTTCAGATAAGTCAAGGCGAAATTGATGCCGTAAGACTGCATCATTCCATCTGGAATCTGAGGCCCATAAGAGGAATTCTGCAACATAGTCCTCGGCGGGTCGATTACCCTGTCGCAGTATGTAGGATGGATTCTGCGGTGGCAGTGTGCTGTGGATCATCATATAGCTGGGCCATTGCTTCAAAGAATGAAGAAAGAGGGTGCAGGACTGAGCTATTTTGTTCAAGGAGTTGGTGGGCCCAGGATTGAGACTCTCTGAGGAGTAGGGAAATGGCAAATCCCACCTTAGTGATTTCAAGTGAGAAAGTTCTTGGCTGCAAGGCAAAATAAAGTTCACAAGAGTTCTTGAATGCACGGAACTGGTGCCGATTGCCTGAGAATCGCTCTGGTGCAGGAACTTGGGGTTCTGGTGGTGATATGACTTGTGAGGAAGTGAAAACGGTCTGTTCAGAAGTGGGGCAGTCTGGTGCGATAGCAGGTGCAGTAGTTGCTGAGGAAAAAGTTTGGAATGTGACTTTCCAGCTGTGCATGGCTCTTTTGCAGAGTGCTGATTGCCCGTGTGAGGGAGAAAAGTTGCTGGAATAGCAGTTCCAGAGGTGAAGCCTCTCTCTGTCTCCGACATCTGGCTGAGTGTTACTGTTACGTACCTGGTGGAGACTGAGCTGTGGAGAGGGCTTCTCTTGTACCTCCTGTCTAGCACCCCTGGTAGAGATGACAGGGAATGAAAGACACAGAGTGGCACGAGGACCGATGTAGCAGGTGGCTCAGGACGGGTCTTGGCAGGAACCTGATAGCTGCAGATCACCGGATGGGCACAGAGGACTGGAACTCCATGTTGCTGGATAAGCAGGCAGAGTCGTGGTCAGAACATAAGCCAGGAGGTCATCAACAGCCAAGCAGAGCAGGTACCGGAACGTGAGACAGAATCAAAGACAGGATACAGGCTGGGTAGTACAGGAGCATGAAGCAGGAACAAGGTCAAACACCTGGAGTCACAGGAAGGCGGGCAGAAGTCAACGGGAAGGTTCAGGTACAAGTCGGGTCAAACACAGAAACGCTGGAACAGATCAGATACAGGTAACGGGTACTAGCTGAAAGATCACTCAGCAAGGCTCATGTGTCAGTGTTCTGTTTAACCACTTCAATACCGGGCCATAGTCAAATGACGGCCACAGATGGGATCTTCCATCCTGGGTGGAAGTCATATGACGGCCTCGGTATTGCGCCGAAGCGCGGCGATCGCGGATGAGCTGTGTCCCTCGGACACAGCCCATCCCTGATCTGTGGGATTTTCCTCTCCATCGACCCCCCCCGATACATGTGTCCGGCCGTATCCAATCACAGCCGGTCACATGTACTGCGCCATTATAGCGCTCGTGCACGCGCCTAGGGCGCGTGCAGAGCGCCGATCGGGGATGCGGCTTGTCACCCTGACACAGCCCAACCCCGATCGCATTAAAGAGCCATCTGAGTACCCCAGTACCCGAGTACCTGTCCCAGCCCATCTGAGTACCCCAGTACCTGAGTACCTGTCAGCCCATCCGAGTATCTGAGCACCTGTCACAGTCCATCTGAGTATCCGAGTACCTGAGCACCTGTCAGCCCATCTGAGTACCAGAGTACCTGTCCCAGCCCATCTGAGTACCCCAGTACCCGAGTACCTGTCCCAGCCCATCTGAGTACCCGAGTACCTGTCAGCCCATCTGAGTACCCGAGTACCTGAGTACCTGTCAGCCCATCTGAGTATCTGAGTACCCGAGTACCTGTCACAGCCCATCTGAGTACCCGAGTACCTGTCACAGCCCATCTGAGTACCTGTCACAGCCCATCTGAGTACCCGAGTACCCGAGTACCTGTCACAGCCCATCTGAGTACCCGAGTACCTGTCACAGCCCATCTGAGTACCCGAGTACCTGTCACAGCCCATCTGAGTACCCGAGTACCTGTCACCAGCCCGTCGGAGTACCCGAGTACCTGTCACCAGCCCGTCGGAGTACCCGAGTACCTGTCACCAGCCCGTCGGAGTATCCCAGTACCTATATGCAGCCCATGCCTCATAGAATACACATTGGGGTGTTTGCTTTCCAAAATGGGGTCATTTTGTGGGCAATTCCATTGTCCTGGTGCTCCAGGACCTTCAAAAGTGTGATAGGTAGGAATGAAATGAGATGTGTAATTTATGCTCCTAGAACGCCTGAAGGTACCACTTCCATGTTGGACCTCTGTATATGGCCAGGCTGTGTAAGTGTCACGCATGTGGTATCGCAATACTTAGGAGGAGTAGCAGAATGTGTTTTGGGGTGTAATTTTTGCTATATACATGCTATGTGTTAGAAATATCTTATAAATGGACAACTTTGTGTAAAAAAAAAAAAAAAAAGATTTTAATTTTCTTTCCACGTTTTCTGAAGACTTGTGTAAAAAAAATTAACTGCTCAAAAGACTCATAATGCTTCATAGAATACTTTGGGGTATTTGTTTTCCAAAATGGGGTCATTTTGTGGGTAACTCCATTGTCCTGGTGCTCCAGAGCCTTCACAAATGTAATAGGTTGTTAGGAAATTAGAGGTGTCATTTATGCTCCTAGAACCCCTTACGGTGCTCCCTGCATGTTGGGCCTTTGTATGTGGACACGCTGTGTAAAAGTCACACACATGTGGTATCGCCATACTCGGGATGAGTAGCAGAATGTATTTTGGGGTGTAATTTTTGCTATGTACATGCTTTGAGTTAGAAATATCTTATAAACTGACCACTTTGTGTAAAAAAAAAAAAAATATGTTTTCATTTTCTGTCCTTCACAAATGTAATAGGTCGTTAGGAAATTAGAGGTGTCATTTATGCTCCTAGAACCCCTTACGGTGCTCCCTGCATTTTGGACTTCTCTGTGTGGCCAGCCTGTGTAAAAGTCCCACACATGTGGTATCGCCATACTCGGGAAGAGTTGCAGAATGTATTTTGGGGTGTAATTGGAAGTATGCATATGCTGTGTATGAGAAAAAACTTGTTATTATGACAATTTTGTACAAAACAAAAAAAAACATTCTTCTTTTTCCCAAGAATTGTGGGAAAAAATTACAAAAATTACTTCAAAAAACTCACTATGCCTCTTACTAAATACCTTGGACTGTCTACCGTACTTTACTTTTCAAGAAGAGGTCATTTGTGGGGTGTTTGTACTTTCCTGACATTTCAGAGCCTCAAGAAATGAGCTAGGCCGTCAGTGCATCAGGTGTGATCAGATGTGATCAATTTTCAATGATTTGTACCATAGCTTGTAGACTCTATAACTTTCAAAGAGACTAAATAATATCCACTAATTTGGTTTATTTTTACCAAAGAGATGTAGCCATATAAATTTTGGCCCAAATTTATGAACATTACTTATTTGCAAAATTTTATCATAGAAACTAAAAAAAAAAAAAAGTGTTAGTTTTTTTTTTCCAAATTTTCGCTCTTTTTTTCACTTATGCCGCAAAAAATAAAAAACCCCGTGGTGATTAAATACCACCAAAAGAAAGCTCTATTATGAAAAAAATTATAAAAATTTTGTTTGGGTACAGTGTTGCATGACTGAGTAACTGGCATTCAAAGTGTGAGAGCACTGAAAGCTAAAAATTGGTCTGGTAAGGAAGCTGTATAAATGCCCTGTATTGAAGTGGTTAAATAAACTACTTGGCGCCCAGACGTGTGCACGCATGCTTGGTGTGTGTGCATTGGCGCGCATCTGTGTGCGCCCGTGTATGCGCCGATGCACACTGGTGTGCCTGCGCTTGTGTGCAGGTGCACGTCTGTTAGCCAAACTTCCCTTACAGTTGGTAAGTGGTTCTTCATTGTGGTCTCTTGCGGGGTTTCCTGAGGTCTCATGCATGGGGGGTAAAACGAAAAGGGTGTCAACATGAATCAAAAACAAAACTTGCATAATTGTGCAACCTTTTGCAAAATCAACTAGGTTGCTTTATATAGAGTGGAGGGAAACAGTTCAATTGGAACCAGCGTGATGGCTTAGGTGCCACCAAAGAAACATTAAGTGGATGAGTGTGATAGCACTGACTCTTGTTGGGTGTCAGTGGTTTCTAGTGCGGATCCTATATTGAGACTTGGACCAGGGTGGGGAGATTTTGTCAGGCATGTTATTAGCTCCATGTTGGAGGGCTTGGGTGGGTATAATGCTTCATTCTCCAAGCAGAGAGAGGTCGTGTTTTAGATATGAAATGGTATATGTGGTTCCATTGCGTTCCACACTTATTTTGGTGGGGTGTTTCCATTTATATGGTATGTTGTCGCAAAGCAATTTGGTAATCGTATTAAATTGGAGTTCCATCCAAAAGTGGAACATCCACTCATCTGATTTCTCCCCCCCTCTGGTGCCATAATTGGCACCTTTTGGGGGAAGGGGGGACAGGATACCTGTATGACAGGTATTCTTTCCCACTGCCAGGAGCCTTAGCCGCGGCTATTGACATCACGGCTGGGGCTCCCTCCACCTCCCTCCCTTCCCCTGTCGCTGGGCCTGTAGGAAAGAGGAGCGGGCCTCACGCATGCGCAGTAGGTTTCTCGGCATGAAGCCGAAAGGCTACACTGCCGGGTACCCTTACCCACAATGGTAGCGGCAGCACTCGACAGCTGATGGAAGCATCGCTGGACTCCAGGACAGGTAAGTGTCCTATTATTAAAAGCCAGCAGCTGCAGTATGTGTAACTGCTGGTTTTTATGGTAGCCCCCTTAATTTCACATTGTTGCTCCTCAAGCGATCCTTGAGGTCTGCACTTTTTTCACACATTCAGTGCCTTTCTTCCTCACTTTCCTCATTAGCATCAATTATGTCATTGACTGTTGTAGTAATATCAGTAACTGCATGTTCTACTTGTTAACCCTCTCTCCCATCTTGGACAGTTCTTTTGAAAATGTATACGTGATGTTAATAGAATCTGCATGCAGAGAGCGGTGAAGTGTGAGAATCATCTCTTTAAGCTGGGTCTCCAGTACTGGCTGATTAGAGGTGGGGAAACTGGCAATGGGGGATTGGAATTTTGCTTGTTCTGTGGCAGGGGGTAATATGTGCCTTACCCCTGTGTCTGTGGCTCGTGGGGCCAGTCTCATTCTTGCTTTATCTGGGTTTGAGCAGAGAGGACTGTGGAGTGGAGATGTACTTCTGGGAGAGGATCTCCCAGTATCTCTATCGGCATCAGGAAGATCATAGTAATGGTTGCTGCGTGGTGTGGAGGTGGGGGCCATGCTGCCAGTGCCATCTTGACCTTCTCCATATTCAGGCCAGCGAAAGTAAGCTGTATGTTTTTTCGGCTTACAGTCTCCTGCCATTTTCGCGATAGGAGGTAACCGCCGTTGTACAGGTTCTGTGTATTGGAGATGGGAGCGGTCGGTCAGTGCTCTGAGTCTCTGTCCATCACTGGTGTCTCTATCAGGGCTCCGGAGCTTCTCTCTCAGGCAGCCATCCTCCGTGCGCGCTAGTCAGGCCCCCAGGAACTTTAAACTTTTTCAATAAAGAAAGAGGCAATCAGTCCTCAGGAGGGATGTGCTGGAACTGGAGAGATTCCAGAGAAGGGCAACAAAGCTATCTAAGGGACTGGAGGATCTCGGGTATGGGAAAAGACTACAAGCATTGAACTTATTCACTCTGGAGAGGAGATGCTTGAGAAGGGATATGATATCAATGTACAAATATGGTACTGGTGACCCTAGCATAAGGGAAAAAACTTTTCATTGAAAGGGAATTTAAAAAGACAAGCAGTCGTTCACTAAAATTAGAAGAGAAGCGACTTAACCTTAAACTGCGTAGAGGGTTCTTTACTGTAAGAGCAGTAAGGATGTGGAATTCTCTTCCACATGCAGTGGTATCAATGGGGAGCATCCATAATTTCAAAAAACTATTAGATGGGTACCTTAACGACCACAGCATACAGGGATATACAATGTACTAGTAACATATAAGCACACACACACACACACAGGTTGGACTGGATGGACTTGTATCTTTTTTCCAGCTCACCAACTATGTAATTATGTAAGATACTATACCCTGGTTGAATTGAAATCTCTGGAATTAGCTACTACTGACCTACACCTTGAAAATTGGACCATAAGGAAGGCTGAACGCTGAAGAATTGATTTGATTATGAATATTTACTGGAAGGACCGATCCTGAAGCTGAAACTCGAATACTTTGGCCACCTAATGCGAAGAGAGGACTCATTGGAAAAGACCCTGATGCTGGGAAAAATGGAAGAAAAAAGGAGGAAAAAAACAAGATGGATATATAACATCTTTGCAACAATGAACAAAGTTAAGCAAGCTCCGGGAGGCAGTGTAGGACAGAAAAGCATGGCACGCTATGCTCCATTAGGTCATGAAGAGTCAGACATGACTAAACGACTACACACATAGACTCCCTAGAATCATCCCTGAGAACAGTGGCGTCACTAGGGGGTGGCTTTTGGGCCTACCAGTACTCGGTTGCCCCTAGGACTTATACACAATGCTATAGTGCCTGGCTACCGTGCCAGGGCAGGCGCAAACTGAGCAAAGCAAGCAGGTACTTGGGAGGTTTAGAGACCGGCAAAATGGTTCAATGACAGTCCAGGTAAAAGGCAGGCAGAGTTCAGAGAATAGTCGTTATCCGGTTAGAGGTCTTACACAAGGAAGTCCAATCAAGTAGAGCAGGGCAGACAGACAGGGAGTTTGACCAGATATTACACTCTATCACAAGCATGAGACTGAAGGTTTGGCTGGCTTAAATCAGGTTTGGTTTCCATCCTAAAAAAACTTGCCGCATCAATCACCTTGCAGGTGGATGGACAGGCAAAGAGAATGCCACAATCAGTAGCAGCTGGTGCTCAAAATGTTTGGGGGGACACAAACTGAAAAATTCTGAAAAAAAATCAATTGCAGGCACACTGTGCCATCAGTCGCAGCCACTGTGCCCATCAATTGCCACCACTGTGACATCAAACGCAGCCACTGTGCCATCAAACACAGCAACTGTGCCCATCAATGGCCGCCACTGTGGCCATCACATGCAGCCACTGTGCCCCATAAAATGCAGCCACTGTGCCCATCAATTGCCGCCACTGTACCCATCAATTGCCACCACTGTGCCATCAAACGCAGCCACTGTGCCATCAAACACAGCAACTGTGCCCATCAATGGCCGCCAGTGTGCCCATCAATGGCCGCCAGTGTGCCCATCAATGGCCGCCACTCTGGCCATCACATGCAGCCACTGCGCCCCATAAAATGCTGCCACTGTGCCCATCAATTGCCACCACTGTGCCCATCAATTGTCGCCACTGTGCACCATCAAACGTAGCCACTGTGCCATATCAAATGCTGCCAGTGTGCCCACCATATGCACTTGCCTGTCTCGGTGGGACAGCTCCTCGATGTCTTCTCCAGTCTTCTCTTCCCATCATGTGCTATGATTGGATGAGATATTCATTCACTTTCGTAACACACAGCTGAGTGATCTGCGCTCGAAGGCCACCTTTTTTGACGACTATGGCTCTAATCAGGTTCTTCAAAACCACCCCCTCTGTAATTCAGGCACCCTGGGCCCAAAAAGGGGCTGGGCGCCTGAATAGGGGGTGGCAGCGGCGGCCATAGATTCGTGCAATGCATGAATATATCTATTGCTGATAGAGGGGGTGGCAGGAGAGAGGGGGCACCGCCCGTGCACCCTTATGGATGCACCGCCACTGGCCACAACCAAACCCAGGATGCTGAAATGAGGAGAAGGAGCACTAGACGCTCATGACACAACCCCTTACTTCAAGTATTAGACTTAATTATGGTTTAAAAAAAAAACCTGGGTCAAAGAAGCGGTCCCAAGGTAATTACCCACCTAGAACATAAACTACACACTTCTAGTAAAATTGTATGCAGCTGACTATCTCAATGTAAATAGGAAAATTGCATTTTGTGTAATAGCTGCAAAAGATGGAATTATATTTTGGTTTGACAGACAATTTTTCCTTTTTTTTATTTTTTTATTGTAACCCAACAGTTCCTCCCACTGACAAATTTTTATAGCTCTATTTAGAGACCACTGTGCATATTTTCTCTGTCTTTATCATTCTAAGCCAAAAGACATCATTCAAACAGTTCCTTCGACACATGTAAATTCACCCACTGGCACAGCTTTAATCTTATGTTGCAGATGACAACTGGATCAAAAAGGGTTGGGTTGCCACTGCACTGCTTGCGGAAAGTAGAGGTAATCAAAGTCACTATGTCTGGATCACCTCGTAGACTCAAATTTAGGACGTTAATATTTCCTTGATCCCATGCAAAGTGTCTTGCCATATTGTTAACACGTCGTCTATATAGCAACAATGCAAATAGATATGGTTTGAGATGTGTGTTCCCAGTTGCAAAGATGTGGAGCCGTCCAACTGACCCATATAAAGTGTAGGGAGCAGGATGAAAACATTGCTCCCAAAAAAGTTTTGTATCTCTGCACAGAAAGAAGTTGTGTAAAAGCAAGGTGACCTAGTGATGTTCAAAAGAAACAGTTTGTCATTACGAATGGATGAAAGTGCCTAACCATAAAAGTTCACCCACATCTGACGTGTCCATTTCAGACGCTGTAACTGGGATAGCACTGCCTTAGTATGAAGTATAAGTGGCGGTTTACACTATGCAGTGCGGGAACTGCATGCAAATTTGAACAGGAATCTCATCGCATTCCTGTTCATATTACATGAGTATCTTCAGCAGTGCAATTTGAGCCATTATTCTGTATTCCGATTTTGGGTAGTTGTTAACCGCTTCCCGAACGCCTCCTGCAGATATACTGTGGCAGAAGGGCACATACAGGCAGATTAACGTACCTGTATGTTGCCCTTTAAGAGGCGGCTTGCGGGCACGTGTGCCCACCAGGAGCTCCGTGATTGTGAGGTCCCGTGGACTCAATGTCCATGGGCATACCCACAATCGTCTCATGGTGAGGAAGAATGGGGAGATGCTAATGTAAACAAGCATCTCCCCAGTCTGCCTAATGACACTGTCACTGATCAGCGATCCCTGTAATCGGGAGCGGTGATCAGTGACGTGTCACACACAGCCCCTCCCCCTCACAGTTAGAATCACTCCCTAGGACAAACTTAACCCCTACAGTGCCACCTAGTGGTTAACCCCTTCACTGCCAGTGCCATTTTTACAGTAATCAATGCAATTTTTTAGCATTGATCGCTGTATTGATGCCAATGGTCCCAAAAATGTGTCAAAATTGTCTGATGTGTCCACCATAATGTTACAGTCACAATAAAAATCGCTGATTGCCGCCATTACTAGTTACAAAAAAAAAATCAATAAAAATGTCATAAAATTATTCCCTATTTTGTAGATGCTATAACTTTTGCGCAAACCAAACAATAAATGCTTATTGCGATTTTTATTTTTTTTTACCAAAAATATGTTAAAGAATATGTATCGGCCTAAACTGAGGAAAAAAATAATTTTTTTGGGGATATTTATTAGAGCAAAAAGTAAATAATAATGCTTTTTTTTTTTTTAAATAAAATTTTTTTAAAATAAACCGCAGAGGTGATCAAATAGCACCAAATGAAAACTCTATTTGTGGGGGGAAAAGGAAATACATTTTGTTTGGGAGCCACGTCGCACAACTGCACAATTGTCAGTTAAAGTGCCGCAGTGCCGAATCACAAAAAGTCCTCTGGTCAGGAAGGGGACAAATTCTTCCGGGGGTGAAGTGGTTAACTGAACATACACATTCGCAGAGGTTCGCATAAATGGAGTGAGATTTGGATGCAGTACGGAATCCGCACAGAATTTGCAAAACAATTAGTGTGAACCAGGGCTCAAACCAAGTAATCTGAAGTCCAAGGGTTCCAGTTAAAGATCCACTCACTCACCAAGGGAACAAGTGCCCTCTAATATAGGACATCCCTCTGGAGGTCTTTGGGGCTTATGCACTTCAGGACGATGGTGAAAACTGGTATTGTGTGGGACTTCACCTGTCAATATTCAGCCAACTTTGTTTAAAATATGCGCTAAGCTTGCTCCAAAAGTCACCAGTTGTGGTAACTGTCGTTGGAAAAAAAAAAAGGTCGGACCTCCTGACAGCTCTTGCTGAGCTATAGCTTAACTGTCAAGACCTTTGATTCTATAATTAGAGGCATCTAGAACAACCACCAATACCTGCATTATCTGCATTCCTTACTACTAGGAATGGTGGCACCATTTTCTTCAATAGTAATAATAGAGAAATCTGACAGGAAAAAAATATAAATGGGTGTGCCACATCTCATAAATTGTAGAAAAAGGAGAGATAACCCTGCGTTTGGAACTTTATAGGCACTACCACAATAAGAAAAAGGATTATTTGTTTTATTGTAAGAAAAGCATATCAAAAATAGAAAGTATATATAGACAATACATAAATACATCTAAATGTGGATGCAGAATAAAAACCCGTCAATTATAAATTAACATATCTCCTTGAACCAGACACGTTTCAGAGAAATCTTTTCCTTCATCAAGGTTCTTTATGGATAGATTAGTAAGATTAGTATCTGGGGGTTTGTAGAATACAAATAATTAATAATCAATACAGTTACAAACAGATTCTATCCCAGATTAGTTCACCAAAGTGATTCACTTACATTTTATTAATTGACAAAACACATGAGCATCCACAAAGTTTAAAAAATAGGAGACGTGCAACTTCGCATCCCCACACGCAGCACTCCAGTGGTCAACTCACTATATGTGTAAATGACTAAGAGACATATCAAAGGGGGGATAGGACATTCCCAATAGCATCAAAAAAACTTGGACATCTGTGAGGACAGTCTGTGGAGATCTGGGCTGTGAACTGTGTTAAAGTAAGTTCGATTTTTTTGTCTTTCCTTACACTGCTAGGCACTTTTGACCATGGATATGTAGTAACATACTGGTCTTACCTATACCTCTTCCCCTCCCTCTTTTCTTTGCATGTACTCCCTGGTGACTTCCCTGTTTGATCATGCGGACACTTCAGTGTCCCTGGGAGGGTTTACAGCACTGTCCACGCCATTGATACTGACCGTCTCACCTGCTGGTATATGCGGATATTTTTATACATAGGTAGGTTTTTTTCACATAGCTTTTTGATATACCTACAGACCCACTTTTTCTGAGACCAACCCTGTGATTTATGTGTCTCTGCTTCCAGGTTTTTCTCTTGGACCCCAGTACGCATACAAGCGCTGCGCTCGGGCCAGGACGCTGTGTCTTTATGATGCTATTGGGGATGTCCTATCCCCCCCTTGATATGTCTCTTAGTCATTTATACATATTGTGAGTTGACCGTTGCAGTGTGCAAGGTTGCACATCTCCTATTTTTAAACTCTGTTGATGCTCATGTGTTTTGTCAATGAATAAAATGTAAGTGGATCACTTTGGTGAACTAATCTGGGATAGAATCTGTAATTGTATTAATTATTTGTATTCTACAAACCCCCAGATACTAATCTCTCCATAAAGAATCCTGATGAAAGAAAAGATTTCTCTGAAATGCGTCTGGTTCAGGGAGATATGTTCATTTATCATTGACGGGTTTTTATTCTGCATTCATGTTTAGATGTATTTATGTATTGCCTATATATACTTTCTATTTTGATATGCTTTTTGTACAATAAAACAAATGTATTCTAATCCTTTTTCTTATTGTGGTAGTTCCTATAAAGTCCCAAACCCAGGGGATTCTCTCCTTTTTCTTCAATAGTAAGGTTTCATAGTTTCATAGTTAGTTAGGTTAAATAAAGACACCAGTCCATCAAGTTCAACCTGAGTGTCTACAATTGTCCCTATCCCTGTACATTGCACACTCACATCAGTCGCTACCCTAATTGTTATTTAAAATTAATTATTTTCCTCTGAAGCATTTTGCAAATCGATAAGTTTCTGTTCCACCACAATAGAATAACTGTCAGGACCCAGGTCTTAACTTATAACCTTTGCTGTGTCTGGTGATGTCTCTTCTTTCACAACCACCTGGGATGCAGGACAGCTCCCTGGACAATCCCTTGGATAATCTTGTCTTGTACTTTTTTTTCCATAAACATTGAACTCTTTGCTCCTCCCATGAACTTCCTATTTAATCGATGCCATTGCACTTCCTGTTTGCCAGATGATCGATCTCTCTCCAGCCAATATCTTGGTCTTGTCACTTCTGCTACCGTCCATATCTGCTACTCGTTATGGATATTTGACTTGCTTCTTGACTATGCTTCTGCTTAATCCCAACCTGAAACTACTCGTTACCGACCTTTACCTTGTTTACTGACTACGCTTCTGCTTGATCCTTATCTGCTACTAGACCCTGGCTTGCTCACCTCCTGGTGGGGTGATCCTGTGGACCACGACCTGGTACTAACAAGCAGCAAAACCATCTCCACTATATTAGGAGTTTTGATGAACAACAACAATTAATCCGCACCTCAGGTGAGCCTGTATCATCTGCCAGGATGTCCTGTTTGTATACCTATGCTGTTTATGAAGGCAAGCCGGCTACTTCATAAGTTCCAAAAAAATATCTTTATTTGCTACATGTTAAAAATACAGTGAATGCAGCTAATGCATTTTGGCCATGATGGATACCATGGCGGAAACGTGAATCCACTGTATTTTTAACATGTAGCAAATAAAGATTCCAATTTTGGAACTTGCCGAGTAGCCGACTTGTACTCATCACCGAACTTTGTTTTAGGATTGACTATCCCAGCCAGGAGCATCCATTTCCAGGAACACATGGTTGACAGAGCAGTAGTGCTTGCATTTTGTCTTTGCTAAACCTATGCTGTTGGTTGGTGTCAGCCTCTCTACATAGCTACTGGCCTCTGAGCCTGACCTTTGGCCATGACAGACAAACCTGCCTAAATATGGAGGCGACTATGGCAAATTCTGTAGCTCCTTTTAGCTGAAAAATTGCAGAGTTGTAGGAATTCAGTGTTATCTACCAAGAATAATAAGCAGAATTGGAAAGTGTGGTTAAAGGGCAACAAGTAGCAATCCATGCTCTGCAGAAGCTAATGATGGACTTATGATCCCGAGTTGATGCTAACGCACATACAGTTTGCATTTACCATTCAAGTTCAATGGAGACCGCTAACACAACAGGGTTACATATATTTTAAAATGCAACTATCTCATAACCAGCTTCTGTCAAACGTTAATGCTGGAAAACCAGCATTTGACCGGCATCCGATCAGTGTGTTATGGCATGGGGGCAGTCCATGTGTCAGGACACAAAGACAAAAGGAGATTTTGCATGAACATCGCTTGTGTTCATACAGCAATCTGTCAGGACTTGATGAGAATTTAGAGAAGGGCTTTATTATGCCGCGTACACATGATCAGATTATCCAGCGGAATTAGCTTGGCGGACAAACTGCCGGACTTTGAAGCAGAGGTCCGCCGGACTTTCCGAACGAGCGGATCTGCCCACACATGACCAGACTTTTCCGGCGGACTAGGTGCGGTGGACAAACCGCCGGACTATGGGGGGAGTTTTGAAATGAATGGACTTGCCCCCACAAGGAGGAAAGTCCATTCATTTTGAACACCACTCCAGGTAGACGGGAATAGCAAAGGAATTCAATGAGAGATTGACACCTCGCTGGCCCCGTCACCTGGTATGGACTTAAAGGGGATGCCAAAAAAATGGTGTGGGGCCCCCCAAAGTCCATATCAGACCCTTATCCAAGCACGCAGCCCGGCCGGTCAGGAAAGGGGGTGGGGACGAGCGAGCGCCCCCCTCCTGAGCCGTACCAGGCCGTGTGCCCTCAACATGGGGGGGTGCTTTGGGGAAGGGGGGCCCAGCGGCCCCCCACCCCAAAGCACCTTGTCCCCATGTTGATGAGGACAAGGGCCTCTTCCCAACAACCCTGGCTGTTGGTTGCCGGGGTCTGCGGATGGGGGGGATTATCGGAATCCGGGATCCCCTTTAATATGTGAATGAGTATTGGGGTACCATGTACCCCTACCCATTCACCTGGTGAAAAAAGTGTAAAGAAAAAAACACAACACATGTTTTTAAAATAATTTATTGCACAGCTCCGGTAGTCTTCCATCTTGGGGGGTCTTCTCGCCGGACTCCTCCGCTATCTTCTGCTCTTTTACTAGTGGACAAAAACATGTGTTGTGTTTTTTTCTTTACACTTTTTTTCACCAGGTGAATAGGTAGGGGTACATGGTACCCCAATACTCATTCACATAGGGTGGGGTGCTGGTATCTGGGGGGGCCCTTATTAAAGGGGGCTCCCGGATTCCGATAAGCCTCAAGAAATTATCTGTAGAGGGATTTCCACCATCCCTGCTAAGGCAGCACTGATGTGCACTAATAGGCTGCACTGATTGACAGCGTTGATGGGCACTAATTGGTAGCACTGATGTGCACTTATAGGTGGCACTGATATGCATCACTGATGGGCTCCGATTGGTAGCACTTATGGGCACTGATAGGCTCTGATTCGCAGCACTGATTGACAGCACTGATGGACACTATTTGGCACTGATTGGAATCACTGATTGACAGTGATTGACTGCACTGATAGGTGGCACTGATAGGCAGCACTGGGCACTAATTGTCAGCACTGATTGGCAGTACTGATGGGCAGCACTTATGGGCACTGATATGCAACACTGATAGGCAGCATTGGTACTGATTGGCAGCATTGGTTGGCAATGATAGGCAGCACTGACTGGCACTGGTTGACACTGATGGGCAGCATTGGTTGGCACTGACTGGCACTGGTTGGCACTGATGGGTAGCATTGGTTGGCACTGATGGGCAGCATTGGTTGGCACTGATGGGCAGCATTGGTTGGCACTGATGGGCAGCACTGGTTGGTACTGATAAGAAGCACTGGCACAGATAGGCAGTACTGGTTGACACTGGAAGCATTGGTTGGCACTGATAGGCAGCATTGGGTGGCACAGATAAGGGAGAGGGGGAGTTTCACATTCAGGAGACTGTGAGAATTGCCAGAGCTGTTCAGTGTATGAAACTGTCAGATAATGACACCAGCCAATAGGATGGGTCTGGGCGGGCCGCTACATTTGTCTGGCTCCGCCCCCTCTCTAAAGCAGCCCACTCATTGGTTGGTGTTGGCGCTTGGTCCCGTCCAACACTGACATCGCGGCTGAGTTGTGATGACTCACAAGCCGTGATGTTGGGGGTGGGCGGGACCAAGCATTATAAACACCAGCCAATTTTTGAGCTGCTTCAGAGAGGGGGTGCGGTCACATAAATGTAGCAGCCCGCCCAGACTCCATCCCATTGGCTGGTGTTTTATGGCCCCGCCCACCCCCAACATCACCACTGACTTTTGACAGCTGGTGTCTCTCCCTGCATGCAATGTCTTTATCTGACAGTTTCATACACTGAACAGCTCTGGTAATTCTCAGGATCTGCTGCCTGTGAAACTGTTTCACAGGCAGCGCGGGCCACACACTCTCTTGGATGCATCATTTTGGGGCAAATCTCTGGAGACAGCAGGGGTGATTAGGGTGTGCCCCGGCACACCCTGTATGCATGCCTATGGGTACCACACATTCCACAAATTCATGAAAGGGGGCAGAGTCTACCAGCTGAAAAGGCAGCAGTTGCAGTGCTAGCAATTGGGCCAAGCTAGCATTCAGACGCTGAGCATGTGGATGGCTGGGACCGAATTTCTTTTGATGGTTTAACAACTGGGGTAGGGAAATTTGCCTGCTAAAATCTGATGTTGGTGTACCGCTAGCAGATTGGCTGCAAGTACTTGGCACACCTATTTCTATACCTTTATTCCTTTCAGTGCAGATTTCTGAGAGAACTGGAGGTATAGTGGGATTGGAGATCCCAGCTGATGAGGGCAAGGAGAGGTCTGCCTTGTTCTTTGATGTGGGTCTTTTAAGTGCTGTTGCCAATGGAGTGCACTGGAGGTCGTCATATGTCTGGTCAAGCATGTGGTGCCCAAGCGGCTGCTGTTTTGGCCACGCTTGATACACTTCGGACATATGTTGCAAACAGCAACGGTGCGATCTGCTGCACACATGTCAAAAAAGGCCCACACCAAAGAACTTTTCAAAATATGTGGGGAGTCAGTAATGCCCTGCACCTGCTTATCTCTGTGGTGTGATGCAATAGGGTGGCTGCTCTTAAGCTGCCCCCTGGAGGGCATCCTGCCTCATTGGAGATGTGCATCCTCCTCTTTTCTATCAGGCACACAAGTAGAGTCAGTGACCTCATCATCCCCTCCCTCCTCGTCACTGGAGAAAACTTGGCAGTATTGTCAGAAACCATGAAGCAGACTGAGACAGAAGTACAATCAAATCACACTTGTTTATTAATAAAAATAAAAAGGTAAATAGAAAAAAGCGTAGTCAAGCATAGCCAGAGTCCAGTAGCCAGATCGGGTAGTCAGCCAGTCCAAAGTTCATAAACAAGATTGGGTATTTAGCCAGGCCAGAAGTCAGGGATCCAAGGAGAGCAACTGCAAGCAGGATAAAAAGCCAGGAGGGATGTCAGCAAGCCAGTCTTGAAACAAACAGCAGGAGATGGTTCCTTGTGATGTGACCAACGCGAAGGCAAAGGAAAGAGTGAGCTGGAAGGCTTTAAATAGGCAGGTCAGACGAGCATCATCAGGAACAGCTGGTAACTGTGGAAAGAGAAGAGAGCTGGCAATTAGCCGACAGCTGAGCGGCCAGCCCAGAGGAGGAAGGGCTAAGCCAGCCCTGACAAGTATACTGCAGCTTGGGGAACATGGCTGCCAGTTTCTTGGCCTTCTTGGGCACCCCCTCTCTCTAGGCTCACGTTACTTCCTTCCTCAACCTGGGTACCATCTTCAGAGCCTTCAAATCGCTGCGCATCCTCCTGCAGCATGTACCTGACACTGCGGTCAAATAGTTTGGGGGAGTCCTCCGTGCATGATGGTGGGGCTAGGGAAGGGAGTGACTGTTGACATGGAGCCGATGGAATAGGCCGCTTTGGCAGCTGCATTGGCAAACAAACTACTCTGAGCCTGGGTAACAGAGGATGACGAAGATGGGGAGTACTTTGTTATCCATTCCACATTCTGCATGTTGTGGCTCAATAACATGGCCAGCTGCAGAAAAAAAGGACAAGCATTCCCCACGGCCACGTGCTGAGGATGCACCATGTCCACGACCAGCACTGTCAACTGTAGACACAGAGCCTGCTTGCCCTCTTTTAGTGGCCTGTTAGTGTCTGCCTCTCCTTGGTGGCCTTGCGGACATGCTGTAAATTTTGTTTAGCAAAACCACACTAAACTGTATTGTGTACTGTGTACACCACCAGGAAAGAAGTAGCAACTGCATTAGGGGTGCACGGTACTGTGTACACCAACAGAAGTGTAATAACAACTATGGGAACACTGTATGTATTGTGTACACCCAGGGCCGCTGATAGAAATCATGGGGCCCCATACAGCCGATCTGACGGGGCCTCCTTCAGCCCCACCCTGGTCCCGCCCCTGGCCCCTCCTTCAGCCCCATCCAGGACCTGCCCCAGATGGTCAGAGACTGCAGACATAGTACAGCAGGAGATGATCAGAGACTGCAGACATACCACAGGAGATGGTCAGAGAATGCAGACATAGTACAGGAGATGGTCAGAGGCTGCAGACATGGTACAGGAGATAGGTCAGAGGCTGCAGACATACTGCAGACATGGTACAGGAGATAGGTCAGAGGCTGCAGACATACTGCAGACATAGTACAGGAGATGGTCAGAGACTGCAGACATAGTACAGGAGATGGTCAGAGACTGCAGACATAGTACAGGAGATGATCAGAGACTGCAGACATAGTACAGGAGATGGTCAGAGACTGCAGACATAGTACAGGAGATGATCATAGACTGCAGACATAGTACAGGAGATAATCAGACACTGCAGACATAGTACAGGAGACAGTTAGGGATCGCAGACATGAATGATTGGAGAGATGGTCAGAGACTGCGTTTATGGCTGAACCCAGTGTACAAGTATATAGTATCACAGGGCTGATCCACTCTTTTTAAACCAGCTCTGCAAAATCAAGTCAGTGATTTTCCTTTGAAAGTACAACCAAGTGACAGAAGACAGCTTCACATCCAATTTCCAAAATACAAATTTTCTTACAAACAGTGAACTGCTCAGGATTAGTGGAGGGCAGTAACCAGTTAATGGGGCTGTGAAGCGTCTAGCCTAAACCAGCAGTAAATCCTCAAAAAAAAAAAAAAAAAAGCAATCTGTGCAGCACACACAGAGCTCTGGCTAAATAGCTGATTATAAACTGAAATGGTTAACAGCTGCTGCAGAGTCTTCCAGAGATCATATGAGTGTGATCAGACAATGTGCAGGTCAGGTTAAGCAGATACAAGAAAAAAAAGTAACCAGCAAGACAAGTGGGAGGGGAGGCTGATCGGTAACCTGTTCACTGACACAGATATCTGGAAGACACTGCAGCCGACCAGCTACATGTTACTATGGTCTCGACTATCCTGTTTCCATTCAGCCATAGCTGTGTGTCCTTGCAGAACTTGTATTGCTGTTGTCATACCTCGTATGTCTCCCTCCTCGCTCTCACATTCAACCCCACTCCAGCACTGTTTAGAGTGAAATGTGAGCGAGCTGGAAAAGGGGAGGGAAACACTTTTTTTTACTTTGCATTCTTTCATTCCCTTTTTACAGTATATTGCCGGGCCCACCTGCTGGCCAGGCCCAGTACTACAGGGCCAGTTGTACTAGCTTATCAGCGGCCCTGTGTACACCACCAGGAAAGTAGTAGCAACTGCGCTAGGGGTGCAAAGTACTGTGTACACCAACAGAAGTTTATTAACAACTATAGATACACTGTATGTACTGTGTACACCACCAGGAAAGTAGTAGCAACTGCACTAGGGGTGCACGGTACTGTGTACACCAACAGAAGTGTAATAACAACTATGGGTGTACTGTATTGTGTACACCACCAGAAAAGTAGTAGCAACTGCACTATGGGTGCACAGTACTGTATACTGAATATTAAAGTATATTAGTATATTCTAAGTATATTAGAAATGGTATACCAGGAACGGCCGGCAGTGTGAGATGTAGCCAAACTGTATGCAGTGGATATATATGTATATGTATATGTATGTGTATATATGTATGTATGTGTATGTGTATATGTATATATATATATATATATATATATATATATATATACACACACACACACACACACACACACACACACACACACACACACACACACACACACACACACAGTCAGTCTTGTGTGTATGTATATATATATATGTGTGTGTGTGTGTGTGTGTGTATATATGTATATGTATATATATATATATATATATATATATATATATATATATACTGAATATTCTGCCTGCCTGCTCAATCTAAATGAGACTCTCTCCATCCACGCCAACACCACACTACACAAGACCGACGTACAGGTGACCTTATATAGTGTGTCGCGTGGACTTAGTCCTCCTGAGCAATGATTGGTGAAAGGCACCCTGCCTTTGGCCAATTATAGCTCTCTTAGCTGAGGGCGCTGTGATTGTCCAAAGCATGCAGGTCATGGTGCATGCTCTGGCCAATCATCATACAGCAATGCACTGCGCTTCTGCAGTGCATTATGGGCCATTACACGCCACTCTAATTTGGTGCTAACGGCCCATAATGTTTGGTTTTCGATGAACGGGCGAACAGCCAATGTTCAAGTTGAACTCATGTTCAACCCGAACAGAAAGCTCATATCTAATCTGGAATGATATTCTCATCTTTTCTAAAAAACTGGAGGAGCATTACAAGCATGTTTGCACTGTCTATGAAAATGAAGGAAGAATCTACTTTACATCAAACTGGAGAAATGTGAGTTTGAACAAATCCAAATCCAGTTCTTATGCCGCGTACACACGGGCTCCGACTGACTTTTTTTTACCCAAAAGTCCGGTGGACTAAGAAAGTAGTTTTGCAGCAAAATATGTCCGCCGGACTCGCAGTCCGGCGGACAATAAGGCCTTGTGTGTGCTAGTCCGGCGGACAATACGGCCGTGTGTGTGCTAGTCCGCCGTACTTTCGAAATGAACGGACTTTTCCCTCCCGGAGAGAGGGGTCCGCTAATTTTGAGCGCGGCTCCAGGTAGCTGGGGCTAGCGAAGCAAGTGTCGCTGGCCCCGTCACCTGGTATGGAGTTAAAGGGGAAGCCCTATGCCGAAAAAACGGCGTGGGGGTCACCCCCTGGGTCCATATCAGACCGTTACCCGAGCACGCAACCCGGCCGGTCAGTAAAGGGGGTGGGGACGAGCGAGCGCCCCCCCTCCTGAGCCGTACCACGCTGCATGCCCTCAACATGGGGGGTGCTTTGGGGAAGGGGGGGCTGCGCGCCCCCCCACCCCAAAGCACCTTGTCCCCATGTTGAGGAGGACAAGGGCCTCTTCCCGACAACCCTGGCCATTGGTTGTCGGGGTCTGCGGGCGGGGGGCTTATCGGAATCCGTGAGCCCCCTTTAATAAGGGGAGCCCCTGGATCCCGGCCCCCCACCCTATGTGAATGAGTATGGGGTACAATGTACCCCTACCCATTCACCTGTGGATAAAAAAAAACACAACACACAAGGGTTGAAATAGTTTATTGCACAGCTCCGGGGGTCGTCTTCTGTCTTCGGGGGTCTTTTCGCCGATTCCTCTGCTATCTTCTGCTCTTTTGCTAGCTCTTTCACTAGCGGAGGAGCCCGGCTTTCTTCTTCGCCGCCGCCCTCTTCTTCCGACTTCGGGGGTCTTGTCCCCCTCTTCGGTTCTTCTTGCCGGGCCTCCGCGCCTTCTTCTAGCTCTTTTACAAGTGGAGGCCCGGTCTTCTGTCGCCGCTGTCGCCGTCTTCTCTTCTTCTGTTCTTCTCTTCTTGAGCTGTTGCCTCGTCGCTGTCTCTGGCCACAATGACAGGCACGCAGCGTGCGGTGACTTATATAGGGACATCGCCGGATGATGTCCCCGCCCATTATGATGTCACAGTCCCCAAAGCACCCCCCCGTGTTGAGGGCACGCGGCCTGGTACGACTCAGCAGGGGGGGGGCCCTTTCCTGACCGGCCAGGTTGTGTGCTTGGATAAGGGTCTGATATGGACCTAGGGGGGACCCCCATGCCGTTTTTTCGGTGTAGGGCTTCCCCTTTAACTCCATACCAGGTGATGGGGCCAGCGACGCTTCCTTCGCTGGTCCCTGTTACCTGGAGCCGCGCTCAAAATGATCAGACTTTCCTCCGTGTGTGTGGGCAAGTCGTTAATTTCAAAAGTACGGCGGATAATCCGGCGGACATAGTCCGCCGCAAAAGTACCGTGTGTGGGCAGGTAACTTGTTCAGACTAAGTCCACCGGATAGTCTGATACGTGTGTACGCGGCATTAAGATATATTATTTTCCCAGAAGGAGTGAGCATGGATCCCAAGAATAGGGATGAGCTCAGGCGTGTTCGCATGGAACACGTGCAGAGCCCGCCAGGAAGTGAGCGCAGCGCTGCGCTAATCACAGGCAGTGAGACATTGCCCCGATGCGTGGCTGCAGAGATCGGGCAATGTCTCACTGCCTGTGATTAGCGCAGCGCTGCGCTCACTTCCTGGCGGGCTCTGCACGTGTTCCATGCGAACACGCCTGAGCTCATCCCTACCCAAGAAGATCAAAGCAGTAGTGGATTGGTCTGTCCCTAGTAAAATTAAGAGCGTGCAATGATTTGTTAAATTTGACAACTTCTACAGAAAATTCATAACAAAACTTCTCTAAAGTAATAGCACCAATTACGCAGCTTATAAAGAAAGGGTTGCCTTTTAGTAAGCTAAACATTCTTTTTACTTCTGCACCAGTATTGGTACATCTCTGGTCTGACATGTTCTGTGCTCGTTAAAGCCATGCTGCTTTGGGTTCAGCAAGTTATGTGTTTTAAGTGAATAATGATACTTCTTTTTAGGAGTTATTCCATTAACTTGATTACAACAGATGTTAAACTCACTGGCCTGCAATTGCCAGCTTCTACCTTCTACCTTTCTTGTGGATAGGTACAATATTAGCTGTCTGCCAGCCATGGGGAACTTCTCCTGTTAGTAGAGATTGGTTAAAAAGATCAGTTAATAGTCCAACAACTATACCTGAACGTTAACTCTGGGATGAATACTATCAGGGCCGATTGCTTTATTACACTTTAACCAAACCAGTTCCTCTGCTACCTTTGTCTCCAAACCTCCTAAAATGAACTGTTATTTCTAGAACCACTATTCTGTTTCTCCACCAGTCCACCAGACTACCATATTCTTTGAAAAACCCTGAAAAACCCTGAAGCAAACTTGTTGAATATGATCTGTGATGCCATAGTAAAACGAGCTGTGGCCCCAGTCAAGTTAGGAGCAATGTATTGGTCAACAATGATATTTGGTACACAGAAAGTAGATTAATATAATTTGTGGCTACGCAAAATCAAAAGAAAAAGACTGACTATATGTTGATAGTAGCTAAAAAAAAGCTAACTTTATTCACCTGGACATCATGAACAGAGAGTCCCTCCTCCTCTAATCCACTAGACTGTTTTCTAAGGTGGGGCTGGCATGTAGGGCATTTTTGTTTTAGGCTTTTCCCACTGGCGCTTGATGCCAGAAACAATACTCTGACTTCCCTTTACCTCACTAAATAGATTTTGTCGAGTTTAGAACTATTTTCTGTGTTGTTCTGCTGCATGATAAAATTAACACCCCAGGGGAAGCCATTATGTAGTAAAATAAAATAGTAACCTTTCAAAATCATTATTCCTTGCCCTTTGTGTAAATGTCCAACAGTATTGGCACAAAATTTTCTCCACACCTCTTAAGCTGCAATTACACTGGAGCGTAGCTTCTTTGAGCCTTTTTTTGTGGTTTATTTGCATGTTTTATGCTCGATATGCACGTTTTTATGCAGCGTTTTTGAGCTTTTCTTATTGAGCCATTTTCTTATGAGCCAAAAGAGAAAACTATCGTCTGTTGCATCAGGTATTTCAGCTTTTTTAGCTTTTCCCTTAGAATTATTATTATTTTTTATGATCATTATTTATTTATTTATTTTAAATTTTTTTCCATTAAGGCGTTAGGGTAAGGGGTTATGATTAGGAGACTTGGGTTAGGGTATCATGTATCTTAGTTGGAGGCCAAGTCGACGAGAGGGCTTCCCTTGCGGCTCTGGTCCGAGTACCTCTGAATGTGGTGGCAGAGGTACAAGGCTGAAAGAAGCACGGGTGAGAGTAGCTTCATAGGAGGTGACTGCCGCAGTCATAGACATCGTCAAGGTAAACCGGGGTCATACACGGTAAGACAACAGGGTTGTCAGGAGGTGCCTATGTGTCAGTGCACACTGGATATTAGCCTGTGCTCGTCTGTGTGGTGTACAAGTGCACAAGCATTAGCTGTATAGGAATGAGATGTAGCTGCAGAAGATCTAGCATTGGCTGCAGAATAATTCGCATTAGCTGTATGAAAATTCGTATTTGCTAAACTAGCTTCCTGACATAGGGTTATATATTTTTTTTTTTTTTTTGTTTGGGTGTTAATACTACTACTGATGGTGATGATGATGATAATAAATAAAAAATAAATAAATAAATAAATACACAAATAAATAAAAATAATCAAATAAATTCAATACATGAATACTAAGTAATAGTAAATCGTTAACCCCTTACCCTAACCCCTAAAATTATAAAATAAAATAATAAATAGCAAAACGGCCTAACCCTAATACAAAATAAATAATAATAATAATTATTAACCATAATTTCTTTTTTTTGTTTGGGTTTTGGTGTTTATAATATTTTTTTTATAATTTATTTCATATTTTTTAAGGATAGGGGTTAATTATCATTTATTTATGTATTTCTACATATTATTAAATTATTATATTTATGATGCTTTTTAGTTATTTGTGTATTTAGTTTACATTTGTTTAGTCATATATTATTGCTATTTTATTTTTTAAATGTTTTCATTTGAGCTGAAAATTGTGCACCAAAACGCGCAAATGGCGCATTTCCATTAATTTCTATGGGAATGAAAACATGCAAATCTGGCCAATTCAGGCGATTTGGAGTGGAGCTGTGAACCATCTCCATGGAGAATAATGGATGTTTTTCTCCTCCAGCATTTTTAAGCCTCAAGCAGAAAATCGCTCAGGTATGAATGGGGCCTTAATTTAATCTGCCAAGTTTAATTGAATGTAAAATGTGACACCCTCCCACTTGCCAACAGATGCTTAGCACTTTTTTTATTTTTTTTTAAATGTTGCAAAGACGGGGGGGCGTGTCCAAGATGGCCGACTGAGCGGACGCACTAGCTGAGAGCTCCGCTGACCATCCGCTGTAATAGACTCCTAGCCCTGCAGATATCGCCCGTGGAGCAGCTTATCCTTGTCCAAACGGTCCCGGGAGGGGATGACCAAGGGTAGGGGTAGCTCCGGTAGCCGTAGGACCCCCGCATCGGCCAAATCTAAGCCGCGGCCTAACTCCGGCCTATCTCCGGACCCGAAGCCTGCGGCCCGCATGGCGTCCCCGTCGGAAGATCCGGACCCGGCGCTCTCGGAGCAGTCAAATTTCACGGCACTGATGCAGGCTATTACCACCTGCCAATCTACCCTGACGGGGAAGATAGAATCGGTACAGCTCGATATCAGCCTTGTCCGAAGGGATATGGATTCGTTCCGCACACGGTTGACTGAGGCGGAGCGGCGGCTGGGCGACTCTGAAGACGTTCTACGAGATCACTCCGGGACACTCCGAACGTTGCAAACCAGGGTGAAGATACTGGAAAGTAGGGCGGAAGATTCTGAGAACAGGAATCGACGGAATAACCTTCGTATTGTGGGACTACCTGAGGGGGCGGAAGGAGCGGATCCCCACACCTTCACGGAGAACCTGCTCCGCAAGCTCCTGCCTCAGGCACCCTTTTCAAATTTTTTCACGGTGGAGAGGGCACACAGAATGCCTGCCACCCGGACTATTCCGGGGGCTCCTCCACGTACCTTCATCCTTCGCCTTCTCCACTTCAGGGACCGCGATTTGGTGTTGCGGGAGGCCCGCAAGATGGAGGCTCTTACCTATGAGGGGGCGCGATTGATGATCTTCCCGGATTATTCCATTGATACCCAGAAGCTACGCCGATCGTTTGACCAGGTAAAGCTGAACCTCCGCAACAGACGAATTAAATACAGCATGTTGTTCCCGGCCCGACTTCGTGTACAAGACGGTGAGACGGTTCGTTTTTTCACATCGCCGGAAGATGCTGCGCACTGGCTGGAAACCTTGCCAAGAAACAGAGATGACCGATGAGCTGCCCTTAGGGTGGTGTTTGTTTGTTTACCTTCCACATGGACCCTACATTTAATTTGAACGGAGCCCTGGCCGGACTTGATAGGCAGGGGCCGGTTTGAGATCCGCTTAGTGGCAATGGCGGTGTTTCTTTCTACCACTTTGTTTCCAGTTTGACTGTCTTTACTGTGCCTGAGCCTACTTTGACTATGACTTTCCTTAATTGGTGGCGATATGCTCCCCCTTTTTTTTTGTTTTGCAACCGTTCTCTTTCAAGAATTTGCCCCCGGCTATGGCCGGGTGAATTGAATCTAATCCATCATGCCTCTGCAGGGCCCTCTTATCCGACAAATGGACTGGGCTGGACCTGCGGTGCTCAGACGATTGCACTCATGGTGCTCATCTTTTCATGCACCCCCATGGTTGTTACCAGGGCGGTTTGGTTTGGGGTTAGGGCACACCGAAGTTTGGGGGGTGGTGTCGGGGTGGGGGGTGGAGGGGGGGGGATTTTGGGTATCGTGTTCAGGACATTTTTTTGTAAGTATTATTCACTCTATATATATGTGCTGCTGAGGTCTGATTTTTGGTATGGTTTTGATGTGTCAGGGGAGGAATTCTGGAAATGTCTATTTACTGATGTGGGGGGGGGGGGTTCTCTGGGGGGGGGGGGGGTGGGGGGATTTGGAATCGCGGGCTGGTGGGAGATCTCCTGGGGGCTGGGTTGTGGTTTCTGGGAGGCCGCGTCCATTTCTGTGAGATGAATCTATGGCTCCTTTAACCATTCTATCCTGGAACGTGCGAGGCCTTAACTCAAGGCTCAAGCGTTCCCTGGTTTTCACGTATCTTAAACGATACTCTCCACAGATTTGTATACTGCAGGAGACTCATCTGGCGGGTGGAAGGACGCTGGCCCTTAAGAAACCCTGGGTTGGGGCATACTATCATTCTACTTACTCTGTATATGCTAGGGGGGTCAGTGTTCTGGTGCACAGGTCTCTTCAATTTAACCTATTGGATCTCCATTTAGATCCGGGTGGCAGATATGTGGTGATCCATGCCATCTGTAATGGATTAGAGATGCTGCTGCTGGGAGTTTATGTTCCCCCGCCGGCTACCATGGAGCTCCTTAACAAATTAACCCCTATTATGGCACTGTACCCAGGTGCCGCTGTTTTGATGGCGGGTGACTTTAATATGGCCCCGAACCCCTCACTAGATAGGTTTCGGGGGGGGGTGGGTCAGAGCTCCCCGCTTATGACCTGGATGGATCTTTATGGGCTCACTGATATCTGGCGGTGGAAACATCCTACTGACAAGCAATACACATGCCACTCTGCCACCTATGCTTCCTTTTCAAGAATTGATCTGCTGCTGGCTGACGCTCTGCTACTGCCCCGCACACTTGATGTGGAGGTCCTGCCAAGGGGTATTTCAGACCACGCTCCCATGCTGCTGCGGCTGGAGGTGGGTCCCACTTTGGGCCCCGCCATGTGGCGGCTCTCCGGGTATTGGGTGACGGACGAGCGGGTTGCCCCGGAGGTTGAGGGGGAATTAGGTGTTTACTGGGGGATAAATGCTGGCACCGCGACGACCACGGTGCTCTGGGACGCTTTTAAGGCCTATGCCAGGGGTCAGTATCAGACTGCCATCTCCAAGGCCAGGAAAAATTCTAGGTTGGCACTGGCAGAGGCAGAGAGGAGGGCGCAGGAGCTTGAGAAAACGTACACACAGGGGGGTGATGAAGCCTCTTACTCGGCCTTGCAGTCGATACACAGGGAGATTGCTTTGCTCAGGACAGAGGGTAGTAGGAAGATTCTGTTGGCCCAATCACAACGTATTTTTGAGCAGGGGGAAAAGACGGGCAGACTCTTGGCCTGGTTGGCTAGGGAAAGGGCCTCTGTGGCGCATATCGCCAGGATCAGAGGAGAACTTGGTGAGGTGCTATCAGACCCCTCTCAAATTAACGACCGATTTGTACAATTTTATAAGGCCCTTTATGCACCTAAGGAGGTTTTTACTCTCGAAGCACTTGGCCACTTTTTGGACCGGGTTGCCTTCCCGCAGCTCTCTGATGAGGACCGTACCCGTCTGGAGGGCCCGATCTCTCTTGAGGAGGTTCAGGCGGCTATTGTCTCCCTCAAGAGCTCAAAAACGCCGGGCCCGGATGGCCTACCGGCAGAATTCTATAAAGCGCACGCGGATACGCTTGCGCCACGATTTCATGCACTACTCCGTACTATGCTAACTGAAGGGAGTCTGCCCCCCACGATGTCCGAGGCGGTGATAGTAGTTATCCCTAAACCGAATAAGGACCCTGAGTACTGTTCCTCCTATCGCCCAATCTCTCTGCTTAATGTCGATGCGAAGATAGTGGCAAAAATTTTGGCAAATCGGCTTAACTCTGTTATTCTGACCCTGGTTCACGGTGATCAAACGGGCTTTATGCCGGGCAAGGGCACTGACATCAACATTAGGCGCCTCTATACCCACGTTTCTAGGGCTAGGGTGGGACAAGGACAGGGAGTGGTTGCGTCGCTCGACGCAGAAAAAGCGTTCGACTCTGTTGAATGGCAATTTCTCTGGGGAGTTTTGGAGCGCTTTCGCTTTGGCCCTAAATTTATTTCCTGGATTCGGCTGCTTTACAATCACCCCATGGCCAGGGTCCGAACCAACGGTACGGTTTCGGAGGAGTTCGCGTTGGGTAGAGGTACGAGACAGGGGTGCCCTCTGTCCCCTGGCCTCTTTGCACTAGCCATAGAGCCCCTGGCCATTCTTTTACGGGCATCGGAGGCATTCAGGGGGCTGCAGGTGGGTCCCCTTGAAGAAAAAATTTCGCTGTATGCGGACGATGCACTTCTTTACCTACCTGATGCATCTGTCTCCTTGCAGAGGGCCTTGGGTATGATGGAGGAATTTGCTTCCTTCTCGGGAATTAGAATTAATTGGGATAAATCCTTGTTGTTCTCACTCCCCCAGGATCCTCGTGCTGAAGTTACGCCGACACCACTGAAATTTGTTCAGGGGTTCCGTTACTTGGGGATTCTGGTGCGGGGAGACCCTAAGCTCTATCTAGCAGACAATGTGTACCCTATCCTAGACGACCTAACTGTTAAGTGCCAGATGTGGAAGTCTTTGCCCTTATCACCGGTGGGTAGAATTAACCTCTTGAAGATGACCTTTTTGCCAAAGTTCTTGTATGTCTTTCGGAACACCCCTACCCCGATCCCGAATTCTTTTTTCCTCAGGGCAGACCGGGTGATCAGTACGTTTATTTGGGCCGGAGCGGTGCCCAGGGTGGGGAGGCTAGCCCTCCAGCGACCTCTTTCGGCTGGGGGCCTGGCCCTACCGTGCCTGAAACAATATTATTGGGCGGCGGTACTGGTGACAGTGCGGTGGTGGTTTGTACAATCGAGATCCAATCCGTCGGTCAACCTAGAGGCGGCCATCCTGGGGTCTTATGCTGCGCTTAGTAATGTGGTATTTAGAGGCCCTAAAGCTCACCCTGCGGTCACGTCGAATATGGCGACGACGGTGCGTGTATGGCTGCAGGTGGCGAGGAAACTTAATGGTCCTTTGGAGGTTTCACCTCACACGCCGTTGTGGGGCAATCCGCAATTGAGCCATTTCAAATCTATCCCAGATCCTGCCCTGTGGGCCAAATACGGCATCACGACTATACAGCAGATTATGCCTAGGGGGGTCCTCCTAAACTTTGATACTCTTAAGAGGGAGTTTGGGCTGCCGAATAAGATGTTTTTTAGATACCTGCAGCTGCGCCATGCGGCACGGGCCCAATTCCCTGCCCCAATCTCGGTCTGCTCGAACCAAATTGAAAAGTTTCTTATAGGCAAATATGCGGATCGGATCCTCTCCTCCCTGTACCTTAGGCTCTCCATTTCGGAACCCGAGACGGAGTCTGCCCTTTTTAGCAAATGGAGGTCTGATCTCCCATCACTTGATGAGGAGGACTGGCAGGAGGGCATTCAGAATTACATTCCCCGGATGATCTCTGCGCGCGACAGATTTATCCAACTGAAGTTTCTTCATAGGGCATACTACACTCCACAGAGGCTTTCGAGAATATACCCACTAAGCTCAGATAGATGTCCGAAATGTGGTGTGGAGGTTGGGACATTTCTGCATGTGGTGTGGGAATGCCCAGCTATTCAGACCTTCTGGAAGGAGGTGGTGGGGGTGCTGAATTCGGTGGGGGGCCTCTCGGTGGGGCTGGACCCTGTGGTCTTGCTGTTGGGGGTATGTGACAAAGTGGTGGTGGGTACACATAGACAACTGTTTGTATTCTATGCGGCATTTTATGCCAGGAAGACTATTCTCCTTAACTGGAAGAAGGCGGACCCCCCTGGGATTTCACAATGGAAAGGGCTGATTGACTCCGCCCTTCCACTATATAAGCTGACATACATGAGTCGTAAGTGCCCGTCCAAATTTGATAAGATTTGGGGATCCTGGGTGGGAGTGTAGATGGGCAATAGCGGGATGGGTGGTTGCGGGTTTCAGGATGTTCGGATGTTCTCCTGTATTAACTTGCTCATTGCTCAATGGTGTGGGTTACAAGCGGTATTGATGTGCACTGTTTGTCACTATAAGCTATGTCTGGAGATGTGATTATTGCTCGCTTTCCCCCCTTCCCCCCCCCCCCCCCCTTTTTTTTCCTCTTCCCCTTCTTTCTCCCTTTTGCCTTGTTTCCTTCCCTATACCTTTTGACCATCATCAGCTAAATTATAAGTCTGTTTAACTGATTATACACTGAACACTCTGCTATGTTGAGATGTGCGATGCGCTGTTGTATCGCACCATTGTTTGTTTCATGTATTTAATGGTGATAAATAAAAACTTACCTGTTAAAAAAAAAATGTTGCAAAGACAATTACAAAATGTTCTTGATGTCAGTGTGGATTGATACTTCCCAGCTGCCCCTCTTGTTATTGCAGCCATGTCCACTGACCCAGATGCAAATAGTGTAGCGCTTAAATTCCAACGTGACACATAAATAACAACAAAAAACCCAAATATCACATAAATACTCAACGGAATTACGCTGTGTGGCCCTTTTTTGTTTTTCCTCCTTTGATTATCCCTACATCCATGGATATCTGATTATTGTCCTGTATGAGGTACATCCATAAAGATGTTCACTTTGATGAGAGCTGGGAGTTTCCATTCTAGATATCTGATGGTTCCAGTGTCCATCCTTCTAAAGCCTCATATACACTATAGGACTTTGTACAAACTTTCCCTTGGATTTTTGTACAAAGGGCGTCGGCCCTGAACTTGTATTGCATACACACAGCAGGACTTTTTCGGCCAACTTTCACCAAATCACGTGGTTTTTCTGCTCTTTACCGCCACCTTTGGTCAACTTCTGTATTGTTTGATCTTTTGCATCGGTTCTGAGCATGCCTGTTTGTACTTTGTACAAAAGTCCTATGGTTTTCTGTACACACGATCAGACTTTGCTCCATCAGACTTTTGTTGCCAGAAAGTTTGTCTGTTCGCACAGCCAACAAAAGTCAGATGAAAACCAAAAAAAGTTTGTCCGATGGAGCGTACACACGTAGGATGTTGCTCCAAAACAGCTAATTTGCATGTTTGTTGTCAAAAAGTCTGATCGTGTGTATTTGGCCTTTAGGCTCATACACACGATCGGAATTTGTACAAACTTTCCCGTGGACTTTTGTACAAAGGGTGTTGGCCGTAAGTTTGTATTGCATACACACTATCAGACTTTTCAGGCAACAAACAGGAACGTAGTGACGTTTCAACGTACTGACGACACTTCAAAAGAGGACGTTCAATTACTCCAGCACCACCTTTGGTCAACTTCTGTATTGTTGTCTGATCTTTTGCATTGGTTCTGAGCATGCGTGTTTGTACTTTGTAGAAAAGTCCTATGGTTTTGTGTACACACGATCGGACTTTGCTCCATCGGACTTATGTTTTCAAAAAGTTTGTCCGTTCGCACAGCCAACAAAAGTCCGATGAAAACCGAAAAAGTTTGTCCGATGGAACGTACACATGGTAGGATGTTGCTCCAAAACAGCTAATTTGCATGTTTGTTGTCAAAAAGTCAGATTGTGTGTACGGGCCTTTAGCTGTTTTTACAACACAAGTTTTTTGACTCATAGAACATATGTTCTTGTGTGTTCAAACGTTCCGGTAAGCCTCCTGTATTTGTGGTGGTGGTTCCTTTCACTTCAGCTACACATCCTGGTTCACTATTGGGATATTTGTTATGAAGTTTGTCACAAGGAATTTTTAATTTGTTCTCAAGAAGCACATAAACTTTTTGTTGATAATTACTTGTCCGGTCTTTCTTTGGACATTTATCATATATTTTTGTTCACAATATATACATAGGAACCTGTGTTTTAATGTATTTACTCTTATTTATGTGTCACGTTGGAATTTAAACGCTACACTGTTTGCTTATTATGTTTTGCTATTTATCTAATTTTCTGCGTTAGCTGCTAACTATAAGGGCAGCGCTGAATTATTTGTACACTATCACTGGCCCTGATGCAGCAAGGTAGTGCTGGTTACCAGTGGTGGCTGTTGCTCCAAATTTTTTTGGGTGGGGGGCGCAAACAAACTGAAAACATTTTGAAAAAAAAAAACATCAAACGCAGCCACTGTGCCCATCAAACGCAGCCACTGTGCCCATCAAACGCAGCCACTGTGCCCATCAAACGCAGCCACTGTGCCCATCAAACGCTGCCACTGTGCCCATAAAACACTGCCACTGTGCCCATAAAACACTGCCACTGTGCCATCAAATGCAGCCGCTGTGCATTCAAACATAGTTACTGTGTTGACATTTTTTTCTTTTTTTTTTAAAAAGGCCCTTTTAAAAAAATTGTGACTGGGGGGGAGAATAGGGCAGTGCCTGTGTGCCTCCTATGAACAGGCCGCCACTGCTGGTTACTGAATAATCACCTACTCCTGGTGGCAAGAACAGTGTTGGCCCAATAGATGGATTCACAAGGAATTTTTCTAGTTGAACCTGCCCTGGTTGCTTTTCTCTCTAGATCCCCCATAGGATCCAAAGTCACCATATAAGTGATAGTTAATTCTACCTTTTGCAAAATTCAGATATGGCTTTTTTGTTTAAGTGCCGGTTCACACATATGCAATGTGGGAACCAGCATGATTCCAGTGCTGATTCCCGCAGCACATACAACTCGCAGGCAGTTCACACTGCCCTATGCGAACCACTGTGGGGGTCAATACAAAATTAATGACACCCCCAGAGCCATTTGCATATCGCAGTGCAAAGTGTGAATTCGGACAGGAATGAGTAAACTGGCACTTAAAGCGGAACTTCAGTAATTTTTTCATCTTTCCATCAATTAAATCTTCTGCCCTTGTTGTTTTAACTTTGGGTAGTAAAACATTTTAATCAAGTAAATACCTTATACAGCAACTTCCTATTTCTTATCTGGGAAAAAAGCCTAGACTTGCGACCTCATGCACAGCTTTTTCTCTCACTCTCATGAGAGTTTGCCAGGAAGGGCGGGGGATGAGTCGTAAGAGGGTCAATGAGGGCTGCAGAGCTGAAAGTGTGCCTCTCTGTGTCTGTGTAAATCCAGGAAGTGAACAGGCAGCAGCTTCAGCTGCCCACAGTTAAAATGATTGCAGCCAGACTTGGTGAAGGGAGATTCCTGCAGAATATTTGGCAAGTACAGAATCGCAGTATATATAACATAATATGCAAAGTGGTTGGAGGGAAGCTTCAGAATGGCAAAGATGTTTTTATTACAAATTATGTGAGCGGACTAGAGTTCCTCTTTAAAGTCTGAGGCTTTTCAGTCGAATGTGAATAAATTATAACTTTGTTTTTTCAAGCAGTGGTACATTTTTTGTTATGTCTTCCCAATGTAAAGGCATCTTGTTAACCACTTTGTGCCCGCGCTATAGCTGAAAGACGGCTACAGCGCGGACACTAATTGCCGGAAGGCCGTCCTTGGACGTCCTCCTGTTTACTTCTGCAATGCACGCTCCCGCGAGCACACATCGGGGAAGTTCTATTCTGGCCGTGTCCCTTGGACACAGCTAGTTACAGATAGCTGTAAATGGCCAATCACAGCGGCCGTTTACAGCGCGATCAGCGTGTCCAATGAGAGATGATCTCATATGTAAACATATGAGATCATCTCTCATCGCCGGCTCTCCCTCCTCACACAGAGACAGTGTGTGAGGAGGGAGAGATGAACAGCTTAGTCAGAGATGTAGCGGTTAGTGGAAAAAAAAATGAAAAAACGAAAATAAAGTGCCCATCTGTCCCCACTGCCATCTGCCCCCAGTGCCACCTGCCAGTGCCATCTGCCCCCAGTGCCACCTGCCAGTGCCATCTGTCCCCAGTGCCACCTGTCAGTGCCATCTGTCCCCAGTGCCATGTATAAGTGCCATCTGTCATCAGTGCCACATAGTGCTATCTGTCATCGGTGCCATGTGTCATCAGTGCCACATCAGTGTCACGTGTCATCAGTGCCACATATTAGTGCCATCGGTCATCAGAGCCACGTATCAGTGCCATCTGTCATCAGTGCCACCTGTCAGTGTCACGTGCCATCTGTTATCAGTGTTACGTGTCATCAGTGCCACGTATTAGTGCCATCTCTCAGTGCCATGTATTAGTGCCACGTATAAGTGCCATCTGTCATCAGTGCCACGTATTAGTGCCATCTGTCATCAGTGTCATCATTCCCACGTATTAGTGGCATCTGACATCAGTGTCACGTGTCATCAGTGCCATCTGTCATCAGTGCCACGTCAGTGTCACATGTCATTGTCCTGGTGCTGCAGAGCCTTCAAAAAGTGTAATAGGTAGTCAACAAGTTAGATGTGTAATTGGTGCTCCCTGCATGTTGGGCCTCTCTAAGTGGCCGGGCTGTGGAACAGTCCCACACATGTGGTATCGTAATACTCAGGAGTAGCAGAATTTATTTTGGGGCATTATTTGTGGAATACGCATGCCAAGTGAGAGAAATAACCTTTCTTGATCATACATCACGGGACACAGGAGCTTCATTACATAGTGGGTTATATAGGCACCTCTGGTGATTGGACACTGGTTGACCCCAATTAAGGAGAATTCCTCCCCTATATAACCCCTCCCATCTGGGAGGCACCTCAGTTTTTTCGCCAGTGTCTATGGTGATGGTCACGTAAAACTTTAGCTCTATGAAGGTCCCTGCGAGGGCCTAAGGGCTACAATAAACTGGATCCATACCTCGGGCCGATATTTGACTCCCAAGATGGTATGGTACCCAGGCCTCGTCAGCCGAAGAAGTGAGGTTTTGCCTGTAAGTCCTCTCCATTGGAAGACTGGGCTCTGGGAAAACCAGACTTGGTGTACTGTTTATACAGAGCGCACGAAAGTTTCTGGCAGAGCTTTCTACATGGCCCAGGTGGGAGGTTCTTCCGAGAAGGAACCCCAGATATACCTGAAGGTTGGCTAATAATACCCGCCGTGATGGGTGAAGGCTGGAATTTGTCTGGTTCAGCAATTCCTGCGGCGGGGACAGGTAAGGGAAGTTATCCTGTATATTTAATTATATGAATGGATTTCTTCATTGTGAGTAGTTGTATGTCTTACCTGGTTTCCACCACTAGAGGGAGTAAGAGCAGCCTGATGCATACTTACATGCCTTTTCAATACATATGCTCAGTGAAAGCCTGATTCTCCAGCTAACTCACGTCTCCATTGCAGTCCCTGCCACAAATAAGGTAAACACTTCAGGGGTCCCACGCAGCTCCGTTTTTGGGTTCTCCTTCCCCCCCCCCTGGATCCCGCGGTCCTCGTGCACGTGGAGGAGGGGGGTGTGTGGTTGCGAGCCGTGCACGTCAGTCTGCACGGCGCTGTACTGCGCAGGCGCCAGGCGGCAGTTTTTAAAAGCCCAGAGCGTCAGGGGGCTGTAATTGGAGACACAGGAGCTGTGGGCAGTAAGCATCCGTGGGGATTGGATCCAGGCAAACCTTAGACACCTACTCAGCATCAGGTTGTGCAATTTAAGCATATATATATTATTGTGAGACTTTAAGCACAACAGTGATTGCACTTGTACTAGTACCTCTGCTTTGTAGCCTACTACTATGTCTCCTTGTAAGAGGGTCTCAGGGGGAGGTAATAAGGGCACTGGTAAATCACCGCCTAGGTCCAGGGGTTCCAAAAGTGCCTGTAAATTACCACCCCCCCCCCCTGCAAGACTGGAGCCAGCCTCTCAAGACGAGTCAGTGCTCCTGTCGGGTTTTGCAGCCTCTCCTAATGTCGCAGCCCCGGTTTATGTCACTGAGGACTCCCTTAGGGCTACATTGGAGGGTTTTGAAGGGAGAATCATGAATTTTATTTCTGCTTCCCTAAAAGATAGCAGGAAAAGGGGTAGATCCCCTCCCTCTGCTGATATTCCTCTCTCAGATGATTCTTCTGAAAATGAGGAGGGATCCCTATCTTTGGATAGGGATCATGAGCAGTCGGATGAGTCAGAGGAAGAGGAGATAGTCCCCTCCTCCCAGGCGCTCAGAAAACAGGTGCAGTATTATACTGAATTGGTGCGTACCACATTCAGAATGCCTGCTGCTGAAGTCGCTACGTCCTCTGTCTCTTCCCTGGGAGTCAGGAAAGCCCCACAGACTGCCTATTCCTTCCCAATTAATGGATAAATTGGATAAATTGATGTATGAGGATTGGGGACATCCCGATAAACTGTTTGCTCCTCCTAAAAGGTTTTCTATGCATTATCCTGTGGAGGAAAGTTTCACCAAGAAGTGGGGGGTCCCATCTGTCGATGCGGCTGTTTCTTGTGTGAATAAGAACCTAACTTGTCCTTTGGATAATGCGCAGGTATTCAAGGATCCAACTGATAAAAAGCTGGAAACCTTATTAAAAGCCTCCTTTTCCATGGCTGGCACTGTGGTGCAACCTACAGTCGCAGCCGTGGGGTTGTGTCAGTTCCTCAAGGAACAGGTTAAACAGATGCTTGGGCTCCTTCCCAGTGAGGAAGTAGAAAATTATACAAAATTGCCTCACATTCTGTGTTTCATAATTGATGCGATTTTGGATTCCATCCAACAAGCATCACGTTTGTCTCTCATGTTGGTTCACATGCGAAGGGCCCTATGGCTAAAGAATTGGGCAGCTGAGCTGTCATGCAAGAAGCATTTGACTGGGTTCCCGTTTAAAGGGGAGCGTTTGTTTGGAGAAGAACTAGATAAGTTCGTCCAAAATATTTCAGGAGGAAAATCTACTCTCCTTCCAGTCAAAAAGAGCAAGCGTCCTTCATTCAGGCGTGCTCTCTCTCCCGAAGCATCAAGCTCTAAACAGTGGCGACGGCCTTCTCAGTCCTCCTCTACCAAAAAGGCTCAAGGCCAAGCCCAGGGACAGAAAAAGACTTGGGGGCGAAAGCCTGCCAAGCAGAGCCCAAAAACTTCCTTGTGAAGGGGTGCCCCCGCTCGGCAGAGTGGGGGGAAGGCTCCTGCAGTTTGCAGGCACCTGGCGGGAAGAGATCCAGGACAAGTGGGTAATCTCTTCAGTATCTCTGGGCTACAAGCTAGAGTTTCAGGAGATTCCACCTTCTCGTTTCCTAAGGTCAAGGATCCCCAGGGATCCAGTAAAGCAAAAAACGCTATTTCTGGCCTTAGATCAGTTACTATCCCAGGGTGTGATAGTAGAAGTGAACCTGAAAGATCAGGGTTCGGGGTTTTACTCAAATCTCTTCACCGTTCCAAAACCAAGTGGAAGTGTCAGACCTATCTTGGATCTGAAAGACCTGAACCGGTTTTTACACATCCGGTCCTTCCGAATGCAGTCAATCCGCACTGTGGTCTCCTCCCTGCAAGGAGGAGAATTCATGGCATCAATAGATATCAAGGATGCATATCTCCATGTGCCAATTTTTCCCGCACACCAAAAATTCCTAAGGTTCGCGGTAGAGCGGCGCCATTTTCAATTTGTGGCCTTGCCGTTCGGGCTTGCTACAGCCCCTCGAGTCTTCACAAAGATTCTAGACCCTCTCTTAGCAAACTTAAGAGCTCAGGGCATAGCCGTCATGGCTTATCTAGACGACTTGCTTCTCATGGAGAAAACTGCAGCGTTCCTAAGTCGCAGCGTCACCAAAACGCTAGAACACCTAGAACGCCTAGGTTGGATTATAAACCTAGAAAAGTCGTCCCTACAACCGACTACCAGGTTGGAATACCTAGGTATGATCATCGACACCGCTAAGGGCAGGGTGTTTCTTTCAAGGCTAAAAGCCTTGGCCATTGGGGATCTGGTGCGCCTGATTCTGGGCAGAAGATCTTCCTCCATTCGGTTGTGCATGAGACTGTTAGGGAAGATGGTCGCCTTCTTCGAGGCCGTCCCATTCGCCCAGTTCCATTCAAGGCCTTTACAAGGATGCATCCTTGCGGCTTGGAACAGGAAGCCCCAATCTCTGGATCTTCCTATGCGTCTATCCCCAGGGACATGCAAGAGTCTTGTCTGGTGGTTACAAACCAAGAATTTGCTGAAGGGCAAAACCTTTCTTCCTCTCTCATGGAAGATTATCACAACAGATGCCAGCCTGACAGGCTGGGGAGCTGTATTGGAGGAAACATGCTCGCAGGGGAAATGGTCTGTGACCGAGAATCTACTGCCCATAAATATCTTAGAGATCCGGGCAGTTTACATGGCACTCATAGAGTGGTCTTACAGACTGCGAGATTTCCCAGTTCGGGTTCAGTCCGACAATGCCACCGCAGTGGCTTATATCAATCACCAGGGCGGTACCAGAAGTCTGGTGGCCCAAAAGGAGGTGAATCGCATACTTGTCTGGGCAGAAAAGCATGTTCCGTGTCTTTCTGCAGTCTTCATCCCAGGAGTGGAGAATTGGCAGGCGAATTTTCTCAGCCGCCAGCAGTTGTGCCCAGGAAAATGGGCTCTGCACCCCGACGTGTTTCAGAACATATGTCACAAGTGGGGTACTCCAGACATAGATCTGTTTGCTTCCAGGTTCAACAGGAAGCTGGACAAGTTTGTGTCAAGGACAAGAGATGCACTTGCTCAGGGGTCAGATGCTCTGACAGTTCCCTGGGATCAGTACAATCTGATCTATGCCTTCCCCCCCGAGCCCGCTTCTGTCGCGGTTCCTGGGAAGGGTCAAGAGGGAGACAAAGTCGGTCCTTTTGGTGGCCTCGGCTTGGCCCAGGCGACCATGGTACGCAGAAATCATGAAGTTGGCAGTAGGCAGGCCATGGACCCTCCCTCTCCGGCCAGATCTGCTCTCACAGGGTCCAATCTACCATCCTGCTTTACGCAGTCTGAATTTGACGGTCTGGCTGCTGAGACCCACATTCTGAGAGACCGTGGCCTTTCGGGGCCAGTCCTTTCTACTCTGGTCAATGCCAGAAAGCCGGCCTCCAGACTTGTTTATTACAAGATCTGGAGGACATATGTTTCCTGGTGTGAACTCAGGAAATGGCATCCTAGAAAGTATGTCATTAACAGAATCTTGGCCTTTCTCCAGTCAGGCCTGGAAATGAATTTGGCCATAAGCACTATCAAAGTGCAGATTTCGGCCCTGTCGGTATTTTTTCAAAAACCGCTTGCATCACATTCCCTAGTACGGGCTTTTATCCAGGGGGCTATGCGGACAAAACCGCCAGTTAAACCTCCGGTATGCCCATGGGATCTGAATTTGGTTCTCTCGGCCTTACAGGGGCAACCATTTGAACCTTTACACCTGGCTTCTTTAGCTCTCCTGACTAAAAAGCTGGTCTTCTTAGTAGCCATATCTAAGGCTAGAAGAGTATCAGAGTTGGCAGCTCTTTTCCAGTAAGGAGCCGTATTTAATTATCCATAAGGACCGGGTGGTCATGCGTCCCAACAGGTCCTTTCTGCCTAAGGTGGTTTCGGGTTTCCATTTGAATCAGGATGTAATCCTACCATCCTTTTTTCCGGACCCTCAATCCACAGAAGAAGAATGAATCTTTGCACACTTTAGATGTGGTTAGAGCAATCAGTATTTATCTTCAAGCAACTACTCAGATAAGAAAAACTGATTGTTTGTTTATTTATTCTGCCGGAAGGCCCTAGAAAGGGCCAGGCGGCGTCAAAATCCACTCTCTCAAGATGGATCAGGCAAGTTATCTCTCAGGCCTATGGTTTAAAGGGGAAGATTCCTCCTTTTCGGGTGAAAGCGCACTCTACTAGGGCTGTTAGTGCTTCTTAGGCAGTGCATCACCAGGCCTCCCTGGCTCAGATCTGTAAGGCTGCGACTTGGTCATCAGTCCACACATTCACCAGATTCTATCAGGTGGATGTCAGAGGGCAAGAGGATATCGCCTTCGGGCGCAGTGTACTGCAGGCTGCAGTTTGGGTCCTCCGGTCCCTGGCGGCCTATATTTATGATCTGTGTCTCCCTCCCCTCAATCTGAGCATTGCTATGGGACATCCCACTATGTAATGAAGCTCCTGTGTCCCGTGATGTATGATCAAGAAAATGGGATTTTTATATACAGCTTACCTGTAAAATCCTTTTCTTGAGAGTACATCACGGGACACAGGGCTCCCGCCCCTCTTGGGTTTTACGTGGTTTCTTATTGCTTTGCTACAAAACTGAGGTGCCTCCCAGATGGGAGGGGTTATATAGGGGAGGAATTCTCCTTAATTGGGGTCAACCAGTGTCCAATCACCAGAGGTGCCTATATAACCCACTATGTAATGAAGCTCCTGTGTCCCGTGATGTACTCTCAAGAAAAGGATTTTACAGGTAAGCTGTATATAAAAATCCCATTATTACAATGACAATTTTGTGTGGGGGGGAATCTTCATTTTGCAAAGAATTGTGGAAAAAAAATTACAACATCAAAAAGCTCACCATGCCTCTTAATAAATACCTTGGAATGTCTACGTTCAAAAAAGGGGTCATTTGGGGGGTATTTGTACTTTCCTGGCTTGTTTGGGTTACAAGAAAGGAGACAGGCCACCAGTACATCAGGTCTGTTCAAGTTTTTATGATTTGCACCATAACTTGTAGACTCTAACTTTCACAAAGACCAAATAATATCCACTAATTTGGGTTATTTTTACCAAAGATATGTAGCAGTATAAATTGTGGCCAAAATTTATGAAGACAAATGAATAATTTCCAAAATTTTATCACAGAAATAAAGAAAAAAATTTTTTTTTTTTCAACATTTTCGGTCTTTTTTCATTTATAGCGCAAAAAATAAAAAACCCAGAGGTGATCAAATACCACCAAAAGAAAGCTCTATTTGTGGGGAAAAAAAGGACAAAGAAAATCATTTGGTACAGTATTACATGATTGAGTAATTGTCATTCAAAGTGTGAGAGCACTGAAAGCTGAAAATTGGTCTGGGCAGGAGGGGGGGTTAAGTGCCCAGTTGTCAAGTGGTTAAAGTATCAATAAAAATACATTTGTTGATAATTCCTTTTCAAATCTAGTTGTATCAAAACCTGTATTGTGCATTTGCACAGGTGCAAAAGTGAATCAATTAATCTCAACTGACATATCCATGATCTTCTTTTGCTATTTAATATTAATAAACAGCCTTATTTAACATGCAACCTAAATACATGTTTAGATTGCTGTATCTTATTTCAGCAAATGGTTTATGCAATTGAGGTCACAGAAGGAAAATGAATTTGAACCTCCTGAAACATATTAAAAATGAAGACGGGCATTTCAAACAATGAGTCAGGTGTTCTAATTAAATCAGGCGTGCCTTTGACGTGTCCTGGCATATACTTTAACTTACTTTAAGCAAAGGTAATCAAAACATAAAGGGGAAGGGAGCCTGTATATAAAGAACCATAGGTTCAATAAAGACACAATACCAAGAGCTGAAAATAAAATATAAAGGGGGGATTTTATGGTAATGAGTTTGAAATCCTGACATTTACCATAAAGGTGACTCAATGAAAAAAATGCGTATAAAGGATTATGTAAAAGTATCATATAACAATTAACTGTCATACATATGGTAAATTCAAGAGATTTAAAATATTCAGATATCCACTGATTAATATTTTTTAATGAATCAGTGCAAAAAAGTACATAGGACTAAAGTCCCACTCTATCATAAAAAACTGATATGAGGGTTATCAAAAAATAGATTGTCATGGCAAAGAGGTAAAAGGAGAGCAGGAGGGAGTATGGGACAAATCAAAAGTAAATCTAAAGGCCCGTATACACAATCGGACTTTGTACAAACTTTCCCGTGAACGTTTGTACAAAGGGCATTGGCCATAAGTTTGAATTGCATACACATGATTAGACTTTTTAGGCAACAAACATGAACATAGTGACGTTTCAACATACTAACGACACTTCAAAAGAGCATGTTCAATTACTCCAGCACCACCTTTGGTCAACTTCTGTATTGTTGTCTGATCTTTTGTATTGGTTCTGAGCATGCGTGTTTGTACTTTGTACAAAAGTCTGATGGTTTTGTGTACACACGATCAGACTTTGCTCCATCGGACTTATGTTGTCAAAAAGTATGTCTGTTCGCACAGCCAACAAAAGTCAGATGAAAACCGAAAAAGTTTGTCTGTTGCTCTAAAATAGCTAATTTGCATGTTTGTTGTCAAAAAGTCTGATCATGTGTACGGGCTTTAAGATATATAGTCTTAAACACCCAGCTCTCAGCAACATATAAAGGATATATGTGGGAGAGTAGAGGAGGATCACAACAGATACACATTTATGGCATCCAAAAAAGGAATCAGCTACTTGGAACTTGCACTCTGGGTAGTTCCTGTTAGTGATGTAACATAGCATGAGCCGTTGGATTGAAATTTTCACCAAACGTCTCTTACTGCTTTGAATTATGACCTCTAGTTCTGGGTACTGCGTAATGATGTTTCTTTATGAGGAACTGTTCTCAGTGTCTGGTGTGCTCTCTATCCCTTTTGACACAGTTAGATCCCATATGAGGTGTCATGTGGGATGGATACTGCCCATTCTCTGATACAATCCCTTCTTGTTTTTTTTAATTATCTCTCCTGGTCTTATCTCACAGTACTCACTTCATGGCTGGGCTGAGCTAATACCTTTTTGTGTGCATATGTTACTTATCCTACAGCATCACAGACGGACAGTCAATGCTACTAATTTGTGTTGTTTGTGCATTGTTAAAATAAAAACTTTGAAACAAAAAAAAAGTAATTAGTAATCCAAACATAGGACAGAATTGCATTCAGGGTAATGGCACATTTTACCTGGAAAACAGACAGGTCAAACCTACAGGCTGCCCTCAGTCTCTGGCTGTTGTAGTGCCTGAGACCCCGGCTTAAATGTGCTCACCATTCAGCCGGTGCCTGACGTCAACGGCCGAATGCGGACATGATGCGCCACCGCGCATGCGCCCGGACTCTGGAGCGCTCTCCAAACTACAACCAAGGGGCCGAGCAGCAAGCACGGGGTGGGCACGGTCATCAGCGCAGACAGGAAGACTAGATTAAACCAGTCACTATACCTTAGGACCAGGTGAACACCACGTGATGATGTCATCACGTGGTGTTCATCTGGTCCTGAGCACACCAGCTTCCCTCCCTGTGGCGTTGCCCCTTTCATCCTCTTAACCAATGGGCCATCAAGTTTGACGTGAAGGATGGGTGGTGATCCGGTGGGGCAAATGGTTTAATCCACTCTTCCTGTCTGTGCGGATGACTGTGGCCCCTCCTCCTGTGCTTACTGCTTGGGGCCTTGGTTGTTGTAGTTTGGAGAGCACTCCAGAGTCTGGGCACATGCGCAGTGGCACCATCATGTCCTCATTCGGCCATTGACATCAGGCATGGCCGAATGGTGAGCACTTTTAAGTCGACATCTCAGGCACTACAACAGCCAGGGACTGAGGGCGGTCTGTAAGTTTGACCTGTCTGTTTTCTAGGTAAGATGCGCCATTACCACATATGCAATCCTGTCCTGTCTGTTTGGATTACTCATTCCTTTTTTGGATGCCATAAATGTGTATCTGCTGTGATCCTCTCCTCTCCCACATATATCCTTTATATGTTTCTGAGAGCTGGGTGTTTAGGCTATATGTCTAAAGCCCCATACACACTATCAGATTTTCTGCTGATTTTTCCCTTCAGATTTATCAAAACCATGTAGTGCAAGGTCCTGCCTGATTGCATACAAATTGAAACTCCTATGGTTTGACCTCATATTATATGATTTTGGTAAATCTGAAGGAAAAAAAAACCCAGCAGATAATCTGATAGTGTGTATAGGGCTTTAGATTTACTTTTGCATTGTCCCATACTCCCTCCTGCTCTCCTTTTACCTTTTTGCCATGACATAATCTATTTTTTTTATATTCTTCATAACAGTTTTTTATAATAGAGTGAGACTTTAGTCCTATGTGCTTTTTTGCACTGATTCATTAAAACCTATTAATCGATGGATATCTGAATATTTTAAATCTCTTGAATTTACCATATGTATGACAGTTAATTATTATATGATACTTTTTTCATAATTCTTTATATGCAGTTTTTTCATTGAGTCACCTTTATGGTAAATGTCAGGATTTCAAACTCATTACAATAACACTCCTTTTTTTATTCTATTTTCAGCTCTTGGTATTGCGTCTTTATTGAACCTGTGGTTCTTTATATACAGACACCCTCCCTTTTTATGCTTTGATTACCTTTGTTTTAAAGTATGTATCCCATATGGGAATTTTCCTTATGTCAAATAAGGTTTACCCTTTATGCACCTTTATGCTATGTGCATCTTGGTGGGACTCTTTATAATTTATATAAAACCATACATATTTAGGATTTATTTAGCTTTTTTTTCCTGTTAGCCTGGTCATTGTGTACTCTCTGTGGCTGCGCCTGTTTTTTGTGATCATTTTGGCAAATGATCTCTTGTTGTTTTTTTATGAAATGTGATTTTTATGTATTTTCTCATGTAGTATTTTTGTTTTTGTATAGTTTTTCTGGTAACCCTTGGTTGATGCGTATATCCCCTGATGAAGCCATAAGGCAACACATGTCTGGATAACATATGACCCCATTCAATCTCTGTTTAATTGGAATCCTCTATACTTGACCACCATAATCAAGATATTTAACAAAACTTAGCAAATTTCCATGTTTTGTTATTGGTTTTAGTCCTCTTTCTAATAAAACTATATTATATTTTGATATATATTTGTATGGTTTCAATTATTATTTGTAAAGCACCGTTATAATCCCTTCCCAAACCTTCCCCCTTTTTAAAATAGATTTCTTGGGATGAGGTGCCAAACTTTAGGTGTATTTACATAGCTGGACAGAACCCCATAAAGGAATAGTACATCTTTGCCTAGAAGTATTAGCATGTGAACAATGTGCACATGCACGTGCACAAATATTAGCATAAGCTCAAACTGGTTTCCTTTTGTTAGAAATCTGGTTTACCTTACAATGGCATCCTCCATCAGTTGAGGCGCAGGGGAATATTTTACAAATGGGAGTAAAGGAGAACTGCTGTACCAGTTGCTAAAAATGGGCATTCTACAACGATCAGCCCAAGGGCATGCCATGGTATACTCAGGCAAGTGACAAAAAAATCTAGGGTGATGACAAAAGACTAGGATTCTCATCCGCTTGATAACACTTTCATTCATGTCTTTACCATAAGAAAACTAAAGAATGAATGGTAATCATAAAGGTTAGCATTGAATATACCTTCACTCTCAAATAAAGTCCATCTATTGATCCATATTGATCAAAAAATATTTTTTGCTGACTGATGTTTTGATAAATGTACAAAACTGCATGTTTTGTTTGAAGAAAAAAAAACAATGCATACAAAGGTCAGGACTACCACATGTTGTGGTTTGTGGCATTGCTCGAAAATATGCATACATCCTTTTTGTGTGTTTTGGTGCATTAGAAAGCCCATTCAAATGGTAACATTGTGGTAACACATTTGCCAGAATGTTTTTTTCACAGCTTTAATGGTGCACCATAACCAGTGACTACGGCCACACTGAACAGCATCCCTGGTTATTAGGACACAAGCAGCAGCCTAGTAAACAATGATGCTGAATAGCTGCTTGTATTCTAGCAACCAAAGACACTTGCAGCCCACATTGTCATTTAGTGGTGGTAGTAATAGAGCAGTAGCAGCTGGAGGTGCACACAGAGAATAGGCCAAATATGGCCATTTGGTTTGCCCACTCAGAAGAGGTTAAGTTCACCAAGAACCCTGCATCGCAGCAAACTTGAACCTCAATGTCTGTGATATGTGTTAATGCAATTGAGCACATTCAAATGTGTCATTCTTTTCCCTCTTTTAGCTGTGCAGTTTTTAGTTTGTCAGCTCCCGTATGCCCTTGGGATCACAAGCTTGTTCTCTCTGTCTTTTAGAGGCCCTATTTTGAAGCGATTAGAGCAGGGTTTCTCAACCTGTTCGCCTTGGAGGAACCCTTGGGAAAAAAAGTTTGAAATCTTGGGGAACCCCTGAAATATTTTTCAGATCTTCAGCTCACAGAACATTGATGTGATCATCGAACTGTTAATACAGTTTACAATTATTTTTAGACATAGCTTTAAACACTATAATAAATATTAAAATGTACCTATTTCATGTGAAATTTTCTGCAGAAGTGCTCAATTCTGTGTCATACTTCAAATAAGCAGTATACAGGGAGGGAATACGCACTCAATATAGGACTCGGTGGAAGAGAGTTAAATTTACAAAAGAAACTTTGGCACATTTTTTTTTTTTTGATCTTTAACATTTTTTTTATTTTATTTGCTTTATATTCAGATTCACAAATATTGCCACAAAATAATCACATACAATAATTCCCCTTACAAACAAATTTCCCTTATCCCCCCCTTCCATCCCCCCTCCCCCTATCAGCCCTCTCCCCCTCCCATTCCCTCCGACGATAATATTCAATTCACAATTATACCAAAAAAAAAAAAAAAAAAAAGGAAATTTTAAATAACATCAAACTTAAACAAATTACTCATTCCCTTCTCCCATCCCCCTCCCCACCTCTCATTCATTCCCTCCTTCATCCAACACTCTTACAACTTACTCACCCTTTCTCATTTCTCACCCCACTTTCCCCATATTTTAACAAACTTCCCATAATTACCTCTTTTCCTATATATGTATTCCTCCTCCTTTTTTATGTTATCTTTCACCCTTTCCATCCATTCCTTTACTGTAGGCGCTTCCCTCCTCTGCCATTTAAACGCAATTAATTTCCTCCCCTGAAAAAGGCATCTAATAACAGCTATGTGGGTATCCCCTCGTACCTCCTCTTCTTCTATCAATCCCATTATACAGATTTTAGCTTCTACTTCCAGTGATAACCCAAACACTTTATTAATTTTCCCTATTATTCCTACCCAATATCTGTATAATCTTGGGCATCGCCAAATCATGTGTATTAAATCTCCTCTTCGGTCTCCACACCTTTGGCATTCTGCGTCCTGTCTACTCCCAAATCTAAACAATTTAAGAGGAGTGTAGTATACCCTATGGATTAAATACATTTGAGATATAATATGTGATGGCGATAAGGAAACTTTCACCCCCAATGCCAGAACCTTTTCCCACTGTTCTACCGATATTGGGCCCACCTCTCTTTCCCATTTTACCTTTTTTTTTCTCCTCTATTACCCCTTCTTGTTCTGTTCCCTTTAGATACCTATAGATCTCAGAAATACCTCCTTTCGATATATTATAACTTATAATTCTCCTTAGTACAGGCATCTTACTCCATTCCAACTTCCTGTCTCTAAATTGTGCCTCTAACGCATGTTTAATTTGTATATAATTAAGGAGGTAATAGGCCGGCAACCCATATTCATCCCTTAGTTCCTGAAATGTTTTCAGTCTCCCGTCCTTATATAACTGCGCTAAGAAGTGTACGCCCCTCCGATCCCATTCTGCTAATCTCCCCATTTTCTTAATTTCCTCCAAATTTTTATTTTCCCATATTGGTGAGAGTTCTGTATATCCTCTATACCCCAATATTACTTTTACCTCCTCCCAACACTTTACCATCAGTTGGACTGTGGGGCAGCTGGTCCTAAATGAGTCAGCTTCCACTGCTTCCGCGACCGTATTATGTGGAGTATCCCTCCCCAGGGGGCCACCCCCCTTTCCTGTCACTGCTACTAGGTTACCTCCCCTCATATACTGTAATTGGGCAGCCAGAAAGTAGTATCTCATATTAGGTAGTGCCATCCCACCCATTTCCCTTGGTCTCTGTAGTATTTGTAAGCTGATTCTTGCCACACTGTTCTTCCATATCACCTCTCTAAACAAACTTTCTATTTTTTTAAACCAATATTTTGGAATCCAAACCGGTGAGTTTTGTATAACATATAATATTTGAGGCATCCACACCATCTTAATTAAGTTGCACCTACCGGCTACTGACAAGGGGAGGTTCTTCCATATTCTGATTTTACTCTTTAATTTTGCCATAAGTGGAACTAAATTCCCTGCTATATACTGCCTTGGGTCTGCCGTCATATTCACTCCCAAGTACTTCATTTGTTTAACTATTTCTATTTGGGATACCTGTACTGGCAGTGGGGTATCGAGGGGATCCACTGGTAGGAGAGCAGATTTTTCCCAGTTAATTTCAAGTCCGGAGAAATACCCGAATTCTTTTATCAGAGTCATTGCCGCCACCAATGAGGGCCCCGTGTCCCCTAAAAACAACAGTACATCGTCTGCATACAAAGCAACCTTTTCCTCTTCATTCCCTCTTTTAAACCCCCGGATATCCTGCGCCTCTCTCAAGGCTATCGCCATAGGCTCCATCGAGAGGGCGAAAAGCAGGGGCGACAAAGGGCACCCCTGTCTTGTCCCCCTCTCCAAATGGAATCCCTCTGAACATTCCCCATTTATTCTCACTTTCGCCCTTGGATCTGTATACAGTACTCTTATCCATTGCATAAATCTCGGACCAAATTGAAATTCCGCCAACACCCTCCTCAAATAATGCCACTCCACACTATCGAAGGCTTTTTTCGCATCTAGGGACATAACTGCTCTATTCCCTTTGTTTTCTGAAGGAATCTGAATGTTTAAATAGGCACGTCTCACATTCATATTTGTGGACCGCCCTGGGATGAACCCAGTTTGGTCCTGATGTACTAATTTTGATATTATATTTTTTACCCTTGTTGCAAGTACTTTTGCCAAGATTTTAACATCTGAACACAGTAACGATATAGGTCTATATGATGCGGTCTCCAATTGGTTTTTCCCTTCTTTTGCTAGGACCACCACTGTGGCCTCCATCATTGATTGCGGCAGCTGTCCCGCTTCAAAAGCCCCATTGAGCACCTGTAGGAGAGCCGGTAAAAGTATCTCCCCAAATTTTTTATAAATCTCTATCGGCAGTCCATCCGGACCTGGGGCTTTCTGATTTGTCATTTCTGCTGTTACTTTTTGCAGCTCCTCCAGGGTCAATGGTGCTTCCAAGCCCTCCCTATCTTCCTCCGACAGCCTGGGTAATGTTATTTTCCCAAAAAATTCCTGCATCTCCCCCTCTACTTCGGAGTTTGAAACTTTATATAGTTCCTCATAATATTTTCTAAACTCTTCCACTATTTCAGGTGTTGACTTCCTCATACCTCCCTCCCTGTCCAATATCGCCGGTATTATTGGGGACGAATTATTTGATTTAGCAATCAATGACAATACCCTCCCCACTTGTTCCCCTTCGCCAAAGAAGGACTGCCTCTGGAACTGCCTTTTCTTCTCCTCTTTCTCCCATATAAGTCTTTTATATTCTACCTGATTTTTCTCCCATTCCTTGGAGCTTTCTTCTGAGGGGGCCCTTATATACCTCTCTTCTGACCTCCTTACCCCTTCTTTTGCTTCTATTTCCTTTGCTAACCCATTCTTCTTAATCTGCGATATCTTTTTTATTAGTTCCCCCCTTAAGAAGGCTTTCAAGGTATCCCACATTATTCCCAGGGACGTAGATCCCACATTTATGCTCAAAAATTATTTTAGATTTTCTTTTACCCCCTCCATGTTATCCATTAGTTCTAACCAAAATGGATTTATCTTCCATTCCCTTCTGCTACATCCTCTCGATATTGTCATTAAAAACATTACCGGTGAATGGTCCGAAATTCCCCTTGGCTCGTACTCCACTTTCTCCACCATCCCCAGCGCCTCTTCATTACACAGCACCATATCGATCCTGGACAAGGTGGAGTACGTCTTAGAGTGACAAGAATACTGTTTTTTTTAAGGGGTTCCACCTTCTCCATATATCCACAAAACCTGTTTCTTCACAGAATTGAAATAACAACCCATTAGGTCCCTCCCTACTACCGACCTTCTGTGGGAACCTATCTATTTTTTGATCCATTATCATATTAAAGTCCCCTGCTATTATGACTGGGATTCCAGGCTTATCCTTTATAAACTTCAGCAGTTCATATCATATTTCTGCATTAAATGGTGGTGGGATATACACAGTTGCAATCACACATACTCTATCTTCTATACCACAAAAAAGGAACACATATCTCCCTTTAACATCTATGATGCTCTGCCTGCAGGTTAGACCCGACCCAGGATCTATTAAGACACTCACTCCCCTTGAGTAGGAGGTGTATGTGGAATGATATTGTATCCTATATTTTCTGTGTCTTAGCACACTGATTGTATCTCAGTCCAGGTGGGTCTCCTGCAAACAGAGCATCCCATAGTTACCCATGTTCCCCATGGAAAATAACGCACGTCTCTTCAACTGTTCCTTCACCCCCCATACATTCCAAGAACAGATTTTAACCTTTTTAGTGAAGTTCCCTACCTTACTGCTTACTCCCATATTTAAAGCCTAAAAACACAATATCATACTTTTATTCTCCATTCTACGTGCTTTCTCTGTGTTTTCACACGTGATCTCCCCCTTACTTTTTTTTTTTTTCCCCTGTGCTCCAAAATTTTAGTCCCACACATATTTTGTATCTCATATTTACCATATTTCTTATGCACATTTTACACACATTTTATATAAATTGAACAATATTATTTCCTTGTGCCTCCCTTAATTTCATTTTCTTGTGCCCTTTCTCACTGACCACCGTATTTAATGCAATTTCACACATCAACTTTATACTTAAATATTTTTTGTGCAATTAACAATCCTTTACCATGCCTACCTATATCCTTTCCTATCCTTTCAACCTCCTTTCTCTCGCTATCATTCATCCATTCATACTCCCCATCCCTTTTTTCTTTCCCCTCCCCAACCCTCCCATGCCCCACTTGGGGCCCTTCTAAGGGGCTTCCAACATGACCGTTTTTACCTCCCAGGGTGATATATCCTCCCCACCTACTCGCCCTACCCACCCACTCCCATTACTCTTATTTCTATAACAAAAAATAGTCCACATTACTGCCGAGAAATAAAAAAAAAAAAAAAAAGGGAAGGGGGGAAGAAGAGAGGGAGGGAGACAAACAGAGCAATATGGGGGCATTCCCTCTTAGTCCAGAAAAAAGGAAAAAAAAAAAAAAAAAAGAAAAAAAAATGTCCATTTTCTTTCTGTTTTCATATTACAGCATTCCCCTCTGTTGCAGCAGACATTTATTTTCCTCCAACCACGACTTAACTTCTTCTGGACTATTAAAAAATATGTTTTCCCCAAATGCTGATACCCTCAACTTTGCCGGATAAAGCAATGCATAATTCACTTTAAAACTCTGCAATTTCTTTTTGCACTCTATAAACTTGGCTCTCTGTCCTTGCAGCTCTGGGGAAAAATCCGGATACAATGAAATCTTTATCCCATTATATTCAAGATTACGCAGTTCTCTTGCTCTTTGAAGGATAACAACTTTATCTCTATAGGACAGCAATTGGATGATTATGGGTCTAGGATGACTTCCTTCCACCATCCTAAACGGAATTCTATACGCCCTTTCGATTGCAAAAAATCTTGATAGCTTCTCACTCCCTACTTTATCCTTTATCCATATTTCCATAAATTCAGCAAGATCATTGCCTTCACTTTTCTCCGGAAAACCTAAGACTCTGATATTTTTCCTGCGTATAGTATTTTCCATATTGTCCATTTTAGCCATACACAAATTTAACTGTCCCTTCATCATTTGCATCTCCTGTTTCAGCGGGAGTACATCATCCTCCACCTGGCTGACTCTCTCCTCCATATCTGATATACGGGCCGCAGTTTTCTGTACTTCATTTTTAAGATTTAACCCATCTTTTCTTATCTGCTTTAATTGATCTGATACATCATCCAATGATAATTTACATGTATTCACCGCAGAAAGAATTTCTTTTAGTGATGGTTCTTTACCTTTTGCCCAAATTTCTCCTTCTGTACTTATCTCAGTGTCCCGTCCAATCCCCCTCTCCAAGGAGAGATTACTCACGAACGCTTGTGCTTCCGATATTCCACCCATTACACCCGTAGTGTCCGACCGGACTGCCACACATATTGCTTTATTTAAACTTGTCGGCTCTATTTCGGTCGTCAAGCCCTGGCTTTTCCTTCCGACCGTTTGCACGGCTGCAGTACTCTGCGGCCGCCCCTCTCCGACTTGCACGTTCTTTTTGGGTGTTTGGTTTGGAGTCTGATTAGGCGTATGGGCATATCGCTCCAGTTTAGAAGCGGCGGCAGCAGCAGCAATGCCTGTCAGCCCGGTCGAGTGACCAGCCTTATCTTTGGAACTACGTAATGTTTGTGATCCATTATGTGTGGTCGCCTCCTCCACCCCCCTTTTCCTGGTCATACCTTCAGGTCTTACGTCTCTTCCACCGGGGGGGGGGGTATCGCTCAATCCCTCCCTTCGCTTTGATTCCCTCTCTCACAGGGTTTCTTACGTGGGGATCGATGTTCCTCTATGGGAGAGCTTCCTGTGGCGACCTTCACATACCTCCACTGTTGCGCCGTCGGTCAACCGAGTGTACCGTTACTCTCGCTTTGGTGGTGTCACAGCTTCGCAGCGTCCCCTCGTTTCGGCACCTCAACGCTCGGCTTCTCCTTCCCTCCTCCTCCTCCACACTACCTCGGCAGCATTAGTCTCTGGAGCGAGCGGTAGGTCTGAGCCCGCCGCGACCTCTCACCCTGACATCCGGTCACGCCCCCATCGTTAAGAAATCTGACTTTGGCACATTTTAACACACTGCTAAAGGTAGCCAAAATACTGTAGTTGGCCCTACCCCCTCAAGTGTTAACAATGAGAACAAGGGACACAGGGGCACTAATGCACTATGAATTTGTGAGTACCAAAAGCGAGAATTGGCTTACAGAATTCCCCAAACCCAATGGAATATTTGCCTGTGGGAACTGTAAGATTTGTTCCTACATGGAACGCACTGATAAGTTTACCAATGCAGATGTAACTCAAGTACTATATACAGAATTAATCGTTTAATGGATTGGTGAGATACATAAAGAAAAGGAATGATAAAAGTCCTTTGACACAGTTTGTCACTGATAAGCACAAGGGACAAGTACATGGATTAACAGTGAAAACCTTCTATACACCTAATCTTCCTGCAGGAAGAGAAGAATTTAATAAAATTGTATTACCATGCACAAATATGTAAATCTATAAACTAAACCCTTTGATAAGTACATTGTCATCAAGACTGTTTAGTCAGTTTAACCAGTTCCCGACTGGCACACGCCGATGTACATTGGCAGAATGGCACGGGCGGCCATATTGGCGTACAGGTACGTCCATTTATATATGCCGCCCTGCCATCACGTGTGTGCCGCTGGAAGCACGCTCGCGTGCCAGTTGGGACTCCCGTGAGTGTGGTCGCGGGTCCCGCGGACGTGATCATCATGGGTATACCCTCGATCGTCTCACGGGGACGCTAAACGGGGGGAGATGCCGTTGTAACAGCATCTCCCCGTTCTGCCTAGCAACAAGTGACGCTGATCTCTGCTCCATGTGATTGGAGCAGAGATCAGTGTTCACTAACACAAAGCCCAGCCCCCCACAGTTAGTAACACGCCCCTAGGAACACTTAACCCCTACACTGCCACCCTCTGGTTAACCCCTTCACTGCCCGTGTCATTTACACAGGAATCAGTGCATTTGTATAGCACTGATTGCTGTATAAATGACAGTGGTCCCAAAAATGTGTCAAAAATGTCCGATGTGTCTGCCATAATGTCACAGTCACAATAAAAATCGCTGATCGCTGCCATTACTATTAATAAAAATGCCATAAAACTGTCCCCTATTTTGTAACTGCTATAACGTTTGCGCAAACCAATCAATAATCACTTTTTTTTAACCAAAAATATGTAGAAGAATACGTATCAGCCTAAACTGAGGGGAAAAAGCTGTTTTTTATATATTTTTGCGGGATATTTATTGTAACGAAAAGTAAAAAATAATGCTTTTTTTTTTTCAAAATTGTCTCTCTATTTTTGTTTATAGCGCAAAAAATAAAAACCACAGGGGTGATCAAATACCACCAAGAGAAAGCTCTATTTGTGGGAAAAAAAGGACATCAATTTTGTTTGGGAGCCACATTGCATGACCGCGCAATTGTCAGTTAAAGCGACGCAAAAAGTGGTCTGGTCTTAAGCCAGCAAAATGGTTCGGTCTGAAAGTGGTTAAGACCAACATTTATGGTATTTGTTAGAGTGGTTGTAAACCCATTCATATACCCAGTGGAGAGACTGGTCTTAGGTGATACATAAAGATAAGACAAATCCTTCTACATAGGTTTGAATTGTTTATCTGCAGTCCTCTCTTCTCTATATCCATTCAAAGTTCAGAATTCATAAAGCTTGTCTAAGCTGTCAGAAAACAGGGGGCAGAGAGATTAAATTTCTCACTGCAGAGCTTGGTGAGGAGAGCCTTAAGAGCTAATTGGAGGGAAGGGATACCCCGTCCCCTTCACAGCACAAAGGGACAGAGCTGAGGCTGTCAATCACAGGCTGTGTACTGGAGATCCCTCCCATTATCTTGTTTTCTCTTGGTGTCAGGAAAACATGTCAGAAGTGACTCATGCAGAAAGCAGAGGAATGGGACTGCAGACAGAAATTACACACTATAGAGGGATATGCTTTGTTCCTATTTCATGCGTGAGGTTTAAAAACCATTTTTAGTTAGTATGCACATGTTGTGCTATGGTGAGGAGATTTTTAAACAGGAGTGATCAGTGGAGAAGTCTGTTTGGTGTATAAGACGTCAGTGATTGTCCCACCCGTCCTGACAAAGCCCTGCTATTGGGTGAAACGCACAGAGGTCACAGCACCTGGCATCACCTAGCCATGCCTACCTTAGTTGTTGCATTCTACGTGCAGCTGGAGCTACACAAAGCTTCAAGCCATCAATAAAACAGTGGGTTTCCTACAGAGCACTGAACAGGGCAAGCTACTGATGTCTACAAAGGCACTGTACCATGCTGAGATGATCGGACATCTCCAAAGGTGGTATGCCCAAACAACTTATGCATTGCTCCTTTTCTGAGGGACAGTAATTGCACACCTACAATTTACTCTGATTATATTCAATAGCAAATAATGGAAAATGACAGTTGTATGGTTTTATTGCACTCACTTTGTTCTATATGTCAGCAGATTCCCATTTATACCTGCTTGCTTGCCAAGCTTACCTGCAGCGTACATGCTAAAACTGCTGATGCTGAGTATTTGATTTGTCACAGAGCTAAACCCTATGCTGGATGTGTTCCCTGATCTTGAGCTGTCATTTTAGAGCCTGGAGTGTGGAATAAACGAGTCTCAAAATGTGTTAAAGCCACCTGTTTTGTTGTATATCCATCCCAGAGAGGAGGACATTTTGAGATTATTACAAACAATCCAGGCAATCCCATCTCTACATACCAGTAACACTGGACAGCTGTCAATCTACTCGGACAGTATAGCCTGGCCAGCTATATGCTCAGATTTGAACATCTGAGCAGATATATGTATTCTATAATTATATATAATAATATTTGCATGCTGCTTTAGGCATTATTGCTAATATTGCAGTGAAACTTGGTAAACATGTGTATGCCTTTGCTTTGATGCAAGTTTGCTACAGACCGAGATTGGTCAGAGGAAGCAGCAATATATGAAATTACATAATCAATTACTGGCATTCATACTGATTTACTGCTGTCTGGCCAATCCTAATGATCATAGATAACATAGTTTCAGTGTATGGAAATTGGATTTTTTAATAATCTTTGACTAAATCTATTATGTTTAAAGTGACGGTGTGTGGTCCAGATGTTGTTTGTTTTCCTTGACAACATTGTCATGCTTTTAAATTGGTGGAAGGTGAAGGTTGCATTACTCTTTTTTTATATATAATACATTTGTAATAAAATAATATCCTTTTTTAAACATGGATTTTTTTTGTGAGTTAAGCTTTTTTTATGATCTTTTTTTTAACAGAGCACAGGGGGCCAGTATGGCAAAGTATAGTGGTTGGCAGGGTTGAGGGGGTGGGGGGCAGAGCATAGTGGGTTAATAGGGCACGGTAGAGGTAGGGGGGCATCAGGGCACATTCTGCTGCACAGCAGGGGACCTGGACAGCACATTACATAGGGGCAGGAGGGCACATTATATGGCACAGCAGGCCACAATACATAGGGTAGGAGAGCACAAAATGGGGCACAGCAGGGTACAATACATATGGGGACAGGAGGACACATGATGGGGCACAAGGCACATTACATAGGGCAGGTGGGCACATTATGTGGCACAGCAGGGCATATTACATGAAGGTAGGAGGGCACATGCTGGGGCAGGGAAGGGCACATTACATGAGGTTAGGAGGAAACGTCATGGGGCACAGCAAGGCATAATTCATGGGGGGGGCAGGAGGACACAATTCATGGGGGCAGGAGGGCACCTTATGAAGCACAGAAGGTCACAGTGCAGCAGGGCACAATAAATGGGAGGCCGGAGGACATCTTATGAGGCACAATACATGGGGCAGAAGGGCACACCAGGACACAATTCATGGGGGGGTAAGAGGGCACATTATGGGGTACATTTTGGGGCATATTACAGAGGGCAGCAGGGCACATTATAGGGGGCACAGCAGGAAACATTATATGGAGGGCAGAAGGGAACATGGGGCACAGCAAGGCACAATACATGGGGGGGGGGCAGGAGGAAATATTATGGGGCACAATACATGGGGGTAGGAGGGCACAGCAGGGCACAATATAAGAGGGTAGAAGGGCACATGGGCGCAGCAGGGTACAATACATGTGGCAGGAGTGCACATTATAATGTACAATACATGGAGGGGGGCAGGAGGGCACATTATGGAGTTCAATACATCGGGATAGAAGGGAACATTATGGGGCACATTATACGGTAGAAGCAGGACACAATACATGAGGGGCAGGAGGGCATATTATGGGCACAATACATGATGGCAGGAGGACACATTATGGACACAGCAGGGCACATCAGGAAGCACGATACATGGGAGCAGAGGGGCACAATACATGGGGGCAGGAGGGCACATTATGAGTCACATTACATTGGGGCACAGCAGGGCACATAATGTGTCAGAATACATGAGGAGTAGGGGAAACATTATGGGGCACAGTAGGGCACAATTCATGAGGGGCAGGAGGGCACATTATAGGCACAGGAGGTCAGAATACATGAGGGCACATTATAAACACAGCAGGACACATCATAGAGCACAATACATGAGGGGCAGGAGGGCGCATTATGGGACACAACAGGGCACAATAATAAGGGAACAGCACCGATATTTGTTGCTTCTTGCACCCCTTTGAATGAGAGGGCAAGAGAATGTCGGATAAGCAGAGATGCAAGTGTGACGGACTGGGGTTTATATGGTCACAAAACAGACACCCCAAAGCAAAGTACATATTCATTTTTTTTATATTTCTAAACATATCCCTTCTATTCTATTAATAACCAGTAGATGGCAGAGAAGGTACACAAACAGAGTCTATATAAGGCCACACACCATGTGACTGGAAATTAAACTACTTCCAGCCATAAAGTCAGTGGTCATATCTCATGCTGTTTGTGTGATTCTTTGCAGGTATGTACTCTAAATTGTTCCTAATCTGTATTAACCTGTGATAGAAAGATTCCTAAACATCTTGAGCAGATGCAGAAAAAGTCTCTGCAGATTTTATGCTATAGTTTTGCTGTAATTAGAAGTTTAGAACAGCATGTGTCAGAAACAAGTGAAAAGTGCATAAGAACATGAAAATACTGCATTAGTCAGAACAAATGTCTATGATAAACACTAAACCGTTCTAAATAGGTATATTTAAACCTGATTTATTGAAAATGGCATAGATTTATAGAAGCACATGTTTTCTGTTATTTAATATAGAAAAAAACCTATTGTATGTAAAGCTTATGTATTGCACCATCTAGTGGTTAAAAAAGAGTACTACCATGAAAATATTTGTATTAAAGCAATGCATTGCTAGTATGATTATTGCACACTTAAAATGTACCAGAGAGATAAAGATAATTATCTATAACACTGAATAACAGGGATATATATGTTATTAAATTTAGTAATGTTCATTGTTATAACTACGTTTTAAAATACTTTAGTTAAAATCGGTATTATATATATTGTTAATGTTTATAAACATGTGACTATAAAAATGTAAAAGATGTATTGTTATGTAAAAATTAAACTACTTCCAGCCATAAAGTCAGTGGTCATATCTCATGCTGTTTGTGTGATTCTTTGCAGTCCACGCCAAGCTGATCACCTTATCTCATCGCGTCTACAACCATCGGCTCTCTTAATTCACATTTTGAGGCCGGTAACATTTTGGGGGCTTTGTGCCGGGATTCGTTGTGTTACCAGTGAAAGGGAAGTGCGAAACAAGCGTGAGCCTGCTACAGAGCTACAAGGAGAGTCGTGAGAGTCGTCTGCCTCGTGAGTGCAAGTCTTCAGATTGCAACAGAGATGGCGTCTCCTCGTCGTGCGCTGATGTGGGATATCCAGAAACAAATTCATCTGCTTAATGAAGAACAGCTGCATAGCCTCGCTATTACGCTGGAAGATGAAAGAGACGTGGACGTTCCATCAGTGACTGGTACCAACGAAATGGAACTTGTTGAATTTATTGAAGACTACTTGAGAAATGATCAGCTGGAAAAGTTGGAAGATCAAGGTATGTCTTACCTACTCATCATCCAAGACAAGATCAATGAACTAAAACTTAACAAGGAAAGTACACCAACTGTGGACATTGCAACCGCTGCAAAAAAAATAAGTAGTGGGACTGCAAGGACTGAACAGGTATCGGAGGTGGTGAGATTAACTGATGTTGTTGCTTTATTGCCACGTAGAGAATTTAAAATGCATGGTGGTGTAATTTCAGATCATGGTTCGGACATGAGTTACAGTAGCGTGTGCAGACAAATTGACGAGGGTCTAACAGAAAAATTCCCTGAATCTGAAATTATACGCACAGTGTTGAGAATAATCAAACCTGGTAATTTTAAAGATATGTTGACTGACAAAGATGATCTTACTGTTGCTGAATTGAAAAGGTTTTTGAAGTCACATATGAGAGAACGAAGTGGTAATGAGTTATTTCAGGACCTTAGCAATGCTACCCAGCAAGAAAGAGAAACAGCACAACAATTTGTTTACAGGCTAGTGGGGTTAAAACAAAAAGTTCTGCCTACATCACAACATGATAGGCAAGAGTTTAACTATGACAAAAAACTGGTGCAAGGCATATTCCTTCATACACTGTATCAGGGACTAAATGAGAAAAATTCTAATGTTAGACGAGATATCAAGCCTTATGTGTCTGATTTGACAGTAACGGATGACTTTATCATAGAGCAAGTCACCAGATCAGTTGATGAGGAAACAGAAATACAGAGACGCTTAAACAGTGCACCCAAACATAAACCTCTTACTGTTCATTCATCACAGACACCAGGGAATAGTGAAAAAGACACCTTGCAACAGAGAGTTGAGGGAGATGTTAGAGCAAATCACACTGCATTAATGGAACTAACAACACAGGTCTCTGCTCTCACAAAGAACCTGGAAAAGATGATGAAGCTAACTCAGGAGCTCAGGTCAGCATTGTCGGGAAGGCGTGGTTAGAAAAGTTTCTACCCAGCGTCTCCATTAGGCACATACAAGATTTACTTTGTGATGACAACTTATCCATTACAGCTGCAAATGGTTTTATCATTCCATTCATCGGGTGGATTGAAGTCTGCCTGGAATTCGAAAGTAGTGGACATGGAAACTTAGCCATTTATGTGCCAATGCTGGTGAGTGACTGCTGTAATGACAATCCAATTCTTGGGTTTAATGTTATCGAAGAATTGATCAGAGAAAACCGTGACCGACCAAACAGCACCCAAAACCTGACTATCTTGCTGAGTGAAGCTATGAAAGTAAGACAGAGTGTAGCGAATAACATTGTCAATGCTGTCAGTCAAGCAACTGACCCAGGAGAAATATTCGATAGTCGTATGGTCAAAGTGGGGAAGAAGGGACTCCAGATTAAAGGAGGCGAGCTCTGTGAAGTCAAATGCAGAATTAGAGCGTGGCCGAAAGGAGGAATCATGTCATTTGAACCACTTCCCGAATATCCAGTTGAGGAAGGACTTGAACTATTTCCTTCAGTGGTAGATGTGCCAAATGGGTTCTCTAAACTGGTGAAGATACCTATACTGAACCGTGCTCAACATGACATCTACCTTCCACCCAGAACAGTATTGGGTACCATTTCTCCAGCAGGTGAGATTCTACCATTGTCTCCAAACAAAGACGATGGAAAGGGAATTGACCAGAAGAAAAGGGTGTTTCATGTAAACCAGTTGAATCAAGTGGACACTGGAAATCAGCTACCCACTAACAAATCTGTTAAGTGGCACCCACCTGTCAATTTGGAAGATCTCTCAGAAGAACAGGAGATAGCGAGACAAATGTTATATGATGAATCAGATGTCTTTGCTCGAGATGAGGGAGACATAGGATGCATCCCTAACCTGAAACTGAGGATAAATCTGAAAGATGAAACTCCTGTCCAGAAACGCTACAATTCGATACCGAAACCCCTATACAAAGAAGTGAAAGAATATATCCAAAACCTTCTTGACCGAGGTTGGGTAACAAAATCTTCTTCCGCATACTCATCACCAGTTGTTTGTGTTCGAAAGAAGGACAGTAGCCTACGACTATGTGTTGACTTTAAGGAGTTAAACCGAAAGACTATCCCAGATAGACATCCACTACCCAGAATACAAGATCTGCTGGATAGTTTAGGAGGATTTACGTGGTTCTCAATCCTGGACCAGGGTAGTGCGTATCATCAAGGCTTTGTGCATGAAGATTCCAGACATCTGACGGCTTTCAGCACCCCCTGGGGACTCCTGGAGTGGAACCGTATTCCATTTGGATTAACGAATGCCCCAGCAGCTTTTCAGAGATGCATGGAGAATGTATTAGAGGGCATCAGAGACAAATGTTGTTCTCCATACTTGGATGACGTACTTTGCTACTCCAAAACTTTTCAGGAGCATGTCAATGATATTAGGCAAGTGCTTAGTCGAATGCGTGAGCATGGTATCAAACTTAGATCGAAGAAGTGTGAACTCTTTAAACGACAGATTCGATATCTTGGACGAATGGTGTCAGAAGAAGGCATAAAAATTGACCCAAAAGATCTTGAAGCGGTATTACATTTGAAAAGGAAAGAACCAAAAACAGTGGGAGGAGTCAGATCTTTGTTAGGATTCCTGAGCTACTACAGGTCCTTCATTCAAGATTTCTCTCGACTTGCTAAACCACTGTATGAACTTTTGCAGAACACTGAGAAAGAATCTGCTACATCCATCCCCAAAAACAATCGGAGGGAATCTACAAAGAAAAACGGGAACAAAGCACAAGTGCCATCTAAAACACTGATTCAATGGACACCCAAACATCAAGCTGTAGTATCCAGACTGGTGGACATGCTAACCAATCCACCAATTCTAGCATACCCTGATTTTGACTTACCCTTCGTCTTACACACTGATGCTTCCAATGAAGGCCTAGGTGCTGTACTATACCAACGACAAGGAGAAAAACTTCGTGTTATTGGGTTTGGCTCCAGAACATTGACTCCAGCAGAGCGCAATTACCATCTTCACTCTGGTAAACTTGAGTTTTTAGCTCTCAAGTGGGCAGTCTGTGACAAATTCAGAGATTACTTGTACTACGCTCCAACATTCACCGTTTACACAGACAACAACCCATTGACATATGTATTGAGTACTGCCAGACTGAATGCTGTGGGTCATCGCTGGGTTGGCAAGTTGGCTGATTTCCACTTCGATATCAAGTACAGGCCAGGTAAACAGAATGCAGACGCAGATACACTGTCACGATTTCCGGTGGAACTCACGAAGAATCTGAGTACACAGAGCTTGTACCATCTGAAGTTGTGTCGGCTATGTGGCAAGGGAGCAACGCTGTTGACGAAGAAGAGGCATTATGGGTGGCTTCATTGACTCTTCACTCAGAAAGTGATGTGGCCGAAGAATTGCTGAAAGGACAGACAATCTGCCCAATGACTCAGGAGAATATCAGAGCATTACAACAAGACGATACCAACATTAGAGAAGTGGTCTGGCTTAAGGAGAACGACTGGATTCCAAACCACAAAGAAAAGGAGAGTATGACCAGCAAAACAAGACGTTTGATACATGAATGGAATAAACTCAGAGTCGATGAAGGAATCCTCTACCGACACTCTGGAACCCGAAAACAGCTAGTTCTACCAGAAAAGTTAAAACCATTGGTCTTAAGAAATCTTCATGATGACATGGGTCACATTGGTACTGAGAAGGTAACCCACCTAGCACGTGAACGATTTTACTGGCCATTTATGCAAAGAGACATTGATGAATATGTGCTGAAGTGCAGCTGAATCAAACAAAAGCGTCCAAATATCACCGAAAGAGCACCTATGGGTTCGATTACTACCAGTTCACCTTTGGAGTTAGTATCCATTGATTATCTTCACTTGGAGAAAAGCAAAGGAGGATATGAGTATATACTCGTAATAGTTGACCATTTCACACGCTTTGCACAAGCGTATCCAACTAAGAACAAATCTGGAAAAACTGCGGCAGAAAAGATCTTTCAAGATTTCATACCACGTTTTGGCTATCCAGAGAAACTCCACCATGACCAAGGAAGAGAATTTGAAAACAACTTATTTCAGACATTGCAACGATTGGCAGGGATTTCTCATTCAAGAACTACTCCATACCATCCACAGGGTAACCCAGTGGAGAGACTGAACCATACTTTGTTACAGATGCTTCCACATATGGTTCATGCATATAATTGCACCAGGCATGAAGCCACAGGATACTCGCCATTCTTTCTATTGTATGGAAGATCTCCTCGTTTGCCAATTGAAGTAATGCTCAACCTAAATTTGGAAAAGGAATCAGAAAGTCAACCAACATTTACTCAGAAATGGGCATCTAGAATGCAAGAAGCTTACAAAATCGCATCCGAGAATAGCAAAAAATCATCTGGTAAAGGGAAGAAGTACTATGACAAACAGATAAAAGGAGCACCTCTTCAACAGGGTGATCGGGTCTTAGTACGAAATCTCTCTGAAAGAGGAGGACCTGGTAAACTTCGTTCATACTGGGAAGAATCAGTACACAAAGTGGTAGAAAGAATCAAAGATGGGCCTGTGTACAAAATTCAGCCTGAAAGTGGTAAAAAGACTATTCGAGTACTGCACAGAAATCTTTTACTACCAGTAAATGACCTACCAATTGAAGGACACATTCCAAGAGTACCGATGAAACAAAGACAATCAAGTAACAGAAATGATACCAGAATGGATGTGGACCAGGAGGAGGAATGTTCAGATGAAGAAAGATGGTATTATCCTTATATACCAGAGACTACAGAAAGTCATGATTGTGTTGTGTCTCAACCAAACTCTCAAAACGTACAGAAAATCCCATTAAGAGTTTCTGCTGAAGAGTTCTATCCTACAACTACCACACCCAATCTTGAACAAGAACAAAATGATGGAACAGTAGTTTGGGACCAAATATGGGCTACAGACTTGGTGGGACTAGACACTGCAGAATTACCCTCATTAAGTCAAGACTTACCTGTGAACCAAGATATGCAAATGGAGAATGATGTTGATGGAGAAGACTCAACTCCTGTCAGAAGATCTACCAGACAAGTTAGGCCTAAAGAGATCTTTACATATGACACACTAGGTCAGCCAAGATACAGACCAAGTCAGGTTCACACCATACAAACTCCTACAATGCTAGCTACTCCCATGACATGCCAGGTAGTTAACGTAGCTCCTTGGTGGCAACAAGTACCTATTTGGGTTACTTAAATCACTAAATAGTGTTCAGATACCAATTGAGTTTAATGTCGGGAGCCATTAACTGAAGGAGGGGAGAGTGTGACGGACTGGGGTTTATATGGTCACAAAACAGACACCCCAAAGCAAAGTACATATTCATTTTTTTTATATTTCTAAACATATCCCTTCTATTCTATTAATAACCAGTAGATGGCAGAGAAGGTACACAAACAGAGTCTATATAAGGCCACACACCATGTGACTGGAAATTAAACTACTTCCAGCCATAAAGTCAGTGGTCATATCTCACGCTGTTTGTGTGATTCTTTGCAGGTATGTACTCTAAATTGTTCCTAATCTGTATTAACCTGTGATAGAAAGATTCCTAAACATCTTGAGCAGATGCAGAAAAAGTCTCAGCAGATTTTATGCTATAGTTTTGCTGTAATTAGAAGTTTAGAACAGCATGTGTCAGAAACAAGTGAAAAGTGCATAAGAACATGAAAATACTGCATTAGTCAGAACAAATGTCTATGATAAACACTAAACCGTTCTAAATAGGTATATTTAAACCTGATTTATTGAAAATGGCATAGATTTATAGAAGCACATGTTTTCTGTTATTTAATATAGAAAAAAACCTATTGTATGTAAAGCTTATGTATTGCATCATACAGACATGCAATGTGCACCATCTAGTGGTTAAAAAAGAGTACTACCATGAAAATATTTGTATTAAAGCAATGCATTGCTAGTATGATTATTGCACACTTAAAGTGTACCAGAGAGATAAAGATAATTATCTATAACACTGAATAACAGGGATATATATGTTATTAAATTTAGTAATGTTCATTGTTATAACTACGTTTTAAAATACTTTAGTTAAATTCGGTATTCTATATATTGTTAATGTTTATAAACATGTGACTATAAAAATGTAAAAGATGTATTGTTATGTAAAAATTAAACTACTTCCAGCCATAAAGTCAGTAGTCATATCTCATGCTGTTTGTGTGATTCTTTGCAGTCCACGCCAAGCTGATCACCTTATCTCATCGCGTCTACAACCATCGGCTCTCTTAATTCACATTTTGAGGCCGGTAACACAAGCTACTCTGCCTGCACGAGTAGATAGTAGCGGAATCCCTGTTGATTTCTTGCGGAACATGGCTAATGTGAGCTTCAGCCACAAGATGCTTCAAACCATTATCTGAGTGTTTTTTTTTTAACCTTTTATGTTTTTGTGGGCCTATTGGCAGTGCTGTTGCTATGTTGTTATCGACCCCACAGTTTATTGCTTGGAGATATCCCATGGTCTAAAGATACAAGTCCTGCCCTGTATTGTACCGATTTAGGATAATAGGAATTTTGACCTGCCTATAAATTCCTTGTCTTGGTTTATTTCTTGCATTCCAAGGAATTTACAGGTATGTCAAAATTCCTATTTTATTTTGCAGCCTGCATTAAATAAGCAGTTTAATGTCAAATGGGCATCACCTTCCCTAGGGAAAAAAGGCAGTCCATGTAGAGTGGCCACCACATCCCTTTAAACCCAAACACCTTTGAATTACACAGGTTCTGAGGCTAATTAAATGCAGGTAAGGCACTAATTGATGTATATATAAGCAACAAGAGGGGAAGTTTTGGGACTTTAAATGAAGTACAGTTGAGTACCTCCATCCCGGTATAACCCGAGCATCAAAAAGCAGAGCTCGACGCGTTTCGTGGGTGTCTCCCCACTCATCAGGAGCAGATGCTACCACAAAGTTTCTATAAAAGATAGATAAAATACAAATTATACAAATAATATACTGACCAGTAAATTAAGATAGTAAATTCATAAAACTATATTATGAATAGATAGTTTGGTTAGAGCGGACTCACCAGTCCAGGCGTCAAATGCAACGCACAGCGGTGGGCGCCGGGCGGGCCAGGGACAAGCTCCCTATACGGGCACTGAGGCGGCAAATAAATGGTTACGATATCTGGCACAGAAGGAGTGTATCAGCATGAGAAAGTGTGCCGAAATGGTGTTGATACTAAGAAAAGTGAAAGTGAAAATAAATCAACAACAGCAAACTTCACAAAATGATGAACACAAAGCAGAGTGATATTGAGTAGTGAGTATGCAAGAATGGCTGACATATTGAAAACAGAAAGAGTATGAGGGGGTAGAATGGATGTATGTGTGGGAGTGTGAGTGCATGGGATATGGTAAGTGTGAAAATGAAGAGTAAGGTATGTGTTGGTGATAATAAACAAGGGGGGATAATCAATTAGCAATAGACAAAGAATATGTCAGTGAGGATAGGGAGAAAGAAGGAAAGAAGAATGGGAAAAGTAAACAAGTATGTACTTTGATATCGATCCTGGAACAACAACCAGCTGACCAGATAACTGGTGTGTTCAGACCCCATGCAGAGACTGGCCTGACAAGCAGCCATCCCCGAATGGGGTTTAAATATGCCGCCAACGCCATGTACGTGAGACTGAGGGGGGAGGGGCCGCGCCCAACCCCGGTCATCAACCAGCGACAGGCACGTAAACCCCCCCTCCCAGAGACACGGAGAATGGAAAAACCAAAAACGCCGGCGTGATGACGCTAAGACCAACGTCACACGCACGGCGTAGGTGACATGGCGTCGATGTGCAGAGTGGAGTCCGCCCGAACCTCCCGATCAGAATGAAAGGGGAGGAGTGGAGGACCCGCTGGCGCATCGCAGTGCCCGCAAGAAAGAAAAGACCAAGTACCGCCCAACCGCCCAATCGCCTCACACGGAGCACAATCGGCCGGCCAGTGGGTATACATCAAACCATAATGACTAAATATCCATATAAGGCATATTAAACGGTGTCGGTAAATGCTGTCATTATACAGTATGTACATAGATAAAAAGATATAATAAATGTATGTGGATTTAAGAATAACATTATATTGACAATTTAGACACAGGGAAGGTAGGGGAACACTACCAAACCCTTTTATCCAAGTGCTTCCATCCCGGTATATATGTATATATAAGCAACAAGAGGGGAAGTTTTGGGACTTTAAATGAAGTACAGTTGAGTACCTCCATCCCGGTAATTAATACGCACAAAAAAAGGGAAGTTTGGGACTTTAAATGAAGCACTTGGATAGTAAAAGACAGAGATATTTAATTGGACCATATTAATTTATTTAATTGAATGTTCAAAAGAACTACTCATTATAAATGAGTCCAATTCATGATATATATATAAATATCGATACAATAAAAACATAATATATGACATAATGTATAGTATCCACATGTAGTTATACATAACAGTAATAAATAGATTAATTAAGTAATGTGGCAGAATAGTGCCCATGACAGCATGTCCGACATCGACAAATGTATGCACATGATAGATATGCATCCCATAAATGAGGACAAAATTAAATTTGTAATAAATGGTCAAGGACTTCTAAATAGGTAATTAAGGACTTATGGATGTGGTTCCGTATACAGGTATAACCCGAGCATCAAAAAGCAGAGCTCGACGCGTTTCGTTGGTGTCTCCCCACTCATCAGGAGCAGATGCTACCACAAAGTTTCTATAAAAGATAGATAAAATACAAATTATACAAATAATATACTGACCAGTAAATTAAGATAGTAAATTCATAAAACTATATTATGAATAGATAGTTTGGTTAGAGCGGACTCACCAGTCCAGGCGTCAAATGCAACGCACAGCGGTGGGCGCCGGGCGGGCCAGGGACAAGCTCCCTATACGGGCACTGAGGCGGCAAATAAATGGATACGATATCTGGCACAGAAGGAGTGTATCAGCATGAGAAAGTGTGCCGAAATGGTGTTGATACTAAGAAAAGTGAAAGTGAAAATAAATCAACAACAGCAAACTTCACAAAATGATGAACACAAAGCAGAGTGATATTGAGTAGTGAGTATGCAAGAATGGCTGACATATTGAAAACAGAAAGAGTATGAGGGGGTAGAATGGATGTATGTGTGGGAGTGTGAGTGCATGGGATATGGTAAGTGTGAAAATGAAGAGTAAGGTATGTGTTGGTGATAATAAACAAGGGGGGATAATCAATTAGCAATAGACAAAGAATATGTCAGTGAGGATAGGGAGAAAGAAGGAAAGAAGAATGGGAAAAGTAAACAAGTATGTACCTTGATATCGATCCTGGAACAACAACCAGCTGACCAGATAACTGGTGTGTTCAGACCCCATGCAGAGACTGGCCTGACAAGCAGCCATCCCCGAATGGGGTCTTTTCTTTCTTGCGGGCACTGCGATGCGCCAGCGGGTCCTCCCCTCCTCCCCTTTCATTCTGATCGGGAGGTTCGGGCGGACTCCACTCTGCACATCGACGCCATGTCACCTACGCCGTGCGTGTGACGTTGGTCTTAGCGTCATCACGCCGGCGTTTTTGGTTTTTCCATTCTCCGTGTCTCTGGGAGGGGGGGTTTACGTGCCTGTCGCTGGTTGATGACCGGGGTTGGGCGCGGCCCCTCCCCCCTCAGTCTCACGTACATGGCGTTGGCGGCATATTTAAACCCCATTCGGGGATGGCTGCTTGTCAGGCCAGTCTCTGCATGGGGTCTGAACACACCAGTTATCTGGTCAGCTGGTTGTTGTTCCAGGATCGATATCAAGGTACATACTTGTTTACTTTTCCCATTCTTCTTTCCTTCTTTCTCCCTATCCTCACTGACATATTCTTTGTCTATTGCTAATTGATTATCCCCCCTTGTTTATTATCACCAACACATACCTTACTCTTCATTTTCACACTTACCATATCCCATGCACTCACACTCCCACACATACATCCATTCTACCCCCTCATACTCTTTCTGTTTTCAATATGTCAGCCATTCTTGCATACTCACTACTCAATATCACTCTGCTTTGTGTTCATCATTTTGTGAAGTTTGCTGTTGTTGATTTATTTTCACTTTCACTTTTCTTAGTATCAACACCATTTCGGCACACTTTCTCATGCTGATACACTCCTTCTGTGCCAGATATCGTATCCATTTATTTGCCGCCTCAGTGCCCGTATAGGGAGCTTGTCCCTGGCCCGCCCGGCGCCCACCGCTGTGCGTTGCATTTGATGCCTGGACTGGTGAGTCCGCTCTAACCAAACTATCTATTCATAATATAGTTTTATGAATTTACTATCTTAATTTACTGGTCAGTATATTATTTGTATAATTTGTATTTTATCTATCTTTTATAGAAACTTTGTGGTAGCATCTGCTCCTGATGAGTGGAGAGACACCCACGAAACGCGTCGAGCTCTGCTTTTTGATGCTCGGGTTATACCTGTATACGGAACCACATCCATAAGTCCTTAATTACCTATTTAGAAGTCCTTGACCATTTATTACAAATTAAATTTTGTCCTCATTTATGGGATGCATATCTATCATGTGCATACATTTGTCGATGTCGGACATGCTGTCATGGGCACTATTCTGCCACATTACTTAATTAATCTATTTATTACTGTTATGTATAACTACATGTGGATACTATACATTATGTCATATATTATGTTTTTATTGTATCGATATTTATATATATCATGAATTGGACTTATTTATAATGAGTAGTTCTTTTGAACATTCAATTAAATAAATTAATATGGTCCAATGAAATATCTCTGTCTTTTACTATCCAAGTGCTTCATTTAAAGTCCCAAACTTCCCTTTTTTTTGTGCGTAAGGCACTAATTGAGTTTAATTACCACCTTACCAGCCACAGAACCTGTGTAGTTAATATGTGTTCGGGTTTAAAGGGATGAGGTGGCAACCATAAGTCCATTCAGCAGGTCTTTCTTAAAATCTGAGTTTTATTTAGAAGATTGCATTAAAATCAAACAAAACAGAAAATAAATCCCTGCCATCCAGGCACTAAACATTTCAGGTTCCTAACTCACAGGTGAAGGGCTTCTCCCAGTCACCCACAAAACAAAGATAATGCAAACCTTTTTCTTTCTCTCACAAACAAATTTCCACCTTCCCAGGGCTGTCACTTTAATGTACCTACGGTTCTACATGGGTCAAGACATTGTGGAGCTCTTATGTCTGCTGGTTGGATTCTCAAGCTACTTATTCTCAAGACAGAGATCACTTTCAAGAACACAGAGAAGGTTATTAGAACCCTACAGGATGTTGACTGACTAGCATTTCAAAAAATGGTCACCTGACCCTTGAATATCCTCATGAATATAGGAGCTTAAATCATTATGGTTCACCGTACGTTATTTTTGCCACTAGAGCATACTGGTGGTAAGAAGCTGGGTTATCTTGGCTTTCCTCTCTTCACCTGTCAGCATATTCAGGACCATGGTCTCTCCCATCCCTATATTAAAGTGGGCTAAGTGGAGGAGGTCCTCGCATGCACCAAGCTATTCATATCTCACAGAAAATCAGAGGAAGCCTTGGGTGCTGGCACAGTAGTAAATCATCTGTGCTGCAGAACTAATGGAATTCCCCTGGAAGTTGTTTCAAACACTCCAGTCTTCTGGTGAGCTGACAGTAGTCTTTTTAGTCTAGATGAGGCTGAACAATCTGACAGTGATGTACTAGATCAAGGGCCAGAACCTGCATGTTCTTCAGTCTACTGAGAGAGGTAGAGAGGATTGTGACCTTAGCAGAGCGGAATCTCTCCAACTCCAGGAATGCGGCGCGATTCCTGCCGGAATCAAATAAATATGTGAAAAGTGTGGCATGCATTTGTATTCAGCCGCCCGAGTCAATACTTTGTAGAACCGCCTTTCGCTGCAATTACAGCTGCAAGTCTTATTGGTTATGTCTTTAACAGCTTTGCACATCTACAGAGTGAAATTTTTGACCATTCTTCTTTGCAAAATAGCTCAAGCCCTGTCAGAATGGATGGAATGCCACAATTTTCAAGTCTTGCCACAGATTCTCCGTTAGATTTAGGTCTGGACTTTGACTGGGCTATTCTAACACATTAATATGCTTTGATCTAAACCAGGGATCTCCAAACTATGGCCCTCCAGTTGTTCAGGAACTACAATTCCCATCATGCCTAGTCATGTCTGTGAATGCCATAGTTTTACAATGCTGACCAGAGCACCTTATTCCACAGGTTTCTGTTTCCCCCACATGGCTTCTCGCAAACTGCAAACGGGACTTATTTTGGCTTTCTTTCAACAATGGCTTTCTTCTTGCCACTCTTCCATAAGGGCCAGATTTGTGAAGTATACAACTAATACTTGTCTTGTGGACAGATTCTCCCACCTAAGCTGTGGATCTCTGCAGCTCCTTCAGAGTTACCATGGGCCTCTTGGCTGCTTCTCTGATTAATGCTTTCCTTGCCCGGCCTGTGAGTTTAAGTGGACGGCCATGTCTTGGTAGGTTTGCAGTTGTGCCATACTCTTTCCATTTTCAGATGATGGATTGAACAGTGCTCCGTGAGTTGTTCAAAGCTTGGGATATTTTTTTTTATATCCTAACCCTGTTTAAACTTCTCCATAACTTTATCTCTGACCTGTCTGGTGTGTTCCTTGGCCTTCATGATGCTGTTTGTTCACTAAGGTTCTCTAGCAAACCTCTGAGGGCGTCACAGAACAGCTTTATTTAAACTGAGATTAAATTAACTATTTACTAATTAGGTGACTTCTGAAGGCAAGGGGAAGGTGAATCAGAGTAAAGGGGGCTGAATACAAATTAGGGTTGCACCGATACTAGTATTGCAATGCCGATATCGAGCATTTGCACAGGTACTTGTACCCATACAAGTGCTCCGATGCTAAAATCAGATACCTGGGCAGCCTCACAGATGATTGGTGCGGTGGTGGGGGCAGTTAGAAGCACAAAACTCCCTATATAGTTTTTTTTTTCAATAAAGCAGCTGACAGCCTCTTCTCCTCCTCTCCCTCCCGTGGCTTTCAGCTGCTTTATTGAAAGCTCTACAGGGAGATCTGTGCTTGTAACTGCCCCCACCACTGCACCGATCACCACTGTCCCCTGTGTCCTCTTCCGGCTCCCCGGGTCCTCCTCTGGTTCACTGGGTCCTCCGTGTCCTCCTCCGTTCCCCCCGTCCCAGATCTGTCAGGATGGAAAGTGGAGGATGGAGCCGGTATTTATGTAATTTACTGGCTCCTTCTTTTCAGAATGAACAAGTTCAATCATCAGTGACTCTATCCAACTAAGCCTTTTACGGGTTTATGATGCTTAAGTTTATGAATGAAAAGGAGCCTCTGTCTCCTGTCCATTCATCTTCAATGCTGAGGCTGCAGAGAAAGGGACCTTAGTCCCCTTCCCTGTCGCGCATTTTTACCGCCATTTTGTACAGGTCAGCAATGTAAAAAGCAGAAAAACTCCTGTAATATGCCCGAAAGAAGCTGATGTTCTTTTTTAAGCTTTTTTAAGCTCAAGGAGTGTTTTAGGTGTAGCGCTGGCACCCGACGAGCAGGCGCTATGTTTTTTGAAAAGTTAATTTGCTTGAAACCACAGTTGGGTTTCGGGCTATTTCTCTACATTTCTGGTTTTAGTACCAGTCCATCTGGGTTGCACTGGGTTCTCTTTGACCGTAGGTATCGCTTTCACTGCCGGCAAGAGTAGAAATGGAGTCTAGCTGGGTGTATTGAATGCCATTATTTTCTCAGAATCAGCCCAGTGGGAGTGTTTTTTCCTGCTGTGCATTGTGGGAGGTGGTATTTAAGGTACCGACGCCACGTGCTTCAGGGTTCCATCTTTATTTTTCTGTCTGTTCATTCTGGTGGTCCTCCTAACCCAGCCCCATGGCCCTCCTGTCCTGGGGTGCGGAACCATGCATCCCGAGTCTTGGGGCCGGCTGGCCCGAGGCAATGCAACTGCAGGGACAGGCCTGACTGGATTTCGGGGCCTACTGATCCAAGAGTGCACCGGTGCTGTCTCATCTGAAGGGAGAGGCCCAACAACTGAAGAATCCCAAGGGAGACTTCTTCAGGAGAAGGCCGTGCGCAAGGCTGGCTTCTTTGAAGGAGTCTGGAGGCTTAGTTGAAGGACGCAACATGGATCAACACTCATACGGTATCGCCAGATCGGCTGAGAGAACGTGGTACTGTATGTTAGCTCTTTAAATTTATCTACCTCCCTCAGTAACGCTCAACTGTACATCACAAGTCTGTGGCAGAGACTTTGTCGAGCACCCTACTGGCTGCTAGGCCTAGTGAGAGGAGGTCTATCCAGGGGTTGTTAAATCCAGTTGTAAAATGGTTGCTATTCTCTGGATTTTCCTATAAAGACTTCCATTTTCCGCACTCAAAGTACCTGAACTCACTCCTAACCTTCTACCCTTTATTGAAAATTAAATAAATAACCCAAAAGAAGATTCAGTGTCCGTTTCCACATTCTTTGGGCCATCTACCATGGGAATCCCTAGACGGAGAAGCAAACAAGAAGGGAACGGTAAGCCCAAATAAAACCAGCAGCTCCTTTGGGGGTTAGTGCTACATAGGCATTTTGCTTCAAGTGACAAAACGCTCAGATGTGAACAAGTGCCATTGAACTGAATGGCATTTTTCTTGTTGGGCGATTTTCAGGTGTTTCTTTCAGGCGTTTTTACGAGAGCTTTTTGAGCTGAAATGTGAATGCAGTCTAATACAAATGCATGCCACTCTCTTCAGATATTTATTTGTAAAATAAAATGAAAATCATTTACCTGCTACTTCACAATTATGTGCCATGTTGTGTTTTTGGTTGTGAAATTTCAAGGGGTATGAATATTTTTTCAAGGCACTGTATATAGAAAGGAAAGAGCCATCTAGTGCGCAGTTTATTAAAAAACGTTACGTTTAACGTGAAAGTGGTTGTTAAGCCACAATGTGATCTTTATATCATCCCCTCTGTTGGATAAAAACCTGTGTCGTAGTGCCTGTGCTTTATAAAATAAAGCCCATTTCTACCTGTTTTAAAGTGGTCCTAACACTTACAGACCACTTTTACTAAAGGTAAGCCTATAATAAGGCTTACCTGTAGCTACTGTGGATATCTCCTAAACATGACTTAGGAGATATCCCCTGTATCAGCATATGCTAACGTCATTGGCACATGCGTATTGAAGCAACGGCTCGTTTAGCTGATGTGCTGTTACCAGCGGCTCCCGCGTGCATGCATGGGAGTGACGTCATCGCGGCCAATCACAACGCCGGAGACCGCGATACTTGGAAATAACTCCGGGAGACATGTCGCCGGGCAGAGAAATGTACTGGGGCCGCTGTGGTGGCTTCGATCTAAGGTGAGTATTTCATAATAGCATACTAGCTCATTAAGCTTTTGTCTTGCAGGTTTTTTTTTTTTTAACGTGGGTTTACAACCACTTTAACAGTGCCTCCTGGCTCTCTCCTCTCCCCATCTGACAGCTCTAGCAGGAAGGGCTGAGATTCCCCCGCTGACATCAGCCTGGGAGGTGGGGAAAAGGGGAGGAGAGAGACAGAAGTCCCGTGATCGCTGGGAGGCACTGTTAAAACAGGTAGAAATTTGCTATATATGTTTGGGCTTAAATAAAAGAAATAAATTGATAGCAAATATGTGTTTGAAAACGTAAATAGTGAATGTAAACGGCTGCGACTTTGCTGCAAAATACACAAATTAACAAACAATTTTCCAATATTAAGCTGCTCTGTAAATGAAACAAGTGATGCATATAATACTGTGACTTTGTACAAACTTAAATAGAGAAATATTTCATATATATCATTGATCAAATAATGAAAAATGAATCCAGTCCATTCAAATTGATAATCAATATCCTCGGTGCAATTATCACACACAACACCCAAGAGTAGTGATAAAAGGAAAGGCTGTGTCTTCCACCTCCACGCAGACTGTGGCAGATATTTCCCAGAAAAAAATAATAAAAAAGCTTCCATAGCATAAAACCATACGGTATTTATTTTATAAAAAAAAAGTTAAAACGTATTGCACTTACATTTGTTAAAAATCTCATATGCAAAAACCATGCATCAAGGCAGAGTAAAGAATAAAGCCGGCCGGCTCCCTTTAAAAAGCCTGTGATTGTGGGACTTCAGTGTATCGCTGTGACGTCAGCACGTTGCGATGTGCTGATGTCATTGTGATATGCAAATGCCGTTTTTAACAAATGTAAGTGCAATACCTTTTAATTTTTTTATAAAATAAATACTGTATGGTTTTACGCCATGGAAGCTTTTTTATTATGGTTTCTGGGAAATATCTGCCACTAACTTCCTGATTGAGCTACCAACCCCTGAGATCCCTGGGATCCTGACTAAGAGCAACCAAATGCCTGGGCTGGGGTATTAATCCATAGGTCCATATGATCTCCTATAACTAAGAGAGCCATACCAGCTGGTAAGCGGCAGTCTGTGTGGAGGTGGAAGATAGAACCTTTCCTTTTATCACTACTCTGGGTGTTGCAAGTGATAATTGCACTGAGGATATCGACTGTCACATCAACATCCCTAAGAAAGAGACTGAAACAAAATTTTGAGAGAGCACCACTCTCCCATAAGGTGATGGGACTTTCTGTCAGGAACCATGAAACAGACAGAGACAGAAGTACAATCTAATCACACTTGTTTATTAATAAATAATAAAAAAAATAGGAAAAAGCGTAGTCAAGCAAGCCAGAGTCCAGTAGCCAGATCGGGTAGTCAGCCAGTCCAAAGTTCATAAACCAGATCGGGTAAACAGCCAGTCCAGACGTCAGGGATCCAAGGAGAGCAACTGTAAGCAGGATGGAAGCCAGGAGGGATGTTAGCAAGCCAGTCTTGAAACAACAGCAGGAGATGGTTTCTAGTGATGTGACCAAACGTGAAGGCAAAGGAGAAACGAGCTGGAAGACTTTATATAGGCAGGCCAGACGAGCATCATCGGGAACAGCTGGTAACTGTGGAGAGAGAAGAGAGCTGGATATTAGCCGCCAGCTGAGTGGCCAGCCCAGAGGAGGAAGGGCTAAGCCAGCCCTGACACTTTCACGGATATGTCGCTGTCACAGGTAAACATATACATAGTGAATAATAATAAAATATAAATGCTGAGAACGTCTGAAAGTGTCCGAAAGCTGCTGAGAACGGCTGAAAGCTGCTGAGAAGGTCACAATTGGCGCGGGATCGGTATATAACACGCACCCACGATTTTCCCCTGATTTTAAGGTACTCTTCACCATATAGTTTTTCCACCAAGTTCCATTCTCTCACAATACAGGTAGCCCCCGAGTTACATTTATCCACCTTACATACGACTCATATTTACAGACGGAGGAAGACAACAGGAAGTAAGCGGAAATCTACCCCTAGGACGGGAATTTCACTTCTGTAATGCCCTGTACACACAGTCGGAAATTCCGACAGAAAAGGTCCGATCGGATTATATTGTCAAAAAATCCGATCATGTGTGGGCTCTATCGGATTTTTTCCGTTGGAAATTTAAACGGAAAAAATTTGAGAGCAGGATCTCAAATTTTCCGACAAAAAAATCCGATCTGACTTTTTCCGATCGTTTGCAGAGGGTTCCGATCAGACAAAGTGACACGCATGCTCAGATCAAATTACGAGACCAAAGCTGTTGGCTACTAGCCTCCACGTAGTCCCGTCGTAACGAACAAATGTCATCGCGTTCCAAACGATCGGATTTTCCAACAACTTTGTCCGATCGTGTGTATGCAACACCAGTTTAGGACAAAATCCATCGGAAAAAAATCTGACTTTGTGGTCGGAATGTCCGACCATGTGTACAAGGCATAAGAGTTATCGGGAGAAAAAGATGCCTCCACTGAAGCTTTGAAGTGTATAGTTATTTCTGTGCTACCATATAAGGAGGGTAATGGAACTGCTGCAGGCACCGAATAAGGGTCAAACCCTACCCATAGTAAATAGAATCAAAGAAAGGTGGTGCTGCGCTGTTCCCAACAAAGTGGGGAAAAAATTTCACTGCTAAAGGTAGCAGTATATAGGAGATTTCAGTAGAGATAAATCAACAATGTGAATAAAAAATCATAAAATAAAATAAATGAAAAGATCCAAACAGTAGTCAGGGCAGTGCAAAGTGCATAAATCAATTGCTAATACCACTGTGATGGGAATCAGGGGATTTCCCTGATGAAGTCACGTGATCGTGACTCAACGTGTAGGGAAGGAAAGGCACTCAGACAGACCTGGGCAGACGAGCTCGCCGCTCGTAGGAGATAAGGTCATTGCTTACATATGTTTGACGAATATTTAACCAGATTGTCCGCAGTGCAGGAAATAGCTATCCCAGGTGTATATATATATATATATATATATATATATGTGTGAGCACCTTTTGTTTTCTAATAAAGTAGTTTATGACTCTGCTGCACTATGGTCTTTACTTTGATATATCTGTTGCATATGGGGATGCTGTAAATTATACCATGGTGACCATGGTGAATTGGAAGAAAGGGAAGATTTTTTTAGTAACATGAGCTTTCTGGCTCTGGCAAGTGAGGGCAAATATCTTTGGGTAAAAGTATATTGACATGTGGGATGTGGCACATGGTGAGAGATACCCATGATGATTGTTGCATTTGAAGATCACCAATAAATATAAGCACAATTGTTTGTTTATATAGTTTGGGTTTAATGTACTATACTATAACGTTTTTATTTGTTGGGTAACTGGAAAAAGAGCAAGCAATGAACACTGTAGTCTATGGATGAGATCTAAGAGGGAGTTGGGATACATGTGATTTTGCCCGGGACTTTAGAGCAACAGAGTTTGGTAAAAGTATATTGGCTTGTGGAATTAGGAGCTTGGTGGAGAAACCATGTGGTGAAGAGTAATTTTTGCACTGTATTGGCAAAATTAAATGTGAGCACAATTACTTACAAGTACATTGTGGTTTGATTTTTGTTTTTCTCTTTTTTTTTTGTATAAACTTCTGGAGAAGAAGAGAACAGGGTGAAAGGAAGGAAACAAGGACACCTGGATTACAATGAAAAGGTGTAATTGACCCCCACATGCATTAAGGGTCACAAGGTTTGGTGAGAATTTAAAACAACTTTATGAAGGAAGAATAAGATATGAATGATATGGGACTGTATGATTGAGTTACTATTGAAGCGCTGGTATACCTACACTTACTATTAAGATAGCTTCAGTTGTAGCTGCTGGGGTTATTGTATAATTTCAGCTGAGCACTGAATATCCCCTAATATATGAGTGAGGACTGAGTCATGAAGAAAACCTCTCCAAGGACTATATTCTCAGCCAGTAATTTTGCCAGGAACATGGCCTTAAGGGATCCTTTGGCGGCCTGCAGCTCCAGATGGGATTCAGTTCAGTTTTGAGTAAAGGCTCAGTTATGAAAGACTCTCTAAGGGCTTTTTCTTAGCCAGGAAGTTTGCCAGGATCAGGGCTTTAAGCTACGAGGGACACATTGGTGGCCTGGAGCTCCATCTGGGATCACTTTCAATCTAGTTTTGGGTAAAGGCTCAGTCTTGAAGGCAACCGCTCTAAGGACTTTTTCCTCAGCTAGGAAGTTTACCTGCATTAGGGCCATAGGCTACGAAACACTCTTTTTGGCGTTTTGTCTAGTCTGGGTTATGTTTGTACTGGGATGCAATCTGAGGCAGCTTCAGCATCCTATGAAAACAAAAGAATTGTTTCTCCCTCATGCAGGTCAACTAAGGATGACTGGTTCCATGCCGTGCATATTTTAATACTTCAAGCTTGCACACAAGCTACAGCTTTGTTTAGAGAATTAGGTCCTCTCTTTGTCACTCTCTCTGGCAAAACCAGAGGGAAGGAAATATCATCCAGAAACACAGCTGGGTGGGTTGAACTGACTTGGTTCCTACAGATGCAGTGACATAACACTCAACCAGGAGTTGGCTCCCTGTAACAGGGTGCCAGGAATAATTGCACAGAGACAATGTGGTCTTCTACTAAAACAGTTCTGGCTCATTATGATAGAAAGTTGGCTTCCTTATCCTGGTAATTTTCAGCCTCGACTATAGGCACATATTGTTTCATTTTGGATAAAGCAAAGGAGGGTTTTAACCCCTGTCTGATTTATTTTTTCACCATCTGTGTCCCATTGCGGACATTTCCCTTCACTTCCTGTCCCATTGCTAAACAGGAAGTGAGAGGAAATCCCTGCAAATTAAGGGAATTCCTTGGGGACCCCCAGGTCACCAGAACAAGAGTCCTCATTGGAAGATTTTCCAACTATTACCTTTCTGGGGACAACCCAAAATGTTGGGATTTTCTTTTACTTTCAATGATAATGGTAAACAAGACAAATAGAGAGGGTGAATATCCCTAATGGGAACACAAACAGCAATAAAAGCCTGACAAGATTTCTAACCCATCTCCACTCTGTACAAAACAAAAAAAAAAAAGCTTTGCCTTCAGCTTACTATTTTCTAGATGTGGTGGCTGCATTGTGTTTTTTTTGTTTTTCACCTGTTGATCCAGCTAGTAAGTCTGTTAATTTTCAAGTTCCATTAACAGACTAAGCTACCCAGCAAAAGTGAGTCAGTGAGGGTAGAGAAGAACCATTTACCAGTGACTGGAGGGCTTACAATGGTCAGCTTTTATTTTGGTCCCAAAAGAAAAGAAAAAAAAACAGTAGCTGCAGCTGCTTAAAAAGTGTGATCCAATGTATATCCATCATTAATCACACCATCTAGTGATGTAGGTTCATGTGAATGATGGCCGCTGACCCGCACAAAGAAAAAATATATATACTGACATGTCCATATATGGCCAGTGACACCACTGGGTGACCCGGTCCTTGTGTGTACTTCAGCAGTGGGGAAAACTGGGGATGTAATTCGGCATGAGGCAAGCAATAGCATCAGTTGGGTGTCGACTGGCCTTTTTCTTGTGCAGGTCACCGTTCATTGTGATTGACATGAACCTACATTGCTGAATGACTTGAATGATGATGGATGTAAACATTGGGCTTTTAGAATAATGTCAAATCTTTTATTGAAAAAAAAAAATGTAACACATTATCCAGCTGAGAGTTGTTTTTGGTCCCTCTTCCCTCCTGTACGATCTGCCGGGTGAGTGCTGATGTCACTTGTGGGATGTGGCTCTTCCAGTTACACCAGGTGTTGCATCACACCATAGTGCAACTTTACTGAATCCTTTGGAGGTGAACTTTGACAATTTATATCGACTATTACTACCAATAAACTGTTTGTTTTTCTCCATTATACTTGGATTTAATACAATTGGCAGTATTAGATATCCCCTTTGGGGACTTTTTGCACACAATCCAGTGCGTGGGATATATCTTTGTATTATTGTATCCCACACACTCCAGTTAATTTCATGCTGAAGGATTGTGGCTTTTATAATGCTAAGCCACAAATGTGTCAAGCCCTGAAGAACTTATTCAAACCGGTGATTAGGGGCAGTGCAAACAGTAGCATCAGGAATCGGAGAAACCTGCTGCGGCTCTCAGCAGCTAGGTGTGGTGTAATGACAGGTCACCTTCAGTTACAGCTATTCGCAGCTCCTTGCACAATTGTCTGTATAAATGGAGCCTTTGCTCTGTGCATGGTTGATAGAAGTCTGGTGTTTACTACAGAGTGACCACACCACAACACTGAATATGTGCCAAAAGATTGTGCAGATGCACAAATCAAGAAGACAGGAGGAAAGAGGTGTATGGGAGTGAGTCAACTTTGAACTGTTAAATATAAGCTGTTTTTATGAAGTATTCCTCAATGCAGGCAATAAGTTCTGCTTCCAGGAAGGGGAAATTACTGTTACATGAGATAGTGTACAAGCTTCAGATTCTGGCAGATATCATTGTTCGCTGGAAATTTAATCAGGTTTGCATTCATGAAATGTGGTTGACTGGTTATGTAAAAACTGACATAAGAAAAGAAAAACATCCATCTGGTTTGACTGTGTTACAGTCCTTTAGCAGACCATAAATACTCAATTTTTTGGTGTATGTAAAATTTGGTATTCTGTTTGCACCTGCTATAGAGCATAACTTTTATTCCTTCAGAAGGAATTTAATGGACAGTTATTCACAAACGGAGGCAAATTCTGCTCAGCTGAGCTAAATTTCTTCAGAAAGAAATGTAACTGGATATATAAGACCAAAGCGAATCTTTGAGAAAGCATTCCAACTTTGAAATCTTAAAATTTTACATTTCTACTGTTAAAGCCCATTTTAGTTTGTATAATGTTAGAAAAATATTTGAAAATGTTGCTGTTTAATTAGCAAATGTAATCAAATCGAAAATAAACATTAAGTTTCTTCCTTGTCCAAGAGGCAGGCCGTACCAGATGTTTGTGGAATCTCTTGCAATGTTATTGGCGAGAATGTTAACTTAATTCACAACTTAATTCTTTGCACAGTCAGTGTTGCAGAACCTTATACATATAAATGTGATAAAGTGTTCATAATAAGATAATAATAGGGATAATTTAATAGTAGACAACTACAAAGCCCTCTAAAAATCCATAAATGGTATTGCTAATAAACTGTTGAAAGCAGATGACACATTGCAGAAAATGTATAACATAGTATTAAAAATAGCTATAGTCCGTTTGAATACCATCTTTTGCTTATCTGAACAAGATTGTATCTACTTCTATGAAGGCAGGTAAATTTAAAAGTAATGGCAAAGGATACCATTTCTTTATATTATTTATGTATAAATTTATAGTATGAACAGAGGAGATAGACCCATTACCTCCAAATCGATCACACTGGGAGTCATTTACTATAGCGCTGAAAAATGATCCTGCAGTCCCAGAAAATAGCGCCCAATTAAGGCCAATTAAGACTTCAACTCTCAGAAACGGAGCGCTAATGCAAATGGAAAGCTGCGCTATCGCGGGCAAAAATGCCTGGGAGATCACATATGCAGGAATAGTGGAAGTCAATGGGGCTCGAACCTGAAAAATCCAAAGTTCTCACTGAAGGCTTATATGCAAGTTCTTTGCCATAAAAAGTGTATAGAGACCTGGGTCCTGACCTAGGGGACATGTATCAATTGGAAAAAATGTTTTTAAAACTGCAGTTTTTCAGGAGAAATTATTTTAATAATGCTTAAAGTGAACCAATAAAAATAAAAAAATCCTTTAAATATCGTGCCTGGGGTGTCCTTAGTATGCCTGTAAAGTAGCACACCTTTCCCATGTTTATTACTGTACCGCAGCAAAATGACATTTCTAAAGGAAAACATTTCATATAACATTGCTCGTGGCTGTAATGAATTGCTGGTTCCTGGCAATATGGAGTTAGAATAAAGAAAAAAATGGCGTAGGTTCCCCCCACCGGTCCATATCAGGCCCTTCAAGTATGGTATGAATATTGAGGGTAACTCCACGCCAATTTTTTTTTTAAAACGGCGTAGTGTGTAACAAAAATGTAAATGTAGGATAGTTTTGCCTTAACAAGATGTGATGTCATCTGTAGAAGTAATGTAATTGTAGATGTGGCTTAATTCTGGGTTATTAACCACTTGCTTACTGGGCACTTAAACCCCCCTCCTGCCCAGACCAATTTTCAGCTTTCAGCGCTGATGCACTTTGAATGACAATTGCGCGGACATACAACACTTTACCCAAATGAAATTTTTATCATTTTTTCCCACAAATAGAGCTTTCTTTTGGTGGTATTTAATTACAGCTGGGAGTTTTATTTTTTGCTAAACAAACAAAAAAAGATGCAAAATAAAAAATAAATAAAAAATCATGTTTAATAGTTTGTTATAAAATTTTGCAAACAGGTCATTTTTCTCCTTCATTGAAATGCGCTGATGAGGCGGCACTGATTAGCTGCACTGGTGGGCACTGATAGGCACAGATAAGGTGGCACCGATAGGCACAGATAAGGTGGCACCGATAGGCACAGATAAGGTAGTACTGATGGGCACAGATAAGGCGGCACTGATGGGCACAGATAAGATGGCATGGATGGGTGGCACGAATGGGTGGCACGGATGGGTGGCACTAAGGGGCACTGATAGGTACCACTGATAGATGGGACTGATGGGCACTGATAGGTGGCTCTGATAGGTGGCACTGCTGGGCACTGATGGGCACTGGTAGATGACACTGATGGGCACGGATATGTGGCACTGGGGTGCAGCACCGTTGTTGAGGCAGATTGTGGGCACTGCTGGGTGGCACTGTGGGCACTGCTGGGTGGCACTGACGGGGGGCACTTATTTATTGATGAGGTGGCACTGGCAGGTGGGCACTGGCAGGACTGCTCGGATCCGTGATCAGGCGAGTCTCATAGACTCGCCGATCACAGGGGGCGCGCAGGCCGCTCGTGCACGGGACGACGTCAATAGACGTAGTCCCGACAAAGGAGGTCCGCGCTGTAGCCGTCATTTGGCTATAGCGCGGATCTCAACTGGTTAAATATATAGTATTCAAGATCAGTCATGCACATATGTTCTTTCATTAGCATTTGAAAAGGACAGAGCCAGGTTCTAGGATCAAAGTGACACCTAGATGGCAATAAAAGTTCCCATTAGAGTAAACATAGATTGCCACCTTTCTGAGGCCTCAAAGAAAACTGCTAGTCATCTTGGCTACACGGATCCACAGGGGGCATTCGCAAGGCCCTAACCGGTCTGCAAACTTTAATTAATAGCAACAGATCTAAGGAACCTATTTTATCTCTCATAAAAGCTAAAATATTAGCAGCAGAGATGAAAATAATTCCTTTTGATCGTACACGTGATGGGTTACGTGTATATGTATGTAACGTATCTCGTATGTGAGCCTGACGTGCGGAGGGAGACCTCCCGTACCACCCCGGCTCGTAGACCACTGGAGTGGAGACAGTGGTGGTAAGAGCACGGTGAAGTAAAGGTGCCTGTTTAGTCCTCAGTACTTGGAGCTGTATCGCCAAGTGGAAGCTGGAACAGCAGACACGGAGAGCAGTGGATGCAGGCCAGCCGGTGCAAAGGATGCAGATCCGCAGGTGCAGGTTTGCAGAACAATGGGTGACGGTGGACCAGAGCAGGTTTGCAGAACAGCGAGTGCAGGTCGGCAGATGCAGGCTGAAGCGGAGTCAGACTAGCTGTCAGGGCTGGCTTAGCGCTTCCTCCTCTGGGCTGGCCGCTCAGCTGTCGGCTAATTGCCAGCTCTCTTCTCTCTCCACAGTTACCAGCTGTTCCCGATGATGCTCGTCTGGCCTGCCTATTTAAAGTCTTCCGGCTTATTTCTCCATTGCCTTCACATTTGGTCACATCACTAGGAACCATCTCCTGCTGTTGTTTCAAGACTGGCTTGCTACATCCCTCCTGGCTTCCATCCTGCTTGCAGTTGCTCTCCTTGGATCCCTGACGTCTGGACTGGCTGATTACCCGATCTGGTTTATGAACTTTGGACTGGCTAACTACCCGATCTGGCTACTGGACTCTGGCTTACTTGACTACGCGTTTCCCTGTTTACCTTTTTATTAATAAACAAGTGTGATTTTATTGTACTTCTGTCTCTGTCTGTTTCATGGTTCCTGACACTAGCCGGGTCATACACATCAGGGTAACAGCATAAGCGGCAGGCAGAGAGTAGTCGGAGTCTAGGCAGGGTCTTGGCAATAGGCAATCAGGAAGATGAATAGTAGGGTCAAACAAACCAAGGTCGAGACTGGAGACAGAAGCAAGGTCAGGAAGCCGGGTCAATACAGGAACAGGATACAGGCACAGAGTCAGGAACACGGGTAACAGGAGCAGATCAAACCGCAAGGGGCGGCATACTGAAAGCATCTTTTATAGAATGCTTGGGTGCCAATGGGCGCCAATGCACGCGAATGCGCACATGCATGGGCGAGGACCGCAATTTGCGAGTGCGTACACCTGTGCGCAAAGTCCGTGATTCACGAGTGCACGCATCTATGTGCGAAGTCTGTGGTTTGCGTGTGCGCATAGGCGCGCGTCTTCTGGGGCGGGCAGTGCGTCCCTGACAGTGCCCCCCCCAAGGGCAACCTCCGGGTGCCCAGGAGAACTCTTTTATGGGGGTGACTGTGAAAAAAAAGCCTGAATCAATTCTTGGGTCGTGAACATTTTGTTGGGGTTCCCAGGAGATCTCCTACAGACCGTACCCCCTCCATTTGATCAAGAATTGAAGCTGGTTCCCTCTTCTTCGGCAATCCATGACGGCCTCCACATCAAATTCCTCGTCTCCGTCAATGACCACAGGTTCAGGTGGTCCCAATCCCCTGTCTGGGAGGGGGTCTGTCACCGCAGGTTTTAACAACGATACATTAAATACTGGGTGAATCTTCAATGATTCTGGCAAGGCAAGCTCATAGGAAACTTCATTTAATTTATGTTTTACCGGAAAGGGACCGATGAATTTGGGTGCCAATTTCTTTGCGGGGCAAGCCATCTTAAGATTAGTGGTGGACAACCATACTTGATCGCCTTGTTGGAGGCATAATTCTTCTCTCCTCTTCCTATCAAACATTCTTTTACTGGTTGCTTGTGCCCTGGTCATTGCTTCCTGCAATATCTTGCTGTTACGGGTCAAAAAATCAACGGTACTCTGAACTGCCGGGACCGTTGAATCCGGAATGAGGTCAGGTAGAAAGGTCGGGTGGAACCCGTAGTTAGCAAAAAACGGGGACTGGCCTGTAGTCGAATGTTTAGCATTATTGAAGGCAAATTCTGCCAGGGGTAGTAATGTTACCCAATTTGATTCGTCCTCTCGGTCTGCCCATTGGTCTGAAGGTGATAAGCCGAGGACATGGACAGTTCAATCTTCAGGGCACTGCATAAGGCATTCCAGAAGCGAGAGGTGAACTGCACCCCTCTATCTGAAACGATATCCGCAGGGATCCAATGTAACCTGACTATCTCCTTAATGAAGACCTGGGCTGTCTTTATGGCAGAGGGTGTGCTCTTCAGTGGTACAAAGTGGGCCATCTTAGATAAATGGTCAACCACAACAAAAATGGCTGAGCAACCTTCTGACGGGGGAAGTTCCACTATGAAATCCATGGCAATCATCTTCCAGGGACGGTCAGGAACTGGTAAGGATCTAAGTAGGCCCCAGGCCTTGCTTCTAGTGGTCTTGCTACGGATACAGATGGCACAAGAACTTATATAGTCTCTGCAATTTTCTCAAGTCATCTTCCAGGACGGCACACCTGAGAGATGAGAGGCTCCTCCCTACAGGAAACACAATCAATCGACAGCTGTTTTAAGTCCCCACCCTTCCCCTTGTTCCTCAGTTTTTGATTGTGTTTCTCGCTACACAGTGAAACTGTTTGTTTTTTTCCAAATGACCCGAAGCCTGGGGCTGGTGGTCTCCCCCTGGGAGCCGGACCACAAGCTTGGGAAGCCTCTGGGTCTGGTAGGATATTCTTATCCTTCCTGGGGGGTTCCCCTATCTTTTCCTCAGGGGGGGCAGCAGAAATTGGAAGAGCCCCCCTGAGAGCTGAAGGACCATGGGTACAGTGGTGTACCCAGAACTTCAGGGGCCATTATCCTGTCTCCCCTCCTTATCTGTCCAGGTGGCTGTTCAGATGGGGGTGCTGGCCATCGGTTCTTTCCAGGGGGATTGTGTCCCCGACTCCTGGGCCACCCGTAGCTCACGTGGGCTGCTGGAGAGGGCGCGGCGACAAGCACCCGCGTCATTTTCAAACTTCGGGAAAATGGCGGCTGCGTTCTTACCCAGGAGGGAAGGCTGAGAGTCAGCAGGAGCAGGCGCCCACATCCTCCTTTCGCTAGAGCGAGGAGGCACCAGTTCACTACGGTGGATGTCTGCCTAAACCACGTCAGATGGGAATGAGGAATGGAAGGCATTGCCGCCCCCCCCCCCCATGTGTATATACTGACCGGTACAGTGCAGGACACAGCCTAACCTTGCACCTCCCTATGGGGACAGCAGTTGGGGGGCACTTTGGCGGCTATCCTCCTTGCGTGTGGACCATAAGGATGGAAAAGCAAGCCTGCTGGCTGTGGCAAAAGGGGAAGATGACAACGGTGAGTTCTTCCCCTTGCCTTGGGAATTTAGCTGCAAAATCCCCAATTCCAGCCAGAGGGTTTCTGGGCATTTGAGATAATCTCCCCTGGGGTCTGGATTCAAATAGCCCAGAAACTTCTGCTAAAAACACCTGCCGCAGCTCCATCTTACATCAGAGATGCTGTATGGCGGACAGGTGGTGCAGAGGAACGAGTGTGTCTAAATCACCTCAGATGGGTAAGAGGTAGGTAAGGCATTTCTCCCCTTCCCCGTGTATATACTGACTGGTGCAGTGCAGAACCTGGGGTCAGGATACAAATAGCCCAGACGCTACTGCTAAAACCACCAGCCACAGCTCCCTCTTACAGCAAAGACACTGTGGTTATCGCAACAGTAGGTTGCCAGCCTCTATCTACATGCCCAGTTGTGGTACATTAGTAGGGATGAATACAAAAAGTTACTTATAGGCCAGGTATACCACTGAACAAGTTATTAATTATGCAGTGGTTGGTAGATTCAGAAGCTCCCTGGGTCAGCAGGTGCACTAGGTTACCGTCCCTATTAGCCCAGCTGCTAGGAATCTGAAGTTATTTCAAGATGCTTTAAAGCTGACCTAACATTCAACGATAGACAGGGACAAAGCTTCTGTGTGGCACAGTAGAGGTTCCCTTGTGACAGATCCTCCTTTTGGGGGTTGCTTGCTATAGGTAACTTTCATAAGCTTCAACCTCCCACTCCACCTTTACACTGTGGTTATATTATAGTGTAGGAGGTGAGAAAAACCTTATTTGTTGGTTTGGGCTACAATCCACTCAGTGGCAGATCTAGAGGCGATTTACCATAGATCGCTTCCTACATCCTTTTAATTGAGGATTTTCTGCGCAAACCTATGCCAGAGCTACATGATTGCTTGTTTGAAGCCTGCAAGTAGCTATTTACCCCCAGGCTAAATTGGTAACCACGTCTTCTAGAGGCTGTCTTAAATTGGGCTCTAGGGCTGGGCTCATTGAGACTTTAGTTGCTAATCAGCCCCACCTGGGTATGAGCTGGCTAGCGTTTGCTCAGTCTATGGAGGTAAGGTAGGACAACAACTACTATAGTAGGGTGTCCAACCATTTTAGGATGTGTTCCTTCATTGGTGGTGAAGGGTTAGTATCTACAGCCCAGGCTATGCCTATGAAATAAATTGCCTGTTGGTTATTTCATAAAGGGATACACCATGACTCCTCCTTGGCTGCACACCAGTAGACCTCAGTAGTGAAGGTTTGTCCTTGCTGGGATGTTTTTGTGGCACAGCAGAAACTCACATTGAGATTTGTGACATCTCTACTCATAAGGGCTATATTGCTGTACATCAGAAATGCACTGCACTGAAGCTTGTTTGCTGTCCTTTATATCCTAAAGGTACTGCTTTGTTTGGCTACAGATCAGAAAAATACAACAGTGAAGGTGGTCTATACTTTCTGGTTTTGTGCTGTACAGCAGGAATGCACATCATTGAGTCTGGTGACATCTCTGCTCATAATGGTTATATTGCTGCACAAGAAGCAGGGAAAGAAGAACCCATTTTAAATAAAATAATTGTCAAAAAACAGCTATTGTCTTTTATCACTGCTTTTTTTTGGGTGAGTGTAGGGGTACAATGTACCTGATACCCATTCACATGGGGGGCCGGGATCTGGGGGCCCTCTTGTTAAAGGGGGCTTCCAGATTTTGATAAGCCCCCTGCCTGCAAACCACCACAACCACCGTGCAAGGGGTGTGGGGATGAGGCTCCTGTCCATAATATTTTTGAATAATTACATACCATTGCATGCATTTGAAGAGTTCAAATGATGGGAAGAAAAAGAAAACTGATGTACATTCGCTAATTATGCTGCTGAGTACAATGTACGTTTTCAGGAGTTGATACCATTGGTGGGATTCAAACCCATGGCTTGAACCTTTGAAGGTAGTAGGGCGGCATACCCATGAACATCCGCAAGTAGGGGCAAGGGGGATCAAGTACCCCCCCTGGAATCAGCAAGGTGTCTGCAGACAGACACTGGTGTCCATGAGCGGTCCTTGCAGGCACGACGGGGAGGAGAGGGGGCGCCAGATTGCAAGCTGAGCTATGCTCATAACACTCAGAAGAAGCTCTTCAGCAAGTTGCCCAGCTGTCATACTACCCCATGTTCTGAACTCTGATACAGCCCGCACACTGAACTGAGGCTGTGCTTGCCTCCTTCTTTGTAGCTGCAGCTGTACCAGACAGGAGAAGGACGATCCTCCCAGGTTTGGCTGCTGTCCAAGTCAGAGTGATCACAGTCAGAGGAGCAGCGAGTTGGGTGGAGCAGGAAGATAAAGTTCACTCAGCAGCTACTCTCCAGCTCAATAGTCAGCAGAGTTCTCCCCAGGCCAGCTAAGAAGTTCCTGAATCAAGCCATGGAAGCTGCCATTAAGGTGAAGTGCTAAATTATATTTGTAGAACAAGCTGGGTAGCAGTATAAATCATTTTGAGCATTCTGTATGTAGCTGTAAATATTTTACAAGAAATCTGTATTTTAGGCAAACTAAAGACACCCAAAATTTTGCGCAGTTTGGCATCTTCGCCCTGGTCAGCAGCGCTACAAGGTCAGTGTCACTGGGCGCAATAGTAGACAGCAGAGGCGTAGCTTGAAGTTTGTGGGCCCCGATGCAAAAGGTGACATGCCCCCCCCACTACCACTTTCACCATGCTTGCAGATACACCCACCACATGCCAAGATACTCAAAGTGGCTTAAGAGTTTTGCGTTCCCATAGTCCCTCCTTATATCAGAGGACAGGAATCACCGCTGAAGAATCAGAGGACAGGGATCACCCTTGGAGAATCAGAGGACAGGGATCACTGCTGGAGAATCAGAGGACAGGGACCCCTAGCAGGTCACTTGGCAGAGCTTCTTTCCCATCCCAGCACTGTATACAGCTCCCCCCCCCCCCACTACACAGGGCTGAAATCGCATTCTTTTACATACAGTCTGTCAGCCTTCACAGGGTGTATCTGGTTTTTATGTTGCCGTTCTGACCTGTGAAATTCTCTGGTCGGAATGGCAGTGTAGTTGCAGGAGGCAGATACACCCTGTGAAGATCATGGCTGACTGACTGTGTTACAAAGGAATGTGATTTAAGCCCTGCAGAGGAGGAGCAGTATAGAGTGCCGTAATGGGAAAGGAGCTCAGTGGCCAGGCATAGCATCCAGGGTGGAGGTGGTGGTCAGGGGGCTTGGGGGGGGCGGAACTTAGATGGGGGGACAAAGCCCAAAAATACATACACAAAATCTGGAGCTTGCAGCCCCTCAGGGCCCACTTAGGAGATGTTAAGGGATTTGTTTTAGCAATTTCTGAATATTTCTTTGTCAGTGTTTGCAGGTGTTGAGGGAAGGTCACTTCTCGGAGGTGTGTGTCTTTTCCCCAGTTGTCAGGAAAGTTAGGAAAGCAGACATCTCCTTGCCAGACAGAATCCCAGCTGGTGACTAGGAGACACTGAGCGGTGTCTTACCTCACCAGTAACATCCGTCCCATCGTGGCTACAGGAGGGCACTCTTTTCCTCTTAACTCGCTGAGCTCAGTTACCATTCCATGTTGCCAGCTCACAGCACAGACACTTCTCTATCCTGGGCTGTTCTCACCCCATGCTCCTCTCCATTCGGGAAAAGGCTCACAGCTTCTCCCCAGGCAATGAGAACAGAGGGGTGTGTGGACTGTGGAAGGCAAAGTGAAAGCCCAGCGTGGTTGTGGGGCCCTAAGGCAGATTGGAGCTGGACTTTGCTGAGGATATGATAATATGACAGGGAGGCTGAAGCGGCCCCCTGGAGCTAGGGGTGAGGTTGCGATTGTGACCCCTGCAACCCCTTATGCTGCACCCATGGTAGACAGTAGCATTTGTATGGCCACAATAGGAGTTATACAGTATGACCAGAATAACATCTTTATGCTATTGTTCCCATATACCTGCTATTGTGCCTATATAGATGCTGTTGCACCCATATAGAGGCACACCAGCATCTATATGGGCACAAAAGCAGCTATAGAAAGAAAGAAGATGTGAAGGGGCGAGTGGCGCTACCTATATGTCAAATAGTGCGCTACCAAATCACTCTATACTGACTAAATATTAAAAGACACAGTGTTATTGTGGAATAAATTATAACAAAACAGTTACGGTACTAGAAAAGGTGATAGTGTAATAGTTATCACACCTTACCTACCCCAGTGAGTACTAAAACCCTCTATGTGTGGACACCAATCCTACACAGGAGAGGTTATCACCAAAAATATAATGGCTTACCAATTAGTGTATAGAACATCCAGACATGAATATCATGATAGTATAGTGATCCTCTGCTTGTAAGCCCCTGTACACACGGTCGGAGATTTCCACAACCAAATCCGTTGGATTTTGCCCGTCGGATTTTGTCCGTCGGATCTTGTCCGAAATTGTTGCATACACACGGTCGGACAAAGTTGGCTAAAAATCTGATCTTTCAGAACGTGATGACGTAATTTCGTTACGATGGGACTACATTCAGGCTAGTGGCCAATAGCTTTGATGTAGGAATTTGATCTGAGCATGCGTGGCACTTGGTCCGATCAAAATTCTCTACACATGATCGGAGTATGTCCGATCGGCCCAGTTGGTCGGGAAATATTTCCAACATGTTGGAAAATTGGGTCCGACGGATATTCTGACGGAATCAGTCCGATGCATACCACACACAGTCGGATTATCCAACGACACGGTCCGATAGGACACATTCCGACGGATTCTCTGACCGTGTGTACAAGGGCTGACAGTGTCCAAACCCAAAATACAGGATGTGAGTGAACCCAAAAACCAAATAAAAATGCAAAGAATCGCACCAAAAAACAAAAAAATTATAAAAAAATCGCACCAAAGTTGCACCAGAATGTAATTATCGCACCATATACAAAAACATATAAATATGAACATATAGTGTTCCAATCAAAAAATCAAGGTGTATATAAATCCAAAATGCAAAAAAAAAAAGCAAAAAAAACACACCAAAAAAATGCAAAAATCGCACCAAAATTGAAAAATACACCAAGATGCAGTTTATCGCACCATGTACAGAAAACACATAGGTGCATTCATCCCAATGAAGGTGACTGTTCGTGTTTAGAGGAGTTGTAGCAGATTATTTAAAAAATGTACAAAAGCAAACAGACGAAAAATGCAGTTCATGCAGCGTAATACCTATGCACTTGCCGGTATAAAGTGTAACAAAAGCAGCTATATGGGCACAACAGCATAAAGATGCTATTGTATCCATATAGATTTTAAAATCCCCACTGGCCAATGATGCATCATGCAGGTGTAGTTTTTTTTTGTAACTGATTGCCTAATTGTATGTTTATTTATTCCTTCACTTGCTGTGGTCGTTCGCAGCATATTTTGCATGTGGCTCAGATCGCCATGGCACTCCCCCAAAAAGTGCCAAATGTGACAGTGGAAGGGGGGAGGGTGCAAACAAGTGGAGCTCTGCTTTAACACTGCCACAAGCCACCAATGGGGAGGGTAGATTGAAAGTAGAATTCCAGCTTGCACTAGCCTTAAAAACTGCCCCCACCCACTTACCCCTATGCAGACTAACCTATTTTCAGACCTGGTAACCTATTTTCTAATCTAGTCATGTTATCTTACTTGTGTGATCCAGCAGCGTATACAGGGGAGAGGAAGGAGCACCGATAACAACTGTGACATGGGAACCTATGGGTGACATCACCTCCTCAGGCTGTCACAGCCCCTACTGTGCCATGCAGACGGCCAGGCGTGGTCACGCCCCAAGTGGCTCAAAGAGGTATTGCACCTATGACTGCCTGTTTAGTGCTCCTGTTACTTTGCCTCTGAGCCATACCTCAGTTCCTTTCAGCCTGCTTTCCAGCTTTGCATAGTTTTGCATGAAGTACTGTGGGCGATACTCTGATTGTACCTGTCACTCCTGGTTCAGCTGAGGAAGTTTATCCAATCAGCTGGGTATAAAGCACTGCCTGACTCTGAGGGCTTTGTCAGTTCATTGTCTCTTGTCTCTATCATTTGCAAAAGGTTCCTGTGGCTCCTATTTTGCCTAAGGTTCCAGTATTCCTGTGTTATAGTTACAGCATTCCAAGACTGACTCTGGCTTTTGACCCTGGCTCTGCTTATTGTTTATTCTGACTTCTGGAATCCTTGACTATGGCTTTACTTCGACTATCCTTTGGCAAATTCCTGTCTGTGCACAGATTCACAGCCCAGGTAGCTTATCTCTTTGTTACCGTGGGCTGTGTGTATTTGCAAGGGTGAGCGTACATCTCTGCGCCATGGACTCCAACCTAGGTAAGCCCTTACAAGTGCTTTCTCCCCTGCAGCCGCTGTTGACTAACACAGGTAAGATCACATGACCAGACCTTAAAATGATGTCCCCCCCCCCCCCCCTGAAAAAAGTTTTGCGTACGCCCATGGGCATTCCACTACGCTATGGAGCTGAGCACAATTATACATAGAAAATACTATTACTAATGTTTGATTCTTTTCATTCTATACATTAATGTTTTGCATTTGCGGCATTAAGATTATGGTACCAACCATGCTCATGTGCCATTGGGTAGGGAAGAGCCAAACACCCCCAGTTCAGTTCGCACCAGAACTTGTGCAGAGGCCAAAAATTTGTGCAAACATCATTAAAGTCTATCGGAAACTAACATGAAAAATCAAGTGCTCATTTTAAAGACGGCTTATATGCAAGTTCTTGCCATAAAAATTGTACGAGGACCCGGGTCCTGCCCCAGGGGACATGTATCAATGCAAACAAAAGTTTTAAAAACTGCAGTTTTTTCAGGAGCAGTGAATTTAATAATGCTTAAAGTGAAACAATAAAAATTAAATATTCCTTTAAATATCATGCATGGGTGGATGTCCTCATTATGCCTGTAAAATAGTGCATCTTTCTAATGTTCAGAACAGTACCACAGCAAAATGACATTTCTAAAGGAAAAAAAATCATTTAAAACTGCTCACAGCTGTAATGTATTGTTGGATCCTGGCAATATAGATAAAAATCATTAAAAAAAAAACGGTGTGCGGTTCCCCCCAGTCCATTACCAGACCCTTTGGCGTGGGGGTCCACCCAAAATCCATACCAGGCCATTCAAGTCTGGTATGGATATTAAGGGGAACCCTGCGCCAAAATTTGAAAAAAAAAGGCGTGGAGGTCCCCCCAAAATCCATACCAGACCCTTATCTGAGCATGCAACCTGGCAGGCCACAGGAAAAGAGGGGGATAAAAGAGCACCCCCGCTCCTCCTGAATCATACCAGGCCACATTCCCTCAACATGGGAAGGGTGCTTTGGGGTCCCCCCCAAAATACCTTGTCTCCATGTTGATGGGGACAAGCTCCTCATCCCCACAACCCTTGCCCAGTGGTTGTGGGGGCTTATTGGAATCTGGAAGCCCCCTTTAATAAGGGGGCCCCCAGATAGCGGCCCCCCCTATGTGAATTGGTATTGAGTACATTGTACCCCTACCCATTCACCAAAAAAAAAAAGCAGTGAAATGTGACAAAAAACAAAAGCCAGTTTTTGACAATTTCTTTATTGTAAAATAGCTCTGAGTGGTCTTTTCCCCCGAGCCCCTTCACCTGCTGTCATTTTCTCCTGGTGCTCTTGCCGCCATCCTCTGTCACCGTCTCTCCAACCACCACCTACTTCTCCCACTGCCGTGTTCTTCCTCCCCGCAGTCTTCCTCCATTTTGTTGTTCCCGCTGTCTGGCATCTCTTACACAGATATGGGGCGTGACCATCCATTGACGTCACACGGAAAGCCCGCCCCTTTTCCCCAGAAAATAAAGGGGTGGGCTCTGTTTGTGACGTCAACTGATGGTCACGCCCCATGTCTGTGTAAGAGATACCAGACAGCGGGGACAACACAATGTAGGAAGAACACGGCGGAGAGAGGAAGAACACGGCAGTGGGAGAAGTAGGTGGTGGCAAAACACAGCGACAGAGGATGGCGGCAAGAGAGACAGCACCAGGAGAAGATGGCAGCGGGTGACACGGCTGGGGGGAGAAGACCACTCAGAGCTATTTTACAATAAAGGAATTGTCAAAAACCGGCTATTTTTTGTCACATTTCACTGCTTTTTTAAATTTTTTTGGTGAATGGGTACATATAGGGGGACCGGGATCTGGGGACCCCCTTATTAACCACTTACAGACCGGACCATTTTGCTGGTCAAAGACCAGACCGCTTTTTGCGATTCGGCACTGCGTCGCTTTAACTGACAATTGCGCGGTCGTGCGACGTGGCTCCCAAACAAAATTGTCGTCCTTTTTTTCCCACAAATAGAGCTTTCTTTTGGTGGTATTTGATCACCCCTGCGGTTTTTATTTTTTGCGCTATAAACAAAAATAGAGCCACAATTTTGAAAAAAAATCATTATTTTTTACTTTTTGTTATAATAAATATCCCCCAAAAATATATAAAAAAACATTTTTTCCCTCAGTTTAGACCGATACGTATTCTTCTACATATTTTTAGTAAAAAAAATCGCAATAAGAGATTATTGATTGGTTTGCGCAAAAGTTATAGCGTTTACAAAATAGGGATAGTTTTATGGCATTTTTATTAATAATAATTTTTTTTTTTTTTACTAGTAATGGCGGCGATCAGCGATTTTTATTGTGGCGGACACATCGGACATTTTTCACACATTTTTGGGACCATTGTCATTTATACAGTAATCACTGCTATATAAATGCAGTGATTCCTGTGTAAATGACACTGGCAGTGAAGGGGTTAACCAGTGGGTGGCAGTGTAGGGGTTAAGTGTTCCTAGGGGTGTGTTACGCTTTCATTTAGTGAACACTGATCTCTGCTCCAATCACATGGAGCAGAGATCAGCGTCACTAGTTGCTAGGCAGAATGGAGAAATGCTGTTTACACGGCATTTCCTCCATTCAGCCATCCCGTGAGACGATCGCGGGTATGCCCGCGGCGATCGAGTCCGCGGGACCCGCGACCGGACTCATGGGGTCCCGACCGGCGCGCTCGCGATGGCAGGGCGGCATTGAAGATTGGACGTACCTGTATGCCAATATGCCTGCCCATGCCATTCTGCCGACGTACATCGGCGTGCGCTGGTCGGGAACCGGTTAAAGGGGGCTTCCAGATTCCGATAAGCCCCCCGCTCGCAGATCCCCACAACCACCAGGCAAGAGTTTTGGGGATGAGGACCTTGTTCCCATCAACATGGGGACAAGGTGTTTTGGGGGGGGGCCCAAAGCACCGTCCCCATGTTGAGGGCATATGGCCTGGTATGGCTCAGGAGGGGGGCCGCTCTCTCGTTCCCCCCTTTTCCTGCGGCCTGCCAGGTTGCGTACTAGTATAAGGGTCTGGTGGGGATTTTGGGGGGGCCCCCATGCCATCTTTTTTTTACATTTTAGCGCAGGGTTCCCCTTAACATCCATACCAGACCTGAAGGGCCTGGTATGGATTTTGGGGGACCCTCACGCCAATTTTTTGAAACACACAGATCCCAGAGGCAGCGGGTCCATCCTTATTGCGCAGCGCGACTCGCGCATGCGCAGTAGGGAACCGGGAAATGAAGCCGAAAGGCTCCACTTCCCGATTCCCATACCCAAGATGGCGGCGGCAGCACCCGAGAGACGATCGAGAGATCGGCTTCGGGTGCCGACATCGCGGGCGCGCTGGACAGGTAAGTGTCACCATTTTAAAAGTCAGCAGCTGCAGTATTTGTAGCTGGCTTTTAAAAAAAAAAACGCGGACTCCCGCTTTAAGGTGAGAAACCTCGAGACGCCTTTACGTGAACCATATACCCAGTGACAAATTATCTAACTAGCAATAATACTGACCAAAATAACTATAAACAACATGAGGATCCGCAGGGTAAACTGGAGATGCAAAGAAGTTAGGAAGGGGGAACCAGGGGAGAAGATAAAAGGAAACAGGGTACAGGATGCAAGACAGGAGCAAGATCAGGACCTAGGCTCAGGATAAGTCAGCAAGCAAAATCAGGCTATCCTGCAAAACACTGAAGCAAAGTGTAATAAGAGAGATTAAATAACCTCCCAGCAGTCAGCATCAGGTGGAAAAGATTACTGAAATCTTCTAGCTGCTGGGAGACACCCGCTGGTGGAGGCCAGAACTACAACCTCCCACTCAGAGAAGCACAGTGCCACCAACAGGTGATCCAGGTCCTGAGAAGACTAGAGGTAAGTTAATAAGGAGCATTTGACATTTCTATAAAACTTTAAGTAATAATACCATTTTTGTTACATATATTCTCACAACCCAAGAAAGAGAGCTAGCATAAAAGCGATTCAGTTTGTTTTTGGTGGTTATAAGCAGCAGGATATAGGTAGCTTGCTATAGCAAGTTAAGAGTAGGTGTTAATTGTAATCCTTAAATATTTCTACATAATAAGTTCTTTTAGTTTACCATGTAAAAGGGAATGTGTTACGAATGTCCCAACGCAGGTGGTCAGTCTAAAGCTAGCTACTGTGTGCTTCACCTATAGCAGCCCCCTTTCCCTTAAGACAAGCAGGCCTACCGATACTTGGTTGCCCCCAGGACTCTAGTACACAATACTATAGTGCCTGGCCCCCACACGAAGGCAGATGCAAACTGAGCAAAGTAAACAGATACTTGCAGTTTAGCAGACAGATAGCGTGGTTCTATGACAGTCCAGGTAAAAGGCAGGCTGTGTTCAGGGAATAGTCCAATATCTGATCTAGGTCATACATGGGAAATCCAGACTAGCAAAGCAAGGCAGACAAACAGGAGGCTTGTATAGGAACAATGCAGGTATACAGTCTCTATCACAAGCAAGGGATAGTGTTTGGTTTACTTATAACAGGTGACTGACCATATCAATCACCTTGCAGGTGGACACAAACAGGGAGAATGCAAAGAGGGGCCCCTGGACCCTCAAAGACAAGCTGGACATCCAGCGCAGGACTATCAGATTGGGCAAAGGTCCATGCATCCACAAGGTCGGGTTGGTTAGCAGGGGACGTGTCACAGAAGTCAAGCCGAATGGCTGAAATACGAGATGTATAGCGCCCTGATAAAAAAGGTTGAAAACCCCACCTGACCGAATGATGCAGTTTATCCAAAGGATGGATTGAACCTCTTAGACCGGTTAGAATGGGTGTAGTAGAAGTAGGGTGAGCCCAGGTTACAGGAAGTCCTGAATATGAAAAAGGAGGAAGCTCAACGGTTATAGACTGTACTGGCATAACTGATGCAGTGGCCGACTGGGCCGCATTTCCAGGTGTAGCAACTGTCTGAATCGCATCACCAGGTGTAGCAACTGTCTGAATCGCATCACCAGGTGTAGCAACTGTGGAACTTGCAGAACAAGTTGGCCTGGCTGTGCTTCCAAGGGAGTTTAGCAACAGGCAAAGGTAGGGGTAATCCAAACAGGGCTCAAGGCTATGACACAACGGATAAGCTTGATTTCTAGGAGAAGAGGGTTCAGGCTGTGGCAATTGGCTGGAGAGGTAACCTATAGAGAATTCAATAGACTTGTCAGTGTCTTTTGTTATAACAGAGTCATATAAAGGCACATGGTTATGTAAACTTTAGTCACATTTGAAAACATTGTCATGATCAGGACTGTAACAAAGGCACGTGACTGGCACTGGCAACACAGAGTTATAAATGGGCAACTTGTCAGCAGTTTTAATGCAATTCTGGATGCAGGTCGGGGACCAGGCCCAATCTCCTCTGCAGCCCAGTCTATGTGCGGATTTTGAAGTTTAAGCCAGGGATACCCTAAGATAAGGAGATAAACAGGAGATGAGATCAAGTAGAAGCCGATTGTCTCCTTATGAAATTCTCCAATGGTCAGGGTTAGGGATGAGCTTCGTGTTCGAGTCGAACATACGTTCGACTCGAACATCGGCTGTTCGCCCGTTCGGCGAATTTCCGAACGTTATGGGCCGTTCGCACCAAATTTGTGTGGCGCTCACGGCCCACAATGCACTGCGTCATCGCAGTGCATTGCTGGCTCATGATTGGCCAAGCATGCACTGTGACCCCGCATGCTTGGCCAATCACAGCGCCAGCAGCGAGGAGAGCCATGATTGGCCACAGGCAGGATGCCTGTGGCCAATCATAGCTCAGGCTGTGTAGTACACGCCCCACACTATATAAGGCCGCCAGCGCGGCGGCCTTGTGTAGTGTGTTGGCGTCTGAAGCAGTTAGTGGGTGTTCTGTGTACCTTCAACACAGTATACACCGATCGTTATCGGCCGATTTTCGATCTTGCTGTTGTGTAGTGGTTGTTGTCTGCGTGCCCTGACCGCAGTATACACCGCTATATTCACCTCACCTATATAGCTAGTGATCTATCTTTTATAATGGAGCTTGCAGTCAGTAGTGTTAGGAGCTTGTGCGTGCTGTCTGCGTGCTCTGTACCCAGTACACACCGCTATATCCACCTACATAGCTCTTCTCTATTTGAGCCCACTTGCCATCTGCAGGAGTTATTGGAAGTTGTGTGTGCCTCCAGCACAGCACAGTATACATCTGTATATACCCCTTTATCTCTGGTGTTCTATAATAAAGGCATCTGCAGGAGTTAGTGGGTGTTTTGTGCCTCCAGCACAATATACACCTGTATCTACCCTTTATTGTTGTTCTCTAATAGAGCCATCTGCAGGGCTTAGTGGGTGTTGTGTGACTCCATTACAGTATACCCCTTTATCTCTGGTGTTCTATACTAAAGGCATCTGCAGGAGTTAGTGGGTGTTGTGTGCCTCCAGCACAATATACACTACCCAGCTGCTGTTTTACCCAACTCCCTTCAGGCCATTACCATGTCTGGAAGGCCAGCAAGGAGAGGTAGACAGGCGCGAGCCGATAAAAGAGGGCAAGCAGGCTCTGTGTCTAGAGACAACAGTGCTGGTCGTGGACGCGGTGCATTGTCATCAGCACGTGGCCATGGGACACGCTTGTCCTTCTTTTCGGCAGCTGGACATGTTGAACCGCAACATGCCAACGACTTGGTAGAGTGGATGACCAAGCCCTCTTCATCCTCCTCATCCTCTCTCACCCAGTCTCAGGGTACTAGCAAAGCAGCTGCCAACGCATCGTCTTCCCTCGTCTCAATGTCATCATCAGTGACTCCTTCCCTAGACCCACCACGTGCTCCTGAGGAGTCTCCAGAACACTTTGAGCACAGTGTTGGGTACATGCTCCAGGAGCATGCCCGGTGTTTTGTGGGCTCTGATGATGACACTCAGCTAGAGGAAGGCAGTAGCGTGAATGCAGAGAGAGGGGATGCTCAAGAAGGACAGCAATCTGGCAATCATGTTCCACAAGCTCCATATTGCCAGGTTTGCTACAGCGATGAAGAGGGAGGCGATGATGAGGGCACTGACTCCACGTGGGTGCCTGATAGGAGAGAGGAGGAGGAGGAGGCACATGTCCAACGAGGCAGGATGCCCTCCGGGGGCCAGCTTAGGGGCAGCACACCGACTGAATCACACCGCAGAGCTCCGCCTGTGCAGGGCGCTGCCTCTGCACGTTATTCTAAAAGTTCTTTGGTGTGGGCCTTTTTTGAGACGAGTGCATCAGATTGCACCGCTGCTATTTGCAACATATGTCTCAAGCGTATCTCGCGTGGCCAAAACATCAGCCGCTTGGGCACCACATGCTTGACCAGACATATGTTGACCTGCCATGCAGCTCGTTGGCAAGCGTACCTCAAAGACCCACACCAAAGAACAAAGCGGACCTCTCCTTGCTCCTCATCAGCTGGCATCTCCAACCCCACTTGACCTTCAGTCCTCTCTGAAACCTGCTCTGAGAGGAATGAAGGTGTAGAATTAGGTGTGTCACAGCCAAGTGCTTCCGGGAACTCTGCTAGCAGTACACCCACGTCCGATTATAGCAGGCAAATGTCCCTGCCCCAGCTGCTGGACCGGCAAAAGAAGTTCACTCCCAGCCATCCACATGCCCAGCGGTTGAATGCTAGCTTGGCTAAATTGCTAGCACTTCAACTGCTGACTTTTCAGTTGGTAGACTCGGCCCCCTTCCGTGAGTTTGTACAATGTGCGGTTCCTCAGTGGCAGGTCCCCAAACGCCACTTTTTCTCACGGAAGGCGATTCCGGCTCTCTACCAGCATGTGGAAGGCGGTAAGGTGCATATTACTGCTGACTCATGGTCCAGCAGGCATGGACAGGGACGTTACCTGTCTTTCACGGCCCATTGGGTCACTCTTCTGGCAGCTGGGAAGGATGCAGGACAAGGTGCAGTAGTGTTGGAGGTTGTTCCGCCACCACGCCTCCAAAATGCTACTATTGGTTGTGACACACCTCTCTCCTCCACCCCCTCCTCTTCTTCTTCCTCCATGGCCTCTTCCAGTGCTCTGTCCTCAGAACCAGCGGTGCTCCGTAGGCGTTCCAGGGGCTACGCAAGTACGCAGGCAAAACGATGCCATGCCGTGCTTGCGCTGGTTTGTTTGGGGGACAGGAGCCACACTGGGGCGGATGTTTTGTCAGCTCTGCAGGGGCAGGCCGAGAGGTGGTTGACGCCATGCCAGCTTAAGCCAGGAATGGTGGTTTGCGACAATGGCACCAACCTCCTCTCCGCCCTCCGACAGGGACAACTGACCCATGTGCCCTGTGTAGCTCACGTCCTTAACCTGGTGGTGCAGCGGTTCTTGGGCAGGTACCCCGGCTTACAGGATGTCCTGAAGCAGGCCAGGAAAGTCTGTGTGCATTTCCGCCAATCCTTTAATGCCTGTGCTCGGCTGGCTGAGCTCCAAAAGGAGTTGAACCTGCCCAAGAACCGCCTTATATGTGACATGCCCACCAGGTGGAACTCAACGTTGGCCATGCTGCAGCGGCTGCACACGCCATCAATGAGTACCTGTGCGACTACGGCACCAGGACAGGGTCAGGGGAGCTCGGGTTTTTCCTCACCACGCCAGTGGGGCATGATCAGGGATGCATGCACTGTCCTGTCACCGTTTGAGGAGGCCACAAGGATGGTGAGCAGTGACAGTGCATGCATCAGTGACACTGTACCTCTTGTCCACCTCTTGGAGCATATGCTGCGTGGAATAATGGACAGGGCACTTGAGGCAGAACAGAGGCAGGAAGAGGAGGACTTCCTTGCCTCTCAAGGCCACCTTTATCCAGACAGTGTTCCTGCTGTGCCACCCATCACACAGGAAGAGGATGAGGAGGAGGAAGAGGAGGAGGAGGATGATTGTGTCAGCATGGAGGTGGAGGCTGGCACTCAGCATCAGCAGTCTTGTAGGAATGATTTACAGTCCCAAGAAACATGTGGACTTGTACGTGGCTGGGAGGAGGTAGCTGCGGATCATGTTGTCCTTAGTGACCCAGAAGACTCCGGACCGAATGCCTCAGCTAACCTATGCTGCATGGCCTCCCTGATCCTGCAAAGCCTGCGGAAGGATCCTTGTATTCTTCGGATCAAGGAGAGGGACCATTACTGGCTGGCCACTCTCCTTGATCCACGGTACAAGGGTAAGGTTGCCGACCTTATCTTGCCATCGCAGAGGGAGCAGAGGATGAGACATCTCCGGGAGGCCTTGCAGAAAGGTCTGTGCAACGCGTTCCCAGAGACTGGGAGGTTACAAACTCCTGGTCCTGGACAACGTGTTGCTGAGGCATCGGTCAGAAGGAGCGGTGGAGAAGGTGGCCGTCTGACTGATGCTTTCAGACAATTTTTTAGTCCGCAGCCCCAAGGTATGATCGCTTCGAGCAACCATCGCCAGCGTCTGATTTACATGGTGCAGGAATACCTAGGGGCAAGGTCAGACTTGGACACCTTTCCCACCGAAAATCCTCTGGCTTACTGGGTCTTGAGGATGGATCACTGGCCAGAGCTTGCACAGTATGCAATTGAGCTACTGGCCTGTCCTGCATCCAGCGTTCTTTCGGAACGCACCTTCAGTGCTGCTGGTGGCTTTGTTACCGATCACAGGGTGCGCCTGTCCACCGAATCAGTTGATCGACTGACCTTCATCAATATGAATCAGTCTTGGATCACCCACAGCTACCAAGCACCTGAAGCTGATGTAACCGAATAATTTTTTTTGAAATATCACATCCCTTCAAGACTGCCTATGCTGATGCTGAGTGACTGTCCTGTTATGTTGATTGTCTATCCTCTTCCTCCTCCGCTGATATGTTGGAAGAACATTTCTGGTTCTGGGTGATGCCATCAGCCCAATTTTTCTGCCCCTGTTTAACAGGGGCGTTTAATTAAAATTTTTGATGCAATGCTTTGCAGCAGGGCTAATTCCTGCAATAAAACAAGAGTATATGGGAGAGGTTGCAGTGTGGTGGCACCAGCACCAGTGCCTAAGGCCCAATTTTTCTGCCCCTGTTTAACAGGGACATGTAATTACAATTCTTGATATAATATTTCACAGGAGGGCCCGTTCCTGTGCCCACCCAGAGTAACGGTGAGGACTTATAGTGTTGTGGCACCAGCACCACAACCACCAAAGGTCAATTTTTCTACCACTGTTCAACAATGGCATGTAATTACAATTCTTGATATAATCGTTCACAGCAGGGCGCTCCAGCGCCCACCAAGAGTCACTTTGAGGGCTTACAATGTTGTGGCAAAACCAACACCTTGTTCCGCCATTTCTGCAGAGCATATAGGGCAGGCCCCTACTTTCAAACATCCAACTTACAAACATCTCCTACTTGCAAATGGAAGGAGACAACAGCAAGTGAGATGAAAAAAGATGGACGACAAAACAAATTATACAGGGGTGATAACCCTTCCCTATGTTTTCCAAAAAGCTTAAAAATAGTTTTTTTGACTGGAGCTACACTTTAAAAATGTACCAGTTGAAAATTACAGATTCAACTTAACACAACAAACCTACACAGTCCCTGTCTTGTTTGCACCGCCTGTATACTGCTGTTCTGAGTATATAGGGCCTGGGGGCCACACGCATTTCCTTTTTTTAATATGGGTACGGGGTTCCCCTTAATATGCGTACAAGACCCAAAGGGGCTGGTAATGGGCAGGGAGGGCTACCCATGCCATTTTTCTCAATGATTTTCAACCATATTGCAGGAACCAGATATAACATTAAAACCGCAAGCAGTTTTAAATGATGTTATTTCCGTTTAATGTAATTTTGTGCAGGGACTGTTCTAAACACTGGAAACACGTGGCACTTCACAGGCATACTACAGACACCCCCCAGGCACCATATTTAAAGGAATATTTCACTTTTTTTTTCACTTTAATCGTCATTAAAATCAGTGTTCCTGCCAAAACGGACATTTTTAAAAACATTTTAGGCATTGACCCATGTCCCCTGGGGCAGGAGCCAGGTCCCCAAACCCTTTTTTAGGACAGTATCTTGCATATTAGCCGTTAAAATTAGCACTTTTAATTTCGAACGTTCGAGTCCCATAGACTTCAATGGGGTTCTAAAGTTCATACGAATTTGGGGTCCGTTCGAAAGTTCTGGTGCGAACCGAACTGGGGGGTGTTCGGCTCATCCCTAGTCAGGGTAATAGATACAGTGCACAAGATCACCAGGCCCATGTACAAGGGAGAGTTATCAACGGCTAAGACTGAGAAGAGTCTGTGCACCTTAGTCACCGGAATCTGTGTGCTAGGTCCCTATCAATTAAATTGCTAGCTGCACAGAATCTATGAAAGCTGAGAGCTGATGAGAAAACTTGGCAGAACTATGTTGTGCAGGAACAAATATTTTTTTATCTGAGGGAAACAGACACAATATGATTTATAGAAGTGGACACCACCTGCACTAGACTCTTGGCATTTCTCAGTCCCCGAAATCTCCTAGCCTTTTCCCCAGGGGATAAATGGATAGCACCAATTTGCATGGGCTCATCCTCCTGGAAAGGTTGAGAGGACTCAGAAAATGAAGAAGTTAGCAGCGTACTGGGAGGCAAAGAAACAAACCTCTCTGTATGCCTTTCCCGTAAATGCCTGTCTATACAAATGGCTACTTGCATGGCTTCATTCAATGACTTTGGTTCAGGGTAGTGTACTAAGGAGTCTTTGATGGAGTCTGATCAGCCTAACCTGAACTGACTTCTTAGAGCTAGATCATTCTACCCAGAGTCAGGTGGCCAGCAGTGGAAATCAAAACAGTATTGTTCAACAGTACGTTTATCCAGACGTAGTGACCCAAGGTTACCTTCAGCTGAATGGGCACGGTCAGGATCATCATATAGTAAACGTAAGGCTTTGAAAAAGGCTTCAACTGACCCTCTGACTGGGTCATCTGTGGGGAGACTAAATGCCCAAGACTGGGGATCCCACTGCAACCATGCAATAATCAAGCTGATCCGCTGGGTTTCAGAACCAGAAGAGTTTGGTTTAAGGTTAAAGTATAGCATACAACTATTTTTAAAGTTGGAAAACATATGGGGGTCACCAGAAAAACGGTCAGACGGGTTAACTTTGGGCGCTGGCTACAGTGTTACTGCTGGAGGTGCGTTTACATACAAAGATAGTTCCTGGACTTGGCTTGTCCGTTTGCAAATTTCCTCAGCAAATAAACGGGCATGTGTAGTGTCCATCTTCACAGCATTTTTTTTTTTTTGTGTTAAATGCTTGTGATAATGTTAAGAATGTCCCAACGCAAGTGGTCAGACACTATAGCTAGCTACTGTGTGCTTCACCTATAGCAGCCCCTTTTCCCTTAAGACAAGCAGGCCTACTGGTACTTGGTTGCCACCAGGACTTATATACAATGCTATAGTGTCTGGCCCCCACACCAAGGCAGATGAGAACTGAGCAAATCAAACAGATACTTGCAGTTTATTAGACAGATAGCGTGGTTCTATGACGGTCCAGGTAAAAGGCAGGCTGAGTTCAAGGAATAGTCCAATATCTGATCCAGGTCATACACAGGGAAATGCAGACTAGCAAAGCAGGGTAGACAAACGGGAGGCTTGAACAGGAACAAAGCATGTATACTGTCTATATCACAAGCAAGGGATAGAGTGTTCAGTTTGCCTATAACAGGTGGCTGACGATAGCAATCACCTTGCAGGGGGACACAAACAGAGAGCCTGCAGCAGCCAACACCCAGATGCTGGAATGAGGAGCAGGAGAAAAAAATCTTGATGATCTTGACAGAATGATGGTTGCAATATTTAATGGCCTTTAAAGGGTACTGTAATGTTTCATGTCTCTATTCCTATGTCTGTATTGGTACAGATGCGAGCTGACAGCAGTTCAAGTGAGAGAGAACAAAAAGTAGGTGTGAAAGGGGACATCTTGGCTCTCTTCAATTACATAACTCAATGGGTTGAGAGCCAGTGACACTTACCTTTAGATGTCAGGTGATTAGGGCCATAACCCATTCCATCCTTTTAGGACCAATACCCAATTTCTTCAAAGTAGCTAACATGAGTAACAAGTCTACCCTGTTGCAACCTTTTGCAGTATCTGTTGACAGTAGAACTGGGGATTTCCAACGGCTGGCAAGATGGATGGAGGACAATGTTGAATTAGCATTATTTTTTGCCTCCCACCCTGGGGCAAAAAGCTCTTCATCTGGGTGGATCCACTGGGGCATAAAGGGTTTTAGTCTGGTAGCTAATATTTTTGCATAGCTGAATGATGTTTTGCATACAAGGTGTAATTATTAGTCTTTTTTTTTCTTTTTTTTTTGACTTTTTCTTTATTTGATTTTCATGTACAAAAATTTGTAAAAATCACATTTATTTAACATACATATTACAGTTTTCTCACTCATTCCATTTTTTTGGTATTGCTCCCTTTTGCTACATTTATTAGTCACGGTAATACTGTACTCCTGTATTGTTTCATTGTGCTGTTTGTATTATGAAATAGACATGATCACAGATCATCGGGTAAATCTATGTGTGTGATCTCCCGTATGTATTGCTGAACCATCTGCCAGTATTGCTGTATTTTTGGACAATCCCACCATAAATGGGCCATAGTGCCCTTTAAATTACATCCTCTCTAACATATTGGCGATTTTTCTGGTTGACATTTTTTTGCTTTACCTTCTTGCCAGACATTTATAATTCATTCCTGTCATGTTTATATCCACTGCAGAACTATGTACGGCTCTCAGCATTTTACCCACTTGTTGCTTTTTTTAAGCGTGTACCCAACTCCTTTTCCCATTTTTCAATGAATGGAGGTTTCTGGTCCCTCTATTGCCGTCAATATTTTATAGATCTGGGATATACGATGTTTCAGATTCATTTGTGAGGTACATTCATTCAATACCATTAGTTCCCTCCCTTGTGTTTTAATTCCTGATAAGGACATATCTTTCCTTTTTTTATTTTTTATTATATCTTTTAACTATGCATTTTTGTCCCTGATCTATTCCTCAAATTGTGTCCCATCACTGGGTGAATTATATTTAAATTTTGCTTGCTTATAAATTAAATCCCAAACCTTAAATTCATTTCTAGTGTGTGTGTGTGTGTGTGTGTGTGTGTGTGTGTGTGTGTGTGTGTGTGTGTGTGTTTTTATCCAGCGTTCTATACCATTGTGGAATCCAAATATTCTTACTTAGGCCCCTTTCACATGATTTCCAATGAGTACCATTTATATCTGTGTGACTTCATAATAGTCCCTGCACTACTTTGGTCTGACTTTTATGCGACTTCAGGTCCATAGAACAGGCGTTGCTCCAAATCTTATCAAAATCACGGCAAAATTGCATCAAAGTCGCGCGACTTTCAGGTCGATCAAGTGTGAAAGGATCCCAAGTTGTGTTTTACTTAGTGTATTTTCAATCTCCACCCATATTTTATTGCTTTTTATCTTAGTCCATTCCATCATTCGTGCTAGTAATACAGTATTCTAATCAGGCGCGGCCCATCCATTAAGGATGCATGGGCTCCACCCCCCCTTCCACTGCCGCCTCACCTATCCAATGCGTCTGGCCTCTTTCAGGACACCGTCACATGGATTCCAATGCAGAGGGGCTGTTTTTTTGACGCACGATTAGAGCAAGAGGCTCTAATAGTCTTCAATATAGGGTGGGCTTGGTTCGCAGAGTGCTCTGCAAGCCCATCCAGGTGTGTTACAACAGCGAATCAATATTTACTGTTGTAACACTGATCCTCCTCCTGGCCAATCAGGAAGCAGGTTTTGACATTGGTCACCCGATTGGCTGTAAGGACAGGCGATCCTATTGGATGCCTAGGAGGAGGGTGGAGCCGCACAACGGAAGCTGCCATGATGCAAAGGACACATGAGCCCGTAGAAGCCTGCCTGCCTGCAACTGTTGGGTAAGTGCCGCCGACTGACCTGACTAACCGCGGGTTGGGTGGTTGTTTGCAGCCCCCCCTCCAAAAACAAAACAAAACAGCCACCGCTGATTATAATACATTTTAAAATCTGGTGCATCTAATCCCCCTTGTGCTTTACCCTTACTCTGAACTAAGAACCGTATTCTGGGCTCCTTATTCTGCCATATAAACCTAGAAACCATTCCCTTTAATGCTTCAAAATATGTCTGAGGAAGGACAATTGGTAACATATGAAATTTATATAAAATTTTAGGTAGAATCACCATTTTTGTCATATTTATCTTTCCCACCCAAGAGAGTGGCCTTGTTATCTTTTTAATTCTTGTCTTAATCTCATTCAATAATGGAATATAATTTGCTTGTCTGTTTTCCCCCATGTAAATGAGAATTCCCTTTGTAGAGCTAGTTCTTCTTTCTTACCTAGGTTTACGTTTATAATTTCTGACTTTTACAGGGTTGATCTTTAGGTTTGAGAGTTCTCCATATTTTTTTTTAACTCTTTTATTAAAGTGGTTGTAAACCCTCACAGATCACTTTGACCTACAGGAAAGCCCAGATTAAGGCTTACCTTTAGGTCCAAGAAATATCTCTTAAACCTACACGGTTTAGGAGATATTTGCAAAAAGACAGTCACTGCTGTACGCCGTAGGCAGCGGCACGCAGGCACACTGACCATGCAGCTGCTAACGGCAATATGCCGTTAGTGGCGGCTCCCATGCGTGGGAGTGACATTGCGGCTCTGGCCAATCACAAGATGGACGCTCAGTGGAAGAGGGGACAGCGGTGACATCGCTGGCTCCTGTGTCAGGTAAGTGACACATAATGGGCTACTATGCGAGATGCATAGTAGCCCATTATGCTTTACCTTTGCAGGGAAACAAAGGAAGTAAACCCATCAGGGGTTAGAGCGGGCATCCCTGTCTTGTTCCATTGAATATTTCAAAAAGGTGGTGACAGATGCCCATTGACTTTCACTGACGCTGTGAGATGATTATATAGAGTTTTGATTCATTGGATCATCTTTGAGCCGATTCCCATGTTCTCTTTAGCACTCATTATAAATCCACAGTCTACCCTGCCGATTGTCTTTTCAACATCTGTTGACAGGCGTATAGCTGGCTATTTTTCATCTCTTAATTTATACAATGGAAGTAGTGCTCTTATCTCATTCTCTTTTCCTTCCCTCCCTGGAATAAACCCAGTTTGGTCTGCATGGATCCAATTGGGCATCAGTTCTTTTAACCTTGTGGTCAGTACCTTTGCATATAATTTTGTATCTGCATTTAATAATGCTATTGGCCTATAACTAGAACACAAAGTTGCATCTTTCCCTTCTTTAGGAATAACTGTGACATACGCCTGCAGTGGCTCTTTCTCATCTTTTCCTATCCTAGCCCATTCATATACAGTCATGCTCAAAAGTTTGCATACCCTGGCAGAAATTGTGAAGTTTTGGAATTAATATTGAATATGACTGATCATGGCAAAAAACGGTCTTTTATTGAAGGATAGCAATCACATGAAGCCATTTATTATCACAGTTTTTTGGATCCTTTTTAACTTATAATAACAGAAATCAACCAAATGGCCCTGATGAAAATATATTCTGGAATGTTTGGCCTTGATACAGATGCAGAAGGTGGCGCACACAGGTTAAAATGGCAATTAAAGGTTAATTTCCCACATTTGTGGCTTTTTAAATCACAATTAGTGTATGTGTATAAATAGTCAATGAGTTTGTTAGCTCTCACATGGATGCACTAAGTAGGCTAGACGCTGAGCCATGATGAGGTAGAAAAGAACAGTCAAAAGACCTGCATAACAAGGTAATGAAACTTTAAAAAGATGGAAAAGGATATAAAAAGATAGCCAAAGCCTTGAATATGCCAGTCAGTACTGTTTAATCGCTGCAAAATTAGGGGCTCTTTTGATACCAAGCCAAGGTCCATACTGCAGATCCATGACAGTATCTTTTAATGCTACCCCCCGATTTCCTCTTGTGTTATTGGCTCTTCTAAGGCTTGTAGTCTCTCTGATACTTTAGGTCGTTTTTCTATTATTAAATATTTTTCAATTTTTTTTTATACTTCCTAACTTCGCCACCTGTGACCCCTTTTGCCTTACCGAATATAGGGAACTATAATAGCTTTGAAATGCTCCCGTAATTTCTGTTGTTGAGTATACAATCTCCCCTTTTATTATTTGTAATTTTTTCCTATAAAACGTACAGATTTTTTGTTTTTTTATACTCTCGCTAAATATTTTCCTGGTTTATTTCCCCACTAGTATCTCTTCTTAGTCACTTGGTTAAAGGCCTGTCTTGTCTCTTGCTCCATTAAATCTTTTCATTTATTCCTTTTAGCACTAGGGCATGTTGAACTTCTGATTCAATTTTTTTAATGTAATCGTTCCAACTTATGTATTTCTGCTATTAGGGTTCTCATATTACTTATCATTTTTTTGGCACCTATTGAGACCAAGATACCCCTCACATATGCCTTGTGGGTCTTCCATTTTGCAGCCTCTGACACCCCTGTAGGTTCATTAACCACATAAATACTGGGTACTTAAACACCTCCCTCCCTAGACCAATTTTGAGCTTTCAGCACTGTCACAATTTGAATGACAATTGCGCGGTCATACAACACTGTACCCAAATGAAATTTTTATCATTTTTTCCCCACAAATAGAGCTTTCTTTTGGTGGTATTTGATCACCTCTACGGTTTTTATTTTTTGCTAAACAAATAAAAAAAGGCTGAAAATGTTGAAAAAAAAATTTTTTTTTTTGTTTCAGTTTCAAAACGTTGTAAATAAGTACGTTTTCTCCTTCACTGATGGGGCGGCACTGAGGGGCACTGATAAGGTGGCATTGATGAGGTGGCATTGATGGGCACTGATATGTGGCACTGATGGGCGACACGGATGGACACTGATAGCTGGCACAAATTGGCACTGATAGCTGGCACGGATTGGCATGGATAGCTGCCACGGATTGGCATGGCTAGGCAGCACAGATGGGCATGGCTAGGCGACACAGATGGGCATGGATGGGCACTGATAGGCGGCATGGATGGGCACTGATAGTTGCCATGGATGGGCACTGTTGGCATGGATGGGCACTGATAGGTGGCACAGATGGGCACTGATAGGCGGCATTGTATTGGATGCTGATGGATGCCAAACAACAATGCATGCCAATCAGTGATGCCCATTGTGGGCATTGATTAGCATCCATTGTGGGCACTGAATGGCATCCATTGTGGGCACTGACTGGCATCCCTGGTGGTCTGGTGGCGTCCCTGGGGGTCCAGTGTGGGCATCCTCGGGGGGCTGTGCTGATAATAGATCAGTACAGACTCCCCATGTCAGAGGAGCAGCCGATCGGCTCTCCTCTACTCGCGTCTGACAGACGCGAGTGAGGAAAAGCCGATCACCGGCTCTTCCTATTTACACTGTGATCAGCCGTGATTGGACACGGCTGATCACGTGGTAAAGAGTCTCCGTCGGAGACTCTTTACCAAGATCGTAGTTGCGGGGTGTCAGACCCCAGGGCGCGCAGCGGCTCAAAATCCTGAGGATGGTCTATGACGTCCAGTCAGGATTTTGAAACCCCTTTGCCGCCATCATTTGACAATGGGCAGGCGGCAAGTGGTTAAACAGAAAGCACTGTTCTATTTATTTTTTTACTTTTTCTTCTACCTCTTTATCCTTTATCAGCTCCTCAATTAACCTCCAGATGCTTGTCCTTTTCTGGGTTTTTCGGTATCCTCAACTCCAATATTACTGGTGTGTGGTCCTATAGGTACACTATTTCTATAGATGATTTAACCACTGAGTCCAACAGTCTATGTTCCACTAGTATATAATCCAGCCTTGAGTTAGTCACATGCACTGGGGAGTGAAAAGTGTAATCTTTTACCCCAGGATGTTGGGCTCTCCATACATCCACTAATTGGCATTGATACAGTTTCTTCTTCACCATCCTAAGTTGATGATTTTCAATCCCCAGTGCATATGAATTGGCTATCCTCCCGTGGATCCATGCAGAAATTCAGATCTCCTGCTAGAATTAATTTGCCCTTCTTAAACTCCATTAGCTTTCCCAAAACCTCTTGCACATAGCCTGTCTGATTTTTTATTGGGGAACTATATATTAGCCAGTGCGAACTCAGTTTCTTGTAACTTTCCCTTCAAAAATATGAACCTTCCTTCTGGATCTACCATCCTCCCTTCTAGCAAAAACTTTACTTCTCGTGCAATTCCTATTGCCACTCCTTTTGATCTTTTACTTGTGGAATCCCCATAATACCATGTCAGATGATGCTTTGAATACAGTTTTACTTCTGTATCTTGTGCTATGTGTGTCTCCTGTAAAAAATTACACTTGCGGAGTATTGTTTAATTACTTTTAAAATCTTATGTCTCTTCACTGGGCTGTTTAATCCTCGTACATTATATGTTAAAGTTTTAAGGTTGTCATATTTCTCTCTCTTCCCTCTCCCTGCATCCCCCCCCCCCCTAGTCTGTTCTCACCTCAAGACAAGCCCAGAGGTTGGGAGATCTCATTGACGCAGAGCGAGGGAGGTCAACATGGAGACAGGACAAAGGGAGGTTTCTGAGCATTGGGTAAAATAAGTTATTTTCCCTTGCCCCCCCCCCCCCTCCCTCTTCCCCCTGCCTCCCCCTTCCCCCTGCCTCCCCCCCCCCCGCCCTAATACTAATGTTCTTGTGCATTAGGGCTTTAGACCTATCCCTGATCTTCGAGTTGACAGTTACTATCTTCATTTAGATCTTCTCTACCTGTCTACTCTTTTTCTTTAGAGTGGAGCTCTATACAACGTGCCTACTGGGCCCCACTCCCCTTGTTGCCAGAGTGAGGGCCCAGAGCTCACCAATAGCCCAGGTATCCCGTCCTTCAAGCTTACTTATTCATCTTCTTTTCCTATTTTCCCCTTCATTTTTCCATCTAGATAGCCCCTGTCTGATCCACCACCCATCATTTTTGCTTATCCATTTACTTCTTAATGTCCCCAAACTAACTTCTCTAGTCCAGATATCCCCATGTAACTTAATTCCTTCTGTTTTCTATTTTTATCGCCGGTTTCCTTTTTAGCTATTGTCTCTTTGATGTCACCTACTTCCTAGGCACCAATTGTCATTGGTCTTCTTCCAATTGTGATCTTTCTTTCCTCGTAACCGACCAGCCAGGGTTATCTGGTACAGGTAGCGCTAGTCTTGCAACTCTTCTGGGAATCTCAGTCTAGCTGAACGACAATCCATCTGACCTACCAGACATGCGGGGAAACCCTATATATATTGAATTTCATGTTTACACATCTGTTCAACGAGTGGTTTAAGGCATCTCCTTCTTGTTAGTGTTTCAGACGAGAAGTCATCTGGAGATTTGCACTTTCATAATTTAGTGATAAAGTTTTCCCCATATTTGTACTTTTTCTTCATAACTGTGAAACCCCCTATTATGTCTCTTGGGGTTTCCTATATCACGCTTTGCGGTCTTCTAATCCTTTGCACGCTTTCTATCTTTAGTGACTCTGACACTGTTCTGCCTAACAGTGGGTTGAATATTTTATTCATTAAGTCTATTAAATCCTCTCCTTGTGTTGCTTCTGGTTTTTGTATGTCATGTTTCTTTGTTCAGTTTGTAAAATGTCTTTTTAGCTTATTTATTACTTGAATGTGAGTATCCAGTCTTCTTTCTGTGTCTTCTTCTTGTGTCAGGATCTGACCCAGGTCACCATGTAGCGTTACCATATCAGTTTTAAGAGAATGTTCTAACTTTGCAAACATATCTGCCATTTCTAGCTTTGTAGTCAGTTGAGCTTTGATCTTCTATACATCTTATTTCAGTGTCAATCTCAGGCTCTAATTCTGTTATCGATTGATCGAGGATACTTGTTCCCAACACTGTCCTATTCCATCCACTTTTGTTGTTCTGTCGCCTGTTTCCCACAAGCTCCCAGTTGTTTTTCAGAGGTCACTTTGTCAGTGTTCCCTTCTTGGGACATATAGTTTTTTATTGTCCCGGCGGTTGCGCTTATTTTGGGAGATTTTACCACTCCTCCCCCTTTAGCTGGTTTCCTCTTAATGCTGATTTTCCCCTTAAGTCAATCCAATCTTTACCATCTCCAATTATTTGTTTGTTTTGTATTTTCCCTTCCTCTTTTCCAGCCACACCTCCCTCTTTCCACTTTTCCTCTGCACCCACTATGACAATCACTTTGCCCCTTTAGTTCTTTTGTTTCCCTCTTTCCACCATTATTTTGCATGTTCTAGCAGCTCCCACTCCACTGGGCAATCCTTGTTGTTACAGTATCTCACAAAAGTGAGTACTCCCCTCACATTTTTGTAAATATTTTATTATCTTTTCATGTGACAACACTGATGAAATGACACTTTACTACAATGTAGAGTAGTGAGTGTACAGCTTGTATAACAGTGTAAATTTGCTGTCCCCTCAAAATAACACAAAGATTAAAGAACCCCTAGTGATGGACTTTTTAGGCACATACAACAAATGTCAGAAGTAGTGAGCGTACAGCTTGTATAACAGTGTAAATTTGCTTTACACTCAAAAGAACTCAACACACACCCATTAATGTCTAAACTACTGGCAACAAAAGTGAGTACGCCCCTAAGTAAAAATGTCCAAATTGGGCCCAAAGTGTCAATATTTTGTGTTGCCACCATTATTTTCCATCACTGCCTTAACCCTCTTGGGCATGGAGTCCTATTCCACTTCTCCATGATGACATTGCAAGCTGGTAGATCAGCTGTCATTAAATGGGGGCCCGCGGTCCGAGTACAGACCAAACGATTCTCCTACCTGGACTGCCAGGCTGCCATTGTAGTGCCGAGTGGCAGCAGTCGATGGTTTGCTGGAACTGTGGGTTTCCCAGCAACCAGTGACATCGCATGTGTGTGCCTCGCCCCCTACTCCTGACTGTGAAAAAAATGCCCTCATCTATAGCTGCCTATAGCAGTAAGTGGCATTGGAAGGCTAAATCAGGTAACAACAAGGCCTGGGGAATGCCCAGGAAAAATCCAAGCCTACTTACCACCAGCTTGCAGACAACCAAATTGACCTGTCTAACAGTACGTTAAAAACAGGGGTTTAGTCCGCACGCATTTGCAAACGCATGCGTAAGCCACAGAGCCTCGTCAAGGCACCCTTGTATCTGTGGTCCTAACACTAAAGTATGAGTGTCCCCACAGTGGAGGCACATGCATTCTAATGGATAGATGAAGTCAGGTGGACTGAAGGGGAGCCCACCCCTTCTTAAAGGTACATGCACCACACCAAACACCCAGCTTGTAGCGCAATGGCTGCAAAGGTGTTGGTGCATTGCTGCACCAATACAAATACGATATGAAAAAACTCGCCATCGCCCTCATCTATAGCTGGCTATAGCAGTAAGTGGCATTGGAAGGCTAAATTGGGTAACAACAAGGCCTGGGGAATGCCCAGGAAAAATCCAAGCCTACTTACCACCAGCTCGCAGTGTGCCCCCACATGTCAGTGGGGGCACACTGATGGGAATACCTGATGTAAGGTAGCACTGTGATGGGGACACCTGATTTAAGGGGACACTGTGATGGGAATGCCTGATGTAAGGGGATACTCTGATGATGGCAACTGATTTATGGTGGCACCCAGTGTAATGCATTACACTGGTAAGGGCACCTGATGTAAGGGGGAACACTATTGGGCACATTTACATTTACAGAGTGTTACCAGAGTGTGTGGAAACAGTAAGAAAAGTGCCAGAGAGCGCGGCTTGCACCAAAAAAAGAAAAGAAGGCACGCACGCACAAAATATTTTTTTTAGTTACTCCTTGAATTTTAATTCACTACCCCTGTGGTAGATGTTAGAGACCTTGCGTTACTGCACCTTCTGTTTGAAGATGCCCCACAGATGCTCAGTAGGGTTTAGGCCTGGAGACATGCTTGGCCAGTCCATCAACTTTACCCTCAGCTTCTTTAGCAAGGCAGTGGTCATCTTGGAGGTGTATTTGAGGTCATTATGTTGGAATGCTGCCCTGCTGGCCAATGTCTCTGAAGGGAGGGGGATCATGCTCTGCTTCAGTATGTCACAGTACATGTTGGCATTCATGGTTCCCTCAATGAACTCTTGCTCCCCAGTGCCAGCAGCACTGTAGGCAAGACACACTTGTCTTTGTACTTCTCACCTGGTTGCCGACACACGCTTGACACCATAGGCGTTGTTAGGGGTGGCTATTGAGGCTGGAGCCCCAAATCAGGGGCCCATAGCCCGAGTCCAGGGTTGGCCCTACTGTGAGAGAGTCGCAGGCTGCCAGACACAGCGTTTCCCACACAGTTGCGGCACTCTCACTGTGTCTGCACTCCATGCTTCGGCGACAGAGTCAGAGCCAGGAGATCAGAGTGAGTCTCCTCCCTTGCTCCGCCCATATCATAGAGTCGGGAGGAACATTCTCACACACAATTTCTCTTGAGCTGGTAAGTGCAGACCATGGGGGAGGGGGGAAACGCTGTATTTACCCAGCCTCTCTTCTGTATGTACCCAGCCTCTGTTCTGTATGTACCCAGCCTATCTTCTGTATATAGCCAGTCTCTCTGTATTTAGTCAGCCTCTGTGTCTATACCCAGCCTCTCTGTATACACAATCCACTTCTGGTGGCAGGTGACGCGACAGTCTCTCTGGTGACCCCGATGTAATGAGGGGGGGCTTTGGGGACCCTTATGTAATAATATATAATTATATACAGTGGGGACGGAAAGTATTCAGACCCCCTTAAATTTGTCACTCTTTGTTATATTGCAGCGCAATAATGTACACACAGCACCCCATATTGACAGAAAAACACAGAATTGTTGACATTTTTGCAGATTTATTAAAAAAGAAAAACTGAAATATCACATGGTCCTAAGTATTCAGACCCTTTGCTCAGTATTTAGTAGAAGCACCCTTTTGACATAATACAGCCATGAGTCTTTTTGGGAAAGATGCAACAAGTTTTTTACACCTGGATTTGGGGATCCTCTGCCATTCCTCCTTGCAGATCCTCTCCAGTTCTGTCAGGTTGGATGGTAAACATTGGTGGACAGACATTTTTAGGTCTCTCCAGAGATGCTCAATTGGGTTGAGTCAGGGCACTGGCTGGGCCATTCAAGAACAGTCACAGAGTTGTTGTGAAGCCACCCCTTCGTTATTTTAGCTGTGTGCTTAGGGTCATTGTGTTGTTCGAACATAAACCTTCGGCCCAGTCTGAGGTCCTGAGCACTCTGGAGAAGGTTTTCATCCAGGATATCCCCATACTTGGCCGCATTAATCTTTCCCTCGATTGCAACCAGTCGTCCTGTCCCTGCAGCTGAAAAACACCCCCACAGCATGATGCTGCCACCACCATGCTTCACTGTTGGAACTGTATTGGACAGGTGATGAGCAGTGCCTAGTTTTCTCCACACATACCTCTTAGAATTAAGGCCAAAAAGTTCTATCTTGGTCTCATCAGACCAGAGAATCTTATTTCTCACCATCTTGAAGTCCTTGAGGTGTTTTTTTAGCAAACTCCATGCAGGCTTTCATGCATCTTGCACTGAGGAGAGGCTTCCGTCGGGCCACTTTGCCATAAAGCCCCGACTGGTGGAGGGCTGCAGTGATGGTTGACTTTCTACAACTTACTCCCATCTCCTGACTGCATCTCTGGAGCTCAGCCACAGTGATCTTTGGGTTCTTTACCTCTCTCACCAAGGCTCCCCCGCCGATAGCTCAGTTTGGCTGAACGGCCAGCTTTAGGAAGGGTTCTGGTTATCCCAAATGTCTTCCATTTAAGGATTATGGAAGGTACTGTGCTCTTAGGCACCTTATGTGCAGCAGAAATTTTTTTGTAACCTTGGCCAGATCTGTGCCTTGCCACAATTCTGTCTCTGAGCTCTTCAGTTTGTTCCTTTGACCACATGATTCTCATTTGCTCTGACATGCACTGTGAGCTGTAAGGTCTTGTATAGACAGGTTTGTGGCTTTCCTAATCAAGTCCAATCAGTATAATCCAACACAGCTGGATTCAAATGAAAGTGTAGAACCATCTCAAGGATGATCAGAAGAAATCGACAGCACCTGAGTTAAATATAAGAGTGTCACAGCAAAGGGTCTGAATACTTAGGCCCATGTGATATTCAGTTTTTCTTTTTTAATAAATCTGCAAAAATTTCAACAATTCTGTGTTTTTCTGTCAATATGGGGTGCTGTGTGTACATTAATGAGGAAAAATGAACTTAAATGATTTTAGCAAATGGCTGCAATATAACAAAGAGGGAAAAAAATTTAAGGGGGTCTGAATACTTTCTGTCCCCACTGTGTGTGTGTCTGTGTATGTATGTATGCATGCATATTTATATATGTGTGTGTGTGTGTATATATATATATATATATAATATATATATAATATGTGTATGCCCGCCCAAGTTTATGACTCTCTTTAATTCGCTGCTATGACCTAGCAATGCCCCTGCTTGACACCATCTAAACCAAATACGTGTATCTTGGTCTCCTCAGGCCACAGGACATGGTTCAAGTAATCCATATCTTTAGCCTGCTTGACTTCTGCAAACTGTTTGTGGGTTTTCTTGTGCATCATCCTTAGAAAAGGCTTCCTTCTGGGATGGCAGACATGCAGACCAATTTGACGCAGTGTGTGGCATATGGTCAGAGCACTAACAAGCTGTCCCCCCCACCCCTTCCACCCTTGCAGCAATGCTGACAGCACTCATACATCTATTTCCCAAAGACAACCTCTGGATATGATGCTGAGCACGTGCACTAAACTTCTTTGGTCGACCGTAGCAAAGCCTGCTCTGAGTGGAACCTGTCCTGCTAAACTGCTGAATGGTCTTGGCCACCATGCTGCAGCTTAGTTTTGTTGTCTTGGAAATCTTCTTATAGCCTAGGCCATCTTTATGTAGAGCAGGGGTGCCCAACCTTTTGAAGAGAGAGGGCCCCTTAAGCGACTTGGCAACCTGTCGCGTGCTACAATGAGCAGAGCGGGAGGATGACACTGCACACTGCATATGCAGAGCAAACACGGACACAGCCCACACTCTATGGGCCCTCTGATCTGCCCAGACAGGTGATGGATCCCCTTCTGTTTTTTTAACAGACCAAATTGGAGGTAGGTGGGTGTAAATGGTCTGTTTACATCTGCCACTCCATAGAGCTGAATGGAGGGTCCGATTGGGTTCGGCTGATTGTGTGAAAGGGGCCTAAGGCCCCGTTCATACTGATGTGCTGTGGTTTGTTTACGACACAGGTGCAGCACAGTACACCTGTGGCTTTCCTGTGGGTTAGCTGCATTTTGCTATAGACTTTTATTTTATCCTGCAGGTGTAGTGCACTTTCTGAAAGTGCACCAACCCCACAGATAAAAAGTCTGTGGCTCAAGCCTTGGGGGGGGGCCTTGCACTTCTGGACATACGTCTCTACTACCACGCGTCCCACCTTGGGCAGATACTCGATGGAGACGGAACAATGCCTCCAAACTCTGGATACAAATCGAGCAGTCCCAAGTCCACATACCCTTGCACAGTACATTGTGGTGCTACAAAGACCTCCCGGCAGCCTTGAAGACACACCCCCTTATAGGTACGACCTTGAGACATAGCCACCACGGCCCCGCCGGAGCATCTCTTTTATCCAATATCTCCCCCCTACTCCCAATCCTGGGCCACCCAAGATTTGAACCGGGTCTACACCCTGCGGAATACGCATCCCTTAGGGCAGTGATGGCAAACCTTGGCACCCCAGATGTTTTGGAACTACATTTCCCATGATGCTCAACTACACTGCAGTGTAGTTGAGCATCATGGGAAATGTAGTTCCAAAACATCTGGGGTGCCAAGGTTCACCATCACTGCTTAGGGTCTCTGGCCATGACCATGCAGCCAAATTCATCGCTGATGAGCGGTGGCCTTCAATTTCCGAGCTCATGTCGGGACAATATCAACTCTCTTTCTGGAAAGCGTTACAATGGCACCATTTCCTTCACTCCCTACCGCAACCCTAGGACTTTACACATCAACTGACACCATTTGAGACCCTATGCTCAGGAACGGACCCGTTGGCTCACATACTCTCTCCGACTTACGCCCTGCTCACCATGCTGAAAGACCCGCCACATTTACCCTGTCTGAAGAAATGGGAAAGAGACCTTAATTGCACATTTTCAGCGCCACAAACACAGTGTATTATCACCCTAGCCCTTAAATCCTCTCCCTGTACCAAAATTCAGGAAACCAACTTCAAGGTCCTCATCCGCTGGTATCTGACGCCTTCCCGGTTGCGCAGGTGCTTCCCCTCGGCCTCGGACCGGTGCTGGCGCTGTGATGAGGAAGTGGGTACCCTGCTCCATATTTTCTGGGCCTGCTCTAGGTTGCGGGTGTTCTGGGATGAGGTCCGCCGCATCACTCAGAAGTTCACAGATTACACTGTCCCGGATAATGCCGCTTTCTTTTTACTACATCACTCAGGGATTCCTATCAAAAAATATAAGAGATCACTTGTTTGCCACCTCCTCAATGCAGCTAAGGCATGTATTCCCCTTCACTTGAAACATCACTCCCCCCCATGTGTAGCACATTGGCTGCGGAGGGTGGAAGAAGTGCAGAAGATGGAAGACTTAATCCTCACTGCACAACATAAACAGGAGGCTTTTAAAAAGACTTGGGATATTGGGTGTATGTTCATATTCTCAGATGAAGGTCAACACTTGTTGGAGACATGACACTCCCGCATTTTTTCTGAAAAAAGAGGTCCGGGCCACCGCCATGTCCATATTTCTTTAGTTCCCCCATCTGTCTTTCTTTCCCCTCTACCCCCCTCTCCTCTCCCTTCCTTCTTTATGCCCTCCCTTCCTCCCCTGACCCCCCTTTTGGCGACTCTGGGCGACTCACTTCGGGTGAGGGGGAGCAAAGGGATTGAACCCTATTCCAGTCCCACCTGAGGGAGCTTTGACGTTAGCAGATACTAACCCTGACAGGGGCAGTGGCCTGTTTGATATCCGTCTATTAATCCATGATTTGTACACTGTTCTCTTGTTTCTTGTTCCACACTGATCTATGTAGTCATAGCTCTGTATCTTTCACTAATTCATATTTGAAAAAAAGTCTATGGCTCAGTGCAGGTAAAACACAGGTGCACTGTGGATCAGTTTGAAAGCAGCCCAGTAACCACTGCAGAACAGATATGCCCATATATACATTGTGATTTTCTTTAATACATTTGCCTTTAATAACAGTCTTCCATTCAGGTATCACCGGCTGTTGCTCTCCCAGGCAGAGTGCATTTGTTATCATTCTGTCTGTGACAGGAGCCGGCGCTATACAGGAAGCAACAGTTTATGAGCCTCTGTTCCCTCTGCATCCATTTGCTTCCTCTATCGGCAGCTTCATACACAACACTGATGCTCTGGGATGGAGGGTCGGCAACCTGCTATTTGGGCTTGCCAACCCGCCATCCCAAAACAAGAGGTTGGGGGCCACATGTGGCCCCCAGTATATATATATCAAATAAAAACAAAAAAATGTTTTCTTTAAAAATTGTTTTTTATAAGCATTCTTAGAGCTAAATAATAATAAAATATAATTTTTATTATAACTAGGAGCTGCCTCTATTCGTCAGTATTATCATTTTAATACCAATCTTCTATAACTAACACCCCCAGGTACGGATTTCTTCCTTTTTGATAATGTGGGATTTTTTAAAATTACACTTTATTCACTGATCCAAAATAAGTATTTTGCTCTTGATGAGATCAAAATATGCTCTTTTCTTCAGTCACAGGAGTGACTGCTTTGCCCCAGTGCTTCTCTGGGGTCTTTCTGCCCACCCACCATTGCTGGGGTTGGGAGGGTTTGATCTTCTATTAACATATCAAGGCTATTTAGGCCCTATCTGTTAAGACGATCATATTGGGAGTTTCTTGAAAGTAAAGTAACCATCGGCTATACCTGTCCTGTCTGACTGTTCTTAATTACAAGTAACATGCTTATTCAATACATCTCTCTGACTATGTAAGTGCATACATAAAAAATGCATATGATATATTTACTTGTTTATGCTCTGTATTCTTCTAACATATACTATTCTATTTTTTTGAATAGAATTGTTCTGTGCTCTATACCTACCCCTTAAGGAGACGCAGATTCTCTGAAAGGAGTGGGGTGCTTTAAGCATTAGAGTCTGTTGTATATAAATCACTAGCTTGTCTATGCATTCCTTGTTATATACAGCTTTTTTATATTATATTCAATAAACTTTTGTTTATATCTGACATTTGTTGTACATGCCTAAAAAGTCCATCACTAGGGGTTCTTTAATCTTTGTGTTATTTTGAGGGGACAGCAAACGTACACTGTTATACAAGCTGTACACTCACTACTCTACATTGTAGCAAAGTGTAATTTCTTCAGTGTTGTCATATGAAAAGATATAATACATTTTTTTTTTTTTACAAAAAGGTGAGGGGTGTACTCACTTTTGTGACATACTGTATAGGCAATGTCACTCTTCCAATGTTATATGTAGCTAAGAAGCATATCCACAATATATGTCAAAGAGAAGGCAGGTAACACTCCTGGAAAGTGGTGATTGCTCTTCATGTGGAGGCTTTGTTCTCACGGTATCCAGGGGTCCCTCTGTTTATCCCAGCACTATAGGGCAGCAGTCTCTTTACTGCAGTTTATTGTCAGGAGAGTTAACCATCCAGCCTTCTGTGTGTGGCTGTCTGCTTCCACTACGGGTTCCTGTTGGTTTCCTGGATCCTCTCCTCGATAGCTTCAGCTGAAGCTCCAGCTAAGCAGACCCCTACTCATACGGGGTACTGCAGAGTCTCTGATCGGAGTCCCACCCTCTCTCGCACTGTGCTATTTCATAATATTATTAATATTTTTACCATCATTAACAATAACAGACGTTGTTTTGACTAGCTGCTAAATGTATTCCATATAACTCAGAAGAGTTGTAAGACCTTTTTTAGTATGATTACAATGGTGTATTGATTGTTGCAGTTACATCATGATTAGTAAGTGCTAGTGGAGTGATGGTACTCAAAGGTGCACAAAGAAAAGAGGAAGCAAAGTTCCAATGGGTCCACCGGAAAAATAAGAGTGGCAATACAGCACTTTCAGTATAGTATGTGGATGGTAATAGTAGAAGTGTATAGGGTGAGAGTAGGCAAGAAAGGAAACAACTTCCATTTGGCGAGGTTGCGAATGACTACGTGCTATGGTAGACCCAACCTTGTACTCATCTGGAGAATATCTCTATCTCTACGCAGGACAAAAGGTAGGTAGCGCTCAATTCTTCAGGATATTTGATCCTAGGTCTTAATGGGGGACATCAGAAGGGTAATCAGCTGTTTTATAAAGGAGGGAAAAGTCCTGTCAAATAGAAAATGTAGCACTTCTAACTGTAGTCTAACATTACTAAAGTAGTCCTGGGGATGCAGAGAATGCCCCCCTTCCCCGAAAGCGGCAACCCCAGAAGCAGATGAGCTATCCAATATGCATGCTGCTTATGCCCTGCTGCTGAACACGCAGAAGTCAGCAAGGGCAGAGTGAGCACAACTTCTCCTTTATATGCCATTTACATTACTGTGCCTGGCTTCATATAGGGAAGGCTGTTTAACTATACAGTGGTTAAAATAAGTATTGAACACAAATCTATTTTTCTAGGTAAATATATTTCTAAAGGCGCTATTGACATGAAATTTTCACATGTCGGTAACAACCCATACAATCCATATATACAAATAAACCAAAACAAATAAGTTTAGACATTAAGTTATCTGTAATAAAATGGAATGACACGGGACAAGTATTGAACACGCTAACTGAAATTTTGTTGTTACTTCGTATAAAATCTTTTGTTGGTAATGACAGCTTCAAGATGCCTCCTGTATGGAGAAACTAGTCGTATGCATGGCTCAGGTGTCATTTTGGCCTGTTCTTCCACACAGTCCTCAAATCCTGAAGGTTCAGTGGGCCTCTTCTATGAACTCTGATCTTTAGGTCTTTCCATAGATTTTCTATTGGATTCAAGTCAGATGATTGGCTGGGCCATTCTAGGAGATTTATTTTAAAACCAACTGAGTTTCCTTGGCTTTGTTTGGGATCATTGTCTTGCTGAAATGTCCTCCCTCGCTTCATTATCCTGATAGATGGCAGCAGATTTTTATCAAGAATGTCTTGGTACATTTTTCCAATCATCCTTCCTTCAAGGATATGAAGTTTGTCAGTACTGTATGCTGAAAAACAGCCCCACACCATAATGTTTCCACTCCAAACTTCACTGTTGGTATGGTGTTTTTAGGGTTATGTGCAGTGCCATTTAACCTCAAAACATGCTGTGTATTATGGCATCCAAAGTGTTACATTTTTGTCTCATCTGACCAGACTATATTTTCCCAGTATTTCACAGGCTTGTCTAAATGTTGTGTAGCAAGCTTTAAATGAGCTTCAACATGCTTTTTCTTCAGCAATGGAGTCTTGCATGGTGAAGATGCTTACAGGCCATGGTGGATGAGTGCATTACTTATTGTTTTCTTTGAAACAATTGTACCTGGTAATTCCAGGTCTTTCTGAAGCTCTCAACAAGTGGTCCTTAGCTCTTGGACAACTTTTCTGATAATTCTTTTCACTCCTTTGTCAGAAATATTGTGGGGAGCACCTGGTCTTGGCCAGTTTATGGTAAATTACCGTATATACTCGAGTATAGGCCGACCCGAGTATAAGCCGAGGCCCCCAATTTACCCCCAAAAAACTGGGAAACCTATTGACTCGTGTATAAGCCGAGGGTGAGATATGCCTGTCCATCCCTGTGTGTGTCCGTCCATCCCTGTGTGTCCGTCCATCCCTGTGTGTCCGTCCATCCATCCATCCCTGTGTGTGTGTGTGTGCGTCCATCCATCCATCCATCCCTGTGTGTGTGTGTGTGTGTGTGTGTGTGTCCATCCATCCATCCATCCCTGTGTGTGTGTGTGTGTGTCCATCCATCCATCCCTCCCTGTGTGTGTGTGTGTGTGTGTGTCCATGTGTGTGTGTGTGTGTGTGTGTGTGTGTGTGTGTGTGTCCATGTGTGTGTGTGTGTGTGTGTGTGTGTGTGTGTGTGTCCATGTGTGTGTGTGTGTGTGTCCGTGCAGCCTTGTGTGTCCAGCCTACCTGTGTCCCAAGCCTCCGTCCGGTCCCGTCCCGAGCCTCCGTGTCGTCCCGTCCCGAGCCTCCGTGTCGTCCCGTCCCGAGCCTCCGTGTCGTCCCGTCCCGAGCCTCCGTGTCGTCCCGTCCCGAGCCTCCGTGTCGTCCCATGCCAGGATCGCCGCTCTTCGTCGGCGCCCTGGCGGCCATTCCCCTGTTCAAAAGCCGCGCCTCCCGCCTCCGCCTGTGATAGGCGGAACACTCAATTTCCCAGCAGTCTGTGTTCCGCCTATCACAGACATCGTCTCATCCTCGTCCGTAGTACGAGGATGAGCCGATGTCCGTGATAGGCGGAACACTGACTGCTGGGAAATTGAGTGTTCCGCCTATCACAGGCGGAGGCGGAGCCGGAGGCGCGGCTTTTGAAAGGTAGAATGGCCGCTGTCTGTCTGCTCGACACGCTGTTCGGGCAGTCAGACAGCGGTGACTCGAGTATAAGCCGAGGGGGGCACTTTCAGCCTCAAAAAAGAGGCTGAAAATCTCGGCTTATACTCGAGTATATACGGTATGTTCTTTCCACTTCCAGATTATGGCCCCAGCAGTGCTCACTGGAACATTCAGAAGTTTAGAAATCCTTCTGTAATCAATGCCATCAGTATGTTTCGAATGTCTTGAGAGAGCTCTTTGTTTTTATCCATCATGAGATGTTTCCTGTCTGACAGTCTATTACACATAACCTAATTTCTGAACTTATTTGTTTTGGTTTCTCTGTATGTTTGGCCTTCATGGGTTGTGACCGACATGGTGAACATTTCATGTCAATAGCACCTTTAGAAATACAGTATATTTACCTAGAAAAATGGTGATGTGTTTAATACTTATTTTACCCACTGTATCCGCACTATGAAGTTTGTCAGTTTTAAAATCCTTCTAGTATCTTTAACTACTTTCAGACCGGACCATTTTGCTGGTCAATGACCAGAGGTCTTTTTACAATTTGGCACTGCACTGCTTTAACTGGTAATTGCGCGGTCATGCAATGTTGTACCCAAACAAAATTTGCGTCCTTTTTTTCCCACAAATAGAGCTTTCTTTTAAAGGTATTTGACTGACTCTGCGATTTTTATTTTTTGCGATATAAACGTAAAAAGACCGCAAATTTTGAAAAAAAATGATATTTTCTACTTTTTGTTATTAGAAAAATCCAATAAACTCAATTTTAGTCATACATTTAGGCCAAAATGTATTCAGCCACATGTCTTTGGTAAAAAAAAAGTCAATAACTGTATATTTATTGGTTTGCGCAAAAGTTGTCACATCTACAAACTAAGGTACGTTTTCTGGAATTTACGCAGCTTTTAGTTTATGACTGCCTATCTCATTTCTTGAGGTGCTAAAATGGCAGGGCAGTACAAAACCCCCCCAAATGACCCCATTTTGGAAAGTAGATACCCTAAGGAAATTGATAAGAGGCATGTTGAGCCCATTGAATATTTTATTTTTTTGCCTCAAGCGATTGAATAATGACAAAAAATTTTTTTTTTTTTTTACACAAAGTTGTCACTAAATGATATATTGCTCACACATGCCATGATTATATGTGGAATTGTACCCCAAAATACATTCTGCTGCTTCTCCTGAGTACGGGGATACCACATGTGGTCGACTTTTTGGAAGTCTAGCCGCGTACGGGGCCCCGAAAACCAAGCACCGCCTTCAGGCTTTCTAAGGGCGTAAATTTTTGACTTCACTCCTCACTACCTATTACAGTTTTGAAGGCCATAAAATGCCAAGATGGCACAAAACCCCCACAAATGACCCCATTTTAGAAAGTAGACACCCCAAGCTATTTGCTGAGAGGCATGTTGAGTCCATGGAATATTTTATATTTGGCACAAGTTGCGGGAAAATTACAAACTTTTATTTATTTTTTCACAAAGTTGTCACTAAATGATATATTGCTCACACATGCTATGGGCATATGTGAAATGACACCCCAAAATAAGTTCTGCTGCTTCTCCTGAGTACGGGGATACCACATATGTGGGACTTTTTGGGAGCCTAGCCGTGTACGGGGCCCCGAAAACCAAGCACCGCCTCCTCACTACCTATTACAGTTTTGAAGGCCATAAAATGCCAAGATGGCACAAACCCCCCCCCCCCAAATGACCCCATTTTGGAAAGTAGACACCCCTAAATTTAGGGGTACACTAGTGAGATTCACAGGTAAAAAAGCACCTAGGCTGTCAGCGACTGTATCAAAACGCTACAAGAAAAACTGTTAGCGATCGCAGGGATCAGGCCTGACTGCAAACGCTGCAGTTGTGTGTTGTGTTTTGCAAGTGACAGTGATCGATCGATACTGCACTTGGGTGGGCTGGTCTGGGCTTGGCGGAGGGGCTAAACGCAGGTGCTAGCAGGTATCTGGGCTGATCCCGCTAACAATGCGTTTTGGGAAACCTAAACTGCTGGCGACGCTAATATAGATCTGATCAGATACGATATTACTAAGGGAGGTGTATGCTTTGTGCATGGGTGTTAGTGGTACTGGCACTAACCTGACGCTGCCTGGGGCGACGCAGACCTTATCTGACCCTCAAACTTATATCACCCACCGGGTGATCAGGGGGTTAAACCTTTATTAGGTAATAAATGGCGGGTGCCCTGAAACTATAAAAAAATAACTAACCAACCAGCGTCACCTGTAACAGTTATATGGTGATCACTGGTGAAAGGGTTAACTAGGGGCAATCAGGGGGCTTTATGCGGTAGTATATGGGGGTCCCTGGCGCTATAAAAAGCTGCGGCGAACCTAAATACCTACCTGCCTAACTAGCGTCACCTGTGACACTAATACAGCGATCAGAAAAACGATCGCTTATTAGGCTGGGTTCACACTGGAGCGATGCGGGAACGCCACGAATCCGCGGCGGGGCCCGCATCGCATGCCTCCCGGCGGCAGTTCACACTGCCCTATGCGAACTGCTGGGAGTGTCAGTGAAATGTTAATGACACCCCCAGATCAGTTCGCATATCGCAGTGCGATCTGCAAACTCGGATCGCATGGTGTGAACACCCATGCGATCCGATTCTGCTGCGGACCAAAAAAAGGGTCCCGTGCGAATTTGCGGCGGGTGCGACGCGAATTCAGCCATACTTTCTGTATGGCTGAACTCGAATCGCACAGAGATCGGATGTGATTTGCACTGCAGTGCGGTGCGAATCACATCCGTTCTCATAAACCGCTGCAATGTGAACCCAGCCTTAGTGACACTGGCGACGGGGGGTGATCACGGGGTTAAACCTTTATTGGGGGGGGTTAGGGGGGTACATTAGAACTAAAGGGGGCTAACCCTAACTGCCCTAACAGTTATTACAGTCACAAATGACACCAATGCAAAAAAAAAAATGCAATTGGTGTCACTGTGACTGGGGGGGCAGGGGTGATTGGGGGGGTGATCGGGGGGTGAAGGGGGGGTGAGAGTGTGCCTGGCATGTTCTACTGTGTAGTGTCGTGTTGGTGCAACTCACCGATCCTCTCTCCTCGGTGCCGGAACGAAAAATACCGACACGGAGGAGAGATTACATCACTTCCTCTGCCTGTGTTTACATTACAGGAGAGGAAGTGATGTCACGCCTCACTTCCATTCGTCAGGAGCAATCGCGAGGGGGTGGCCATGAACGACTGGCCGCCCCCTCATCCCGGATCGCTCCTGAACGGATACCGACCGCCACTGGCACCGGGGGGGGGGCCCGATCGGGCCCCCCACCCGCGGGAAGGCAGGGACGTACAGGTACGCCCATATGCCTGCCCGTGCCATTCCGTCGACGTACATCGTTGTGCGGCGGTCGGCAAGTGGTTAAGGCTATATCTGGGACAATCTCTCAGAGTAGTAACTTCACCTAGTGGTCATTTTACATACTACAGATTGTTCCCATTAAAGGAGCTGTAAAGGCAGTAGTTTTTTTTATCTTAATTCATTCTATGCATTAAGATAAAAAAAACCTTCTGTGTGTACCAGCCTCCCAGCACCACCCTAATTACTTACCTGAGCCCCTTACCTCTCCAGCGATGTTGAGTGTTTTAGCTGTCCACAATTCTCCTCCTGATTGGCTGAAACCCAGCATCGGCTGTCAAAGTCAGTCACCCAATCAGGGGAGAAAGGGGGTGAGGTCGAATCCGTGCTCCATGTCTGAATGGATACACAGAGCTCTGACTTGGCTTGGGTGCCCCCATAGAAAGCTGCTGACTGAGGGGGCACTCGATAGGAGGGAGGGGGCCAGGATCAGCAAAGATGGACCCGAGAATAGGAGGATCCAGGCAGCTCTGTGCAAAACCAACTGCACAGAGGAGCTTACATAGTTACATAGTAGGTGAGGTTGAAAAAAGACACATGTCCAACCTATGTGTGTGATTATATGTCAGTATTACATTGTATATCCCTGTATGTTGCGGTCGTTCAGGTGCTTATATAATAGTTTTTTGAAACTATCGATGCCTCGCTGAGACCACAGCCTGTGGAAGGGAATTCCACATCCTTGCCACTCTTACATTAAGAAGAACCCTCTACATAGTTTAAGGTTAAACCTCTTTTCTTCTCATTTTAATGAGTGGCCACGTGTCTTGTTAAAAACCCTTCCGCAAAAAAGTTTTATCCCTATTGTGGGGTCACCAGTATGGTATTTATAAATTCAAATCATATCCCCTCTCAAGCTTCTCTTCTCCAGAGAGAATAAGTTCAATGCTCGCAACCTTTCCTCATAACTAATATCCTCCAGACCCTTTATTAGCTTAGTTGCCCTTCTTTGCACTTGCTTCATTTCCAGTACATCCTTCCTGAGGACTGGTGCCCACAACTGGACAGCATACTCCAGGTGCAGCCGGATTAGAGTCTTGTAGAGCGGGAGAATTATCATTTTATCTCTGGAGTTGATCCCCTTTTTTATTGCATGCCAATATTCTGTTTGCTTTGTTAGAAACAGCTTGGCATTGCATGCCATTGCTGAGCCTATCATCTACCAGGACCCCAGGTTCCTTTCTATCCTAGATTCCCCCAGATCTCCCCCAGTGTATAGATTGCATTCATATTTTTGTCACCCAAATGCATTATTTAAAAATTTTCTACATTAAACCTAATTTTCCATGTAGTTGCCCACCCTATTAATTTGTTCAGATCTTTTTGCAAGGTTTCCACATCCTGCAGAGAAGTTATTGCCCTGCTTAGCTTAGTATCGTACGCAAATACAGAGGGAGCATATAACACGTTTGTACAGTCTTGTTTTAGAACAATAAATAAATAACAATCAATCACTTTAATCACAAATTATATAGGATTTCAATATACCATATATAACTTATTTTTTAATAGGTGAAAATGTTTTTGGGTAAATTACTGAAAGAAAAGAAAACATGTTATATATAAAAACAAATGTCTGTTTTGTATGAATATACAGTATATCTACCCTGTCTAGTCCATATTGAAAGTCCTTCATATTTTTATACTTTATACTGTATCTTATTGAAACATTTGTATTTAATGCATTGCAACATCATTTGATCTACAGTTGTGTGAGCACCATTAAACTGAGGAAGTGGCATATTTTATCTACAAAACTCATCTTTGGTGTTAATTGATCAATACATTTTATGTCAGAATTAAAAACAAAGACTTCCACCCAATCCTAAATATCAATACACGCCAGCAACTCAAAGTTGACTTGAAAACAGGACTTTTTCTCTTTTATAAACCTTCTGCTTAATCAGCACCTTTACAATTTCCCAAAGATTATAACTTAGTAAATCACAACTAGTAGCACCCAGTCTTAGAAAAAATTTCATCAATCTTCTGGCTTCATCTTGTCTCTAACACCATGCAACATCCAAACTTTTTGATATATTGGTCTTGATTCATTTAAGACAAGCACATGGAACCTTTTGGCTTAAAATGAATATTAGGGAGCACAATGTTATGTGTGCACCATAGTTCTACTGCTTATCAATATTAGTTCAGCATAGCAGGCAAGACTGCTAGTACCACCTCACCAACTTTTTATTACAATTGTTTGCATTTACTCACTGAGGGGGGTCTACAAAAACACAGGGCCTCCTTGTTCTTCTTATTTGTCTACCCCCATGCCCCTAGAAACTTAATACAGTTCAGTGTATTTAGCAGCAGCAATAGAGCATGTTATTGTATGTTCCTTCCTGTGCATAAAAACATTTGACATTTGCATTACTGTGGCGGGGAAAGACTCTACAATGCATTTTGTACATTAATATTGATTATTGTGGAAAATAAACACACACCAATGATATAAAAACACAGGAGTTATTGTACAAACAAGTGTATACTGTAAACAGTACGGTTGTGTCACATCTGGTTTTCCATTATAAGAACAAAACCATTAGATGTTAAGCATGTGATTACATATCCTACTATGGTATAAGCAGAACTTCATCAAAAAACAAACTATGTTAATTATGACTTTCCCGTAAATATCCCAAATTCCAGTGACACATCGAAAAAGGCATAATTGGCTTTTGTAGGGGCTATAACAAACATTGTGATATTCTGTGATTCAGAAGGAAGTCTTTTTTTGTTCAGGAAACTAAATGTTGATCTCTTATTACAACCCGAATTTAAGACAATAGCTCTTTTTAAACTACCTTCTGGAAGTAGTTAATTTCTTGTTCTCTGTCGAGATTCCAACTTATTTTGCTTTCAATGTATCTATTCCCTGGTTAGCTCATGATTGAGTAGTGCTGACCTGTTTCTTTTTTCTAACTAAACCTTACACATCTTCATGCCATATACAGTACATGACTCACTCTTGCCAGTTAAATCTATACTTAGATTAAGTAGAACTATGGGCAAAACTTTTTTTTCATTTTGGATAGAGCAAGAGGCGGTTATAACCCGTCAGATTTTTTTTTTTCACCATCTCTGTCCCATTTGCAGAGATTTCCATTTACTTCTTGTCCCATAGTCAAACAGGAAGTGAGAGGAAATGTTTACAAATTAAAGAAATTTCTTGGGGACCCCCAGGTCATCAGAACTAGTGCCCCTATTGGAAGATTTCCCATCTATTACTCTTCTGGGGACAACCCAAATTTTGGGGCTTTTTGTTACGGATCTCGGATACCCTTGCTGGGCATCTCTGCCAGACCTGTGTCTCCTATCCTCCAAACGCACCCGTAGCCTGCAGACTCACCATAATCAGCCCTTAACCCCTCAATCACGAGACAAGCCACACAGGTGTTGAGGGTTAAACATCCAGAGCATAAACTCTTTATTAACCACTTCAATATCGGGCCATAGTCAAATGACGCCCACAGATGGGATCTCCTATCCTGGGTGGGCGTCATATGACATCCTCGGTATGTCGCCACTCCTGCAGGCCCCCAGGGGCCCGCAGCGTGGCAATTGTGGATGGGGTGTGTCCCTCGGACACAGCCCATCCCCGATCTGTGTGATTGGCACTCCCGATCCACCCCCCCATCAAAGTACCTGTCATCACCCATCAAAATGCCTGTCATCACACATCACAGCCCATCTGAGTACCCGAGTACCTGTCCCAGCCCATCTGAGTACCCGAGTACCTGTCCCAGCCCATCTGAGTACCCGAGTACTTGTCCCAGCCCATCTGAGTACCCGAGTACCTGTCACTGTCCATCTGAGTACTCAAGTACCTGTCACAGTCCATCTGAGTACTCGAGTACCTGTCACAGTCCATCTGAGTACCCGAGTACCTGTCACAGTCCATCTGAGTATCCGAGTACCCGAGTACCTGTCACAGTCCATCTGAGTGTCTGAGTACCCGAGTACCTGTCACAGTCCATCGGAGTACCCGTCACAGTCCATCAGAGTACCCGGATACCTGTCACCAGGCCGTCGGAGTATCCGAGTACCTGTTACCAGCCCGTCGGAGTAACAGAGTACCTATTTGCAGCCCATGCCTCATAGAATACACGTTGAGGTGTTTGCTTTCCAAAATGGGGTCATTTTGGGGGTAATTCCATTGTCCTGGTGCTCCAGGACCTTCAAAAGTGTGATAGAAAGGAATGAAATGAGATGTGTAATTTATGCTCCTAGAACGCCTGAAGGTACTACTTCAGTGTTGGACCTCTGTATATGGCCAGGCTGTGTAAAGGTCTCACACATGTGGTATCGCCATACTCAGGAGGAGTAGCAGAATGTGTTTTGTGGTGTCATTTTTGCTATATACATGCTATGTATTAGAAATATCTTATAAATGAACAACTTTTTGCTTTTTTGCTCCTAGAATGCCTGACGGTGCTCCCTGCATGTTGGGCCTTTGTATATGGCCAGGCTGTGTAAAAGTCACACACATGTGGTATCGCCATACTAAGGATGAGTAGCAGAATGTATTTTGGAGTGACATTTTTGCTATGTCCATGCTGTCAGTTAGAAATATCTTATAAACTGACCACTTTGTTTAAAAAAATGGAAAATTTTATATCAGATACTTATCGTAATTTTCCTTTCCTGATAGGCTCCATGGCAGCATACGTGTGGGTTAGCCCCACCTCCATAACTACCCAATAGGACCCCTTCTCCCATAAATGTTTGCTCCATGCTGCTATCCGTGTTCCGTAACTAGCCTACTCCAACATTTGGGAGGGAACTCCTGCTGCCATGGAGCCTATCAGGAAAGGAAAATTAGTATCTCCATTTTCCTGACAAGCTCCATGGCAGCATACGTGTGGCAAATAACTCGCCAAACACACCGGGGTGGGCTAAAAATGTTGAGCAAAGAAACCAGAATTTTATTTTTCATTGTCCACTGATAATACTTGCAAACCAAAATTAACAGAAGAAAGCGCAGCTGGCTCCACACAATAATGGGAAACAAAAGTATTAATTGAAGACCAGGAAGCCGCTCTACAGATAACTTCTGGTGTGACATGTCGAGCTGCTGTCCAAGAGGTCGAGATACCCCGAGTCAAATGAGCTGTCACTGCCTCAGGAGGAACCAAGCCCTTTGCCTTGTATGCCCTTTGAATCGTTTGGACCACCCAAGATGAGATTGATCTAACTGATGCTCACATCCCTTTATTTTTTCTGTGGAGAAGAACAAAAAGAAAGTCTGTTCGTCTGAATGGTGCTGTGGCATCCAAATATTCAACGTGCGACCAACATCCAAGGGTGAATCTCTTGGTTGCCTGACATTCTAAACGTAGGTAGAACATTTTCCTGATTTTCATGAAATATTGACGTAACTTTTGGATTTGACCCAATCATAGGGATCAGAACCCCTCTGTCCGGAAAAAAGGTTAGAAATGGTTCCACCGAGCCAAGATTCCTAATCTCCGACACTCTTTTGGCTGAGGTTATTGCCACCAAAAACACAGTCTTGATAGCGAGATCTCCTAAAGACAAGGGAGCGTCCAAATTTCTTCCAAGATCAGAAAGAAAGTCCAGTACTAAAGGAAGGTCCCATTTGGGGAACCTGGGTCTTTTTTGAGGCCTAAGCCTGATGACTCCTTTAAAGAATTGTCGTATTAAGGTATGATTTGCCCACAAAACTCCTGTAAAGACTGAAATGGCTGAAACTTGTACTCTTAACCACTTCAGCCCCGGACCAATTAACAGCCTAAGGACCAGAGGTCTTTTTACAATTTCGCACTGCACTGCTTTAACTGGTAATTGCACGGTCATGCAATATTGCACCCAAACAAAATTTGCGTCCTTTTCTTCCCACAAATAAAGCTTTCTTTTGATGGTATTTGATTGCCTCTGCGATTTTTATTTTTTGCGATATAAATGGAAAAAGAGCGAAAATTTTGAAAAAAAAAGATATTTTCTTCTTTTTGTTATAAGAAAAATTGAATAAACGAAATTTTAGTCATACATTGAGGGCAAAATGTATTCAGCCACATGTCTTTAGTAAAAAAAATGTCAATAAGCGTATATTTATTGGTTTGCGCAAAAGTTATAGCGTCTACAAACTAGAGTACATTTTCTGGAATTTACACAGCTTTTAATTTATAACTGCCTATCTCATTTCTTGAGGTGCTAAAATGGCAGGGCAGTACAAACCCCCACAAATGACCCCATTTTGGAAAGTAGACACCCCAAGGAAATTGCTGAGGGGTATGTTGAGCCCATTGAATATTTTTTTTTTTGTCCTAAGGGATTGAATAATGACAAAAAAAAAAGTTGTCACTAAATGATATATTGCTCACACATGCCATAGTTATATGTGGAATTGCACCCCAAAATATATTCCGCTACTTCTCCCGAGTATGGGGATACCACATGTGTGGGACCTTTTGGGAGCCTAGTCGCGCACGGCACCCCAAAAACCAATCACCACCTTCAGGATTTCTAAGGGTGCAAATTTTTTTTGAAGGCCAGAAAATGCCAAAATAGCACAAAATCCCCCAAAATGACCCCATTTTGGAAAGTAGACACCCCAAGCTATTTACTGAGAGGCATGTTGAGTCCATGGAATATTTTATATTTTGCCACAAGTTGCGGGAATAGTACAAACTTTTTTTTTTTGCTCAAAGTTGTCACTAAATGATATATTGCTCACACATGCTATGGGCATATGTGAAATGATACCCCAAAATACATTCTGCTGCTTCTCCTGAGTACAGGGATACCACATGTGTGGGACTTTTTGGGAGCCTAGCCGCGTACGGGACCCCGAAATCCAAGCACCGCCTTCAGGATTTCTAAGGGCATTAATTTTTTTATTTCACTCCTCACTACCTATCACAGTTTTGAAGGCCATAAAATGCCAAGATGGCACAAAACCCCCCCAAATGACCCAATTTTGGAAAGTAGACACCCCAAGCTATTTGCTGAGGGGCATGTTGAGACCATTGAATATTTTTTTTTTTGGTCCCAAGGGACTGAATAATGACAAAAAATAAAAAAAAAATTTTTTTTTACAAAAAGTTGTCACTAAATTATATATTGCTCACACATGCCATGGTTATATGTGGAATTGCACCCCAAAATACATTTTGCTGCTTCCAAAAACCAATCGCCACCTTCTGGATTTCACTCCTCACTACCTATTACAGTTTCGAAGGCCATAAAATGCCAAAATAGCACAAAACCCCCCCAAATGACCCCATTTTGGAAATTAGACACCCCAAGCTATTTGCTGAGAGTCATGGTGGCTGAACCAAAAAAAAGAGATTGATCGGTGGGTATGCCCACCATTAGAATACCTCCCTTCATCCACCCACTTCTAATGATGGACATACATGCACCATTTATATATGCCTAAGCATGGGGGCATCCTCCCGCAAAAAAGTTATGCCGCGTACACATGGTCGAACTTTTCCACGGGCAAGCCCTCCGTCGGAATTTCGACCGTATGTACGCGGCATTAGGAGCAAAATCGCTCCTCCGCCCCTGCTGCCCCCATGCTTCGGGCATATATGCTCTTTTTTTTTTTAACTGTAGTGGTGAAATCACCTCCTACAGCGTTGGAGTCGCGGCTTTATGTATCGTGGGAGCAAACGCTGTTGCTGTCAAGATAAATAAATCCACGCTGCAACTGAATGGCGTACCTGCTAAGCAAATTATGGTTAACATTAAAACAAAGTAACATTACAGTATAACAGTAAAACCTTACTATACCATACCTGCAAAGCAAATGCCAAAAAAACTGTAAAAAATAAAACATTTTTTAACACAACCTGTGCCTAAAATATATATATGCCGAAGAATGGGGGCATCCTCCCGCAAAAAAGTTATGCCGCGTACATACGGTCAAACTTTTCCACGGGCAAGCCCTTCGTCGGAATTTTGACCGTATGTACGCAGCATTAGGAGCAAAATCGCTCCTCCTCCCCTGCTGCCCCCATGCTTCGGCATATATGCTCTTTTTTAACTGTGGTGGTGAAATCACCTCCTACAGCACTGGAGTCACGGCTTTATGTATCGTGGGAGCAAACGCTGTTGCTGTCAAGATAAATAAATCCGCGCTGCAGCTGAATGGCGTACCTGAAAACCAAAAAAATGGTTAACAATAAAACACAGTAAACAGTAAAGTATAAAAAATTAGAGAGAAGAGAGAGAGAGAGGGAACAATAAAACGACAACTATTTTTGGTTTTTATATTTTTTTGGTTTTTTTATTTTACTTTTTTTTTATACACTTTTTTTGAACTGTAAACTGTAACAACTGTAACATTTCAGGTCTCTCAAAATGCGATGGCATCTTGGGAGACCCTGTGTTAATGTGCCTAGCCTGTGAAATGCTGTACCCTACGCTAATACTTCATGGTAGCGTTCAAAACACTCACCAGGGCAAAAACCAGGATTGCCAGGACAGCGTGGACAATAACAACGGGTGTCACGCCTATATCCGCGCTTGGTACAGACACGACATCTTTTTTGGGGGGCTCGTTGGGTAGGGGTACTCGGGATGGCATAAGAATAATGCCTCTCATGCAGCCGGCTTACTGCATTTGGTTGGGAATGGTGAGGTGCAGAACCGTCTGGATACAGAAGCTCTGTGACAACCTCTCTCTGGAAGAAAAGAAAGGTTAAAGTCCCGCCTGAAGCTTTGTATAGAACAAAAGCATTCAGCAAAGCCAATTGAAATAAGTAAGCAGGCACTTTTTTGTACCAGCGTCTGGCCTTACGGGAAACTAGATACGGCGCCAACAACTGGTCATTGAGGTCCACCCCTCCCATATTTTTGTTATATTCGTGGACACAGAGGGGTTTCTCCACAATTCCAGTCGCCGTAGAAATTTGGACCGTCGTGTCTGCATGAAGCGAGGTAAGAACGAAAACATTCTTATTATCCCTCCACTTCATAGCGAGCAAATTATTACACCGATAGCAGGCTCTCTCCCCCAGCCTAAGACGGGAATCTACAAGCTGCTGGGGAAAGCCCCGGTGATTAGGTAGCACGGTGCCACATGCTCCAATCTGATGATCAAACAAGTGACTAAACAGTGGCACGCTGGTGTAATAATTGTCCACGTACAAGTGGTACCCCTTTCCGAATAAGGGTGACACCAAGTTCCACACTATCTTGCCAGCGCTTCCTATGTAGTCAGGGCAGTTCTCCGGCTCTACGTAACTATCTTTACCCTCATAAACCATAAAGCTCCATGCATAGCCTGTGGCCCTGTCACAGCACTTATAGAGCTTGACCCCGTATCTGGTACGCTTGTTGGGAATGTACTGTTTGAATGACAAGCGACCAGTAAACTTAATCAGGGACTCATCAACGCAGACAACTTGATGGGGAGTAAACAAGTCTGAAAAACGTTGGTTGAAGTGGTTTATGAGGGGCCGAATTTTGTAGAGCCGATCGTATTCAGGGTCTCCACGATGACGACAAAGTTCATTGTCACTGAAGTGCATGAACCGCAAGATCTGCTCGTATCGTTTCCTGGACATGGAGTTAGAGAACACGGGCATGTGGTAAGTCGGATGCGTGGACCAATAAGCCCGCAACTTCATGAATTTATGTGTGTCCATGTTGAGGGAAAGGCCCAGAAAGGTCTTAAATTCGGAAACCGTAACTGGTTTCCAATCTCTGGCAAGGGAAGGCAACTGGGAATTAGCGGCGATGTGTTGACCAGCATATAAATTGGTTTGGTCCACAATAGATCTATAGAGATCTTCCATGAAATACAGAGAATAAAAATCAAGTGGCGTAAAATCATCTGTATCCACCTGAATACCGGGTTGGGCAATGAATGGGGGAAGTACTGGTGCTGCAGAAGTGGTGGGCACCCAATCAGGATTAGCGAATTCTGCAGGAAGGGCACTATGGGAATGACGGGCCTGCCTTTGTCTTCTTCTTGGTGGCAGCGGGACACTACTTGTGCTTGCCACCTCGCCAGCTTGAACTGCACTTATGGGACTCGCCACGTCACCATGTGATACTGCAGTGCTGGATGTACGTCCAGGGTGTACTAGGCCGCTGGTGCTTGCCAGTTCACCAGAAGGATGAGCGGCGCTAGTACTGGCTCTCTGCTCCATACGAGGGACCTGCAGTTCCTGCACCTCAACAACATCAGAAGATCGGGGTCGGGTACGCCTGACGTTAGCAGAGACCTCATCTTTGTCGTCAGAGCTATCTGTCATGGAGCCGCTGTCCTCTACAGGTTCGTATTCTGAGCCTGAATCTGACAGATCAGTGTCTTCCTCTTCACTATCTGTCATGCTCAGAAACGTGTAGGCCTCTTCACTAGTGTACCATCGCTTTGCCATTTTGGGCTCTAAATTTAGGGGTACACTAGTGAGACTCACAGGTAAATAAGCACCTAGGCTGTCAGCGACTGTAGCAAAACGCTACAAAAAAACTGTTAGCGATCGCAGGGATCAAGCCTGACTCTGCGAACGCTGCAGTTATGTGTGTTGTGTTTTGTAAGTGACAGTGATCGATCGATACTGCACTTGGGTGGGCTGGGCGGAGGGGCAAAACGCAGGTGCTAGCAGGTATTTGGATTGATCCTGCTAACAATGCGTTTTTTTAGAACCCTAAACTGCTGGGCACGCTAGTATAGATCTGATCAGATCAGATATTGATCTGTTCAGATTCTATACCACTAAGGGAGGTGTATGCTTTGTGCATGGGTGTTAGCGGTACTGGCACTAACCTAGCACTGCCTGGGGCGACGCAGACCCCATCTGACCCTAAAACCGAATTGATATCACCCGCCGGGTGATCAGGGGGTTAAGCCTTTATTAGGTAATAAATGGCGGGTGCCCTGATGCTATAAAAAGCGAACTACCTAACCAGTGTCAGCCGTAACACTTATACGGTGATCACTGGTGAAAGGGTTAACTAAGGGCAATCAGGGGGTTAAAACCTTTATTGGGTATTTATATGGGGGTACCTGACGCTATATAAAAACCTGACGGGGAACCTAAATAACTATCTGGCTAACCAGCATCACCAGTGACACTTATACAGCGATCGCTGGTGAAAGGGTTAACTCTAGGGGCAATCAAGGGGTTAAAACCTTTATTAGGTTATATATCGGGGTACCTAACGCTATAAAAACCTGGCGTTGAACCTAAAAAAAAAAACTAGCTTCCTAGCGGGACCAGTGACACTAATGCAGCAATCAGAAAAACGATTGCTTAGTGACACTGGTAAAAGGTGGTGAAAGGGTTAACTGGGAGGGCAATCAAGGGGTTAAACCTTTATTGGGGGGTAGGGGGCTACCCTGGACCTAAAGGGGCCTAACACTAGCTGCCCTGACACTTTTTACAGTCACAACTGACACTAAATGCAGTGATCAGTAAATAAATGATCACTGCAATCAGTGACACTGTGACTGGGGGGGGGGGCGGGGGCCGATCGGGGGGGTGATCGGGGGTGACTGGGGTGAAAAGTGTGCCTTTGTGTACCTATGTGTCAGTGGACTGTTGGTGCACTTACTTGGATGTCTTCACTCCTCGCCGTCCGGTCAAAAAGACCGACATGAGGAGTGTGACATCACTTCCTCCTGCCTGTGTTTACACTTACACAGGGGAGGAAGCTTCTCATTCGCCAGGAGCGATCGAGAGGGGATGGCCAGAAACCAACGGCCATCCCCTCATCCCGGATCGCTCCTGAAGCGAACCGGATCGCCGCATCCAGCGGGAGGGGGTCCGATCGGACCCCGCACCCGCTGGAAGGCAAGCACGTACATGCCATTGTGATGACGTACATTGGCATGCGGCGGTCCTTAAGTGGTTAAAGAACTAACTGCCAGAGACAAGTCTAGCCCTGACTGAAGGAAAGACAATATATCTTGGACTGCCGGTAAATTATATGAATTTGACCTAGAAGACATGTGGACCATAAACCTGGCCCATATGCGTTCGTATACTTTATTTGTACTCTTCCACCTGGCACTAAGAAGGGTTGGAATCGCTTCTTCTGGGCAACCCAGAGCTTCTAGCCTTCCCCTCTCAAGAACCACGCCCTGAGGTGCAGACAGGATGGACACGGGTGTAATAGTGTGCCCTGGGACAGTAGATCTGGCCTGAGAGGCAGGGGAACTGGATCCTGATAGCTGAGGAGCAGCTGCAGAGGAAACAAAGGCCTGTTGGGCCAGAATGGTATTATCGCAATGATCTCCACCTTCTCCCCACTGAGCCTTCAAAGGAACTGCGGGATTACAGGAACTGGAGGGAAGGCGAAGGCTCTCTGAAACTTCCAAAAGTCTGTGAGAGCATCTGTCCCAAACGCCTGAGGATCCCTGAACCTCGAGTAGTATTTGTGCATCTTGTGATTGCATGGCGAAGCGAACAGATCGACCTCTGGAGACACTCCCAGAGTCATCCCTGTGGAGGAACCACTCGTTGTTTTCCATTCTGACCCGTGACAGAAAATCTGCTTGAGTATTCTGGACCCCTGGGATGTATACAGCAGAAATGTTGGCCACATTCTTCTGAGCCCAACTTATTATCGGTTCTACCTCTCATAATAGAGACCAACTGCGAGTTCCCCCTTGCTTCTTTATATAGGCCACCGCGGTTGTGTTGTCCAATCTTAACATTACTAACGACCCCGCCACCAGATGGCGAAATGCTAAGAGCACTTGAAAGGCTGCTCTCAACTCCAGGATGTTGGAGACCACCCTCAGCGACGGGAACGACCACCTTCCTTGAGCTACTTCCGAAAGGCAATGAGCGCCCCAACCTTGGTTGCTGCCATCCGAAGTTACTATCACCCAAGAAATGGGAACTATCGAATGATGGTTGTGTAGATTCTTCCCTTGAAGCCACCAGAGGATAGACGTCCTCATCGCTGGGGTAAGGAGTATGCGTTGTGTCTGACTGGACGAGTCCCACTGTTGCAGAAAACCTTTCTGGAAGGGACGAGTGTGCCACTGGGCCCACTTCACCATAGGGATGGTGGCTGTCATTGTGCCGATCACCTTTAAACATTGTAGAGCCGAAAGATGAGATGACTCCCGAGCTGCGTGAATCCTGTCTCGGATCACACTCATCTTTTCCTCCGGCAGGGAGATAGTGCCTTTTAATGTGTCGAACTGAGCCCCTAGAAACACGATGACTTATGTTGGAACCAGATGGCTCTTCTCAAGGTTCAGGAGCCAACCAAACGCCTGCAGAGTGGAGATGACTAAACTCTTGTGCTCCAGAATCTGATCTCTGTCCTGAGATAGTAGGAGCAAATCGTCCAAATAATGATGGAGACAAACTCCTTTGACTCAGAGAAGAGCTACTACAGCTAGGAGTACCTTGGAGAAGACCCAAGGAGATGTTGTTAACCCGAACGGGAGACAAGTAAACTGTAGGTGTTGCTCGCCAACTGCGAAACGGAGAAACTGCTGAAAATCCCTTGCCACTGGCACGTGGAAGTATGCGTCCTTCAAATCGATTGATATTAACCAATCTCCCAGATGCACAGACTGTTGGATCGTAAGAAGAGATTCCATCTTGAACTTTTCCTTGCGAATAAAGGAATTGAGGTGGGTCAAATCTATCACCGGCCTCCATCCGCCATTTCTTTTCCGAACCATAAACAGAGGGGAATACATGCCCTCGCCACATCGGTATGACCGCGCCTTGATCCAGTAAACAACTTACGTAGGTCAATAGGACCTGTTCCTTTTCCTCTGAGCCTGGCATTGTTGTGGGAATGAACCTTAACCTCGGAGTGTTGATGAAATTCCACTTGTGACCAGAGGAAACCGTCTTGATGGTCCAATAATCTCGAATTGAGGCCGCCCAAACATGCCGGTAGTGAAGAAGGCGAGCCCCCACCTGACATGTTTGAGCGGGCCCAATTTCAAAAAGATTTAGTAGAATCTTGGTTACCTGCGGAACGCCCTTTTGAGGTTTTCTTAAGGGAAGATTGTCGTGCCGAGACTGATGCCAACATAGCCCGGGACAGCAGGTGGGTAATGTCAATAGATGCCTCCCCAAGAAAGGCTGATGCCATTCTAATCTCCTGAATGGGAGAGTCTTTAGCCGTATTCACTGAGATACCTCTCAACAACTCTTCCACATTGTCGGCCCAGGATTCAATAGCCTTTGAATCTGCGGCTAATGCCAAAGTTGGTTTACAAGCCATCCCTGAAGTCAAATAAATTATTTTCAGATCTGAGTCAATTCTTCTCTCTAACAGATCTTTGAAAGATACCGTGTCTTCCAAAGGAAGAGTCACATATTTGACTAAACGCATGAGTGCTGCATCTACCAAAGGAGCTGATTCAAGGTGCTTTACATCATCCTCTTTAAAGGGGTACAGTTTAAACACTTTCGACTGCATGGAGCTTTTCCTATCAATCTTGCTCCACTCCTCATTAATGATTTCTCCCAATTCAGATAAGAAAGGAAATTATTGCCGTTCCTTTTTGAGTTGTTTGAAAAACTTTCTTTGTTTGGGGGGGAGAAGTAATAGGTTCTTCCCACTTTAGAGCTTCTTTCACTGCCTTGACTAGAGCAGATACTAAAGCATAATCAAATCCCACTCCTGGATCCTCTGGATCCGAATCGCTGTCTGACAAGGGAACAGAGTGGTGGCTTGGTTGAGAAGATTCCCAGGACTCTTGTAATAGCCCTTCACCTCCTGAAGGACACAATGGGTCTGAAGGGGATTCCATAGAGTGATGAACTTCCCTCTGCTGCAAGGACTCCTTTACCACCCTTCTCACTATAGACTCCAGGCGTTGATCTGCACCATCTCTTTCATCTGCGGCATTAGAAAAGCAATGATCACAGAGTGATTTGTCTGATGGAATGGGCATCTTACAACCCCAACATGATTTATCTGGTCCTCTACTCGAGTGCGAGTAACCCCTGCTGCGTTGCTCAGAACTGGAAGACCTATGGTGACCAGATTTTGACCATAATTTACGGTGATGCGATTTTGACGATCCACTGCGACTATGAGCACTATACTGCAGCTCGGACCTAGAAGGGCTATAAGGAGATGTAACAAAAGAGAGAAAAAATACAGACCAGCTGGTATCAAATGCTAAAGAATACTCCACATATACACAGCAATCCAGTCATGTACATACCTGTTACAAGCGGGCAGGTCACTAGTGGGCAGTGAGGCATTTATAACTAAAGATCGCTGGCTGAAAGAACAATAGACCCCCATAAGCAGCCAAACAAAACACAGGAGCATCAATACATCAGCGCAGACCATGACCTACCTTACACCAATCAGAAAATGGCCCCGGGAAGTCGCCGAATCTCCTGCAATCATTCCCAGGCTCTGACAGCTCTCACTGTGTTTTAAATATGGCGCTCATGACGTCATCAGCGATGTCAGACGTGAGGTGCCCGAACGCATGCGCAGGAACCAGGCCTTGCTTTGGATTGGGTCCGCGCATGCGCAGAACGCATCGCTGGACCCGGAAACAGGCGGAGAGAGGCTGCTGGAACGCGGAAGCGTCAGCGCCTATGCACAAGAACCAGCTGGGGACACATGAAAGAAACACAGGTAGAAAAACATATAAACACTGCTGCCCTGAAAAAAAGGAAACTTTACAGCTCACCACTCCACCAATGATCACCTGGCCGAGATTGTTCAAGCACACACCACCGGTCATCCTGGCAGATAATGGCCACCTCACATAACAGGTAATAAGCCGTGCACACTTATCTCTGGTCAAAACCGAGCCTTCAGCGCTACTCTGCCATACACTCCATACCCATGCTTAACAGACAGGGCCTATCGGAGGAACATAGCTTGATAGTCGGCTGATTGATCGTAGTGAAGATATTTTCAGGTAGGAGAAAAACCTGTCCTATGCAGGAGGACAAAAAAGGAACATGGATAGCAGCATGGAGCAAAGATTTATGGGAGAAGGGGTCCTATTGGGTAGTTATGGAGGCGGGGCTAACCCACACGTATGCTGATATGGAGCCTGTCAGGAAAATACATTTTCATTTTCTTTCCACGTTTTCCGAGGACTTGTGGAAAAAAAATGAACTGTTCAAAAGACTCATTATGCCTCATAGAATAGACGTTGGAGTGTTTGCCTTCCAAAATGGGGTCATTTTTTGGGCAATTCCACTGTCCTGGTGCTCCAGGGCCTTCACAAATGTAATAGGGCGTTAGGAAATTAGGTGTCATTTATGCTCCTAGAACCCCTGACGGTGCTCCCTGCATGTTGGACTTCTCTGTGTGGCCAGCCTGTGTAAAAGTCCCACACGTGGTATCGCCATACACGGGAAGAGTTGCAGAATGTATTTTGGGGTGTAATTGGAAGTATGCATATGCTGTGTATGAGAAATAACTTGTTATTACAATTTTGTAAAAAACAAAACAAAAAAAAATCTTATTTTTTCCCAAGAATTGTGAGGGAAAAACTTCAAAAAACTCACCATGCCTCTTACTAAATACCATGGACTGTCTACTTTTCAAAAAGGGGTCATTTGGGGGGGGGGGGTATTTGTACTTTCCCGATTTTTCAGAGCCTCAAGAAATGAGATGTCAGTGCATCAGGTGTGATCAGATGTGATCAATTTTCAATGATTTGCACCATAGCTTGTAGATGCTACAACTTTCAAAGAGACTAAATAATATCCACTAATTTGGGTTATTTTTTACCAAAGAGATGTAGCAGTATACATTTTGGCCAAAATTTATGAACAAAAATTACTTATTTGCAAAATTCTATCATAGAAATTAAAAAGTGTTTTTTTTTCAAAATGTTCATTCTTTTTTCACTTGTCGCAAAAAATAAAAAACCCAGTGGTGATTAAATACCACCAAGTGGTTTATATTCCTTCCTAATATTTACTAACTCTTATCAAAATTAACATATAATGACTTGATGAAACCCATTGTTTCTTAAACTTTGTTTCTTTGCACAATGTAATCCTTTGGAATAACGCTCTAACAATCGAAAGCTCATATTTTGTATACCATATGTTGCTTTTACATTTTCTGCTTTGTTTATTATCATCAATAAACTTTATTCTGAAAAAATAAATACCACCAAAAGAAAGCTCTATTTGTATGAAAAAAAAAGATAAAAATTTTGTTTGGGTACAGTGTTGCATGACTGAGTAATTGTCATTCAAAGTGTGAGAGCGCTGAAAGCTAAAAATTGGTCTGGGAAGGAAGGGTGTATAAATGCCCTGTATTGAAGTGGTTAAGTATCAAGCATACACTTTTAAATAGTTAGGGACACTCTTCTTAGCCTTGTCATAGAGGGGGTAGGGGACAAGGAAAAACCAACGGAAACTCCAAACTTGTATATTCAAACAATTACAGTTGAAAAACATGAAGGGATTATGACAAGCGGGCAGCCGCTGCATACACCTCCCCTGCTGGGATGTGTCTCCAGTCCAGACCTTTTGTCTACATGACCCAACACAATTAACACAGCAACAAGGGGGGGGGTCCATCCAGTTCAACCTGAGTGAGTGTCTACAATTGTCCCTATCCCTGTACATTGCACACACATCGGTTCCTACCCTCAAGGAGCCCACAATCCAAGGTCCCTATTCATATACTAGGGCCAATTTTGGACAGAAGCCAATTAACCTACCTGCATGTCTTTGGAGTGTTGGAGGAAACCGAAGTACCCGGAGGAAACCCACGCAGGCACAGGGAGAACATGCAAATTCCAGGCAGGTAGTGTTGTGGTTGGGATATGTCTATCAGCTAAAAGTACATTGTTTGTGGAATAAAAGTATATATTTAACCTAGCCAAGCCAATAGGTTTAGGTAGCCAGAAACGACTCCAGGAGCCCAGTCACAGATACCGCGTTCACCCGGTTCCGATGAACCAGTGAACGCGGACACAAATGTCTGGATTTGGCATCTTCTCCATGTGGTGGGAGATGGCAAATAGCTCTCCATATCTCATGTTCTCTGCTGGGCCATAGTCTGTGGGTAGGAGGTGAGCCCACAGCCCCTTCCAAAACACACAGTGACAGTGGGTTCTGTCACACGTTTACTTTCACTTTCAATGATAATGGTAAACAGGACAAATAAAGAAGGGGAATCTCCTTAATGGGGGCACAGACAGCAATAAAAATCAACAAGCTTGCTAATCCCTCTCTACTCTGTCCAAAACTAAAAAAACGTTTTGCGTTTAGTTATACTTTAAGTATGTCAACACTTGACTTTTTTTCCTGCAGCATACAGGCTCTACTTCTTGACCCTCAACACTTTGAGAACCAGGTTTTCTACCAGTAAAGAAATGTATTATCTGGAACATATATAACTTTCTTTCTATAAATATTTTATTGTATGTTTTAAAGTTCATACAGAAAACAAAAGCAGAAACAATATATATTTACATTTGTAGCATGTCATGTAGTTATACAGTTAGACACATTAACATATTTTAAGGAGAAGAACACAAAAAACATAAGAAAAGGAACCCATGGAGGGGGAAATACAAATTGGTATATACAGTATAGATCACCCTCTCTGAGCCAGATAAGATGGTCATGACAGCCTCATTACTGGGCGACATCGCCGGTTCCATTCTCCATTCTAGAGAAGTGTCTGTTTGGAAGCTTATCAAAACCAAATGATAATGTCAGGTCTTCAGAGCATATATAAGCTACTTATTTAGTGAGTCTCGGTTAATCCGGAAGTCAGTGCTATCTGTCCCTAACCTCTTTCTGCACCATTGCTGCCCCACATTATAACTCAGATAAACAAATAAAAAGTAAAGAAAAAAAAAAGGGGGGGGGGGATTAGGTAACGGAACGTAGACACAAGATACCAGACAGAGGGGGTGGGATATTTTCAAGTGATGAAGGAGATACAGTGGTGTGAAAAAGTGTTTGCCCCCTTCCTCATTTCCTGTTCCTTTGCATGTTTGTCACACTTAAGTGTTTCGGAACATCAAACCAATTTAAACAATAGTCAAGGACAACACAAGTAAACACAAAATGCAATTTGTAAATGAAGGTGTTTATTATTAAAGGGGAAAAAAAATCCAAACCATCATGGCCCTGTGTGAAAAAGTAATTGCCCCCCTTGTTAAAACATACTATAACTGTGGTTGTCCACACCTGAGTTCAATTTCTCTAGCCACACCCAGGCCTGATTATTGCCACACCTGTTCACAATCAAGGCATCACTTAAATAGGAGCTGCTTGACACAGTAAGGTCCACCAGAAGATCCTTAAAAGCTACACATCATGCCGAGACCCAAAGAAATTCAGGAACAATTGAGAAAGAAAGTAATTGAGATCTATCAGTCTGGAAAGGGTTATAAAGCCATTTCCAAAGCTTTGGGAATCCAGCGAACCACAGTGAGAGCCATTATCCACAAATGGTGAAGACATGGAACAGTGGTGAACCTTCCCAGGAGTGGCCGGCCGCCCAAAATTACCCCAAGAGCGCAGCAACGACTCATCCAAGAGGTCACAAAAGACCCCACAACAACGTCCAAGGAACTGCAGGCCTCACTTGCCTCAGTTAAGGTCAGCGTTCATGCCTCCACCATCAGGAAAAGACTGGGCAAAAATGGCCTGCATGGCAGAGTTCCAAGGAGAAAACCACTGCTGAGCAAAAAGAACATCAAACATCTCAATTTCTCCACAACACATCTTGATGATCCCCAAGACTTTTGGGACAACATTCTGTGGACCGATGAGACAAAAGTGGAAGGTGTGTGTCCAAGTATATCTGGCGTAGAAGGAACACTGCATTTCATAAAAAGAACATTATACCAACAGTAAAATATGGTGGTGGTAGTGTGATGGTCTGGGGCTGTTTTGCTGCTTCAGGACTGGAAGACTTGCCGTGATAAAAGGAACTATGAATTCTGCTGTCTACCAAGAGATCCTGAAGGAGAATGGCCGACCATCTGTTCGTGTACTCAAGCTGAAACGAACTTGGGTTCTGCAGCAGGACAATGATCCTAAACACACCAGCAAGTCCACCACAGAATGGCTGAAGAAAAACAAAATGAAGACTTTGGAGTGGCCTAGCCAAAGTCCTGACCTGAATCCTATTGAGATGTTGTGGTATGACCTTAAAAAGGCCGTTCATGCTCGAAAACCCTCTAATGTAACTGAATTAGGACAATTCTGCAAAGATGAGTGGGCCAAAATTCCTCCAGGACGCTGTAAAAGCCTCATTGCACGTTATCGCAAACGCTTGGTTGCAGTTGTTGCTGCTAAGGGTGGCCCAACCAGTTATTAGGTTTAGGGGGACAATCACTTTTTCACACAGGGCCATGATGGTTTGGATTTTTTTTCACCTTTAATAATAAACACCTTCATTTACAAATTGCATTTTGCGTTTACTTGTGTTGTCCTTGACTATTGTTTAAATTGGTTTGATGTTCCGAAACACTTAAGTGTGACAAACATGCAAAGGAACAGGAAATGAGGAAGGGGGCAAACACTTTTTCACACCACTGTATTGTGCTGGTGTGAACTCCAAGGGGAGAAAGGAGATGGCTGTCGTCACCTCATGTACTTTATTCCAATATGGTTGGATCAATGTGCAAGCCCACCATATGTGGAGAAAAGTCTCTCTTTCCCACCTCCAGCATTGGTCTGAAACTGTCGGGAACATTCTGTGAAGCCTATGTAGGGTTTTATACCATCTGGTTTTGATATTGTACCCATTTTCCTGCATGTTCACATTCAGAGAACCTTTGTGGATAAATAAGTGTATGCGGTCCCTGCACTGATTCCCAGGATGCATGGTCCGTGCGCAGTAAAGAGTACCGTTCCCCAAACATGGAGTCATACTTCGCTGAGATCACATGACTCTGAGGAGATGAGCTCGAACACAGGGATTCGAATACTATAGTGGCTTTCGTGTACCCTTCTCTTCTGCTTTGATTGAATATAGGACCAGAAGGGAAAAGATTTTGTGTCTGACAATGCTGCAAGGTCCTGTTGCTGTAAAAACTTGCCCCTATGAAAAAAGTACTCTGCATATGGCCATTCTTGCGCTAGGTAGGTTCCAGTTAACCCGGGGGGGGGGGGGGAGTCTGGATTGCCCCTGATAGGAGTCATTGTGGCACTCTGTAGCTGAAATGGCATGCACTTTACAGGCCCTATCAAATTCATGAAGCGTAGATCCAATGAGGGGGTGTGTGTGGAGATTAGGACCTGGTTTTTTTTTGGAGAACCAGAGGATTGAGCGAAGCTTGATTCTGTCAGGGCTGGCTTTGCCCTTCCTCCTCTGGGCTGGCCGCTCAGCTGTCGGCTAATTGCCAGCTCTCTTCTCTCTCTTCAGTTACTAGCTGTTCCCGATGATGCTTGTCTGGCCTGCCTATATATGTCTTCCAGCTCATTTCTCCTTTGCCTTCACGTTTGGTCACATAACTAGTAACCATCTCCTGCTGTTGTTTCAAGACTGGCTTGCTACATCCCTCCTGGCTTCCATCCTGCTTGCAGTTGCTCTCCGTGGATCCCTGACGTCTGGACTGGCCGATTACCCGATCTAGCTTATGAACTTTGGACTGGCTGACTACCCGATCTGGCTACTGGACTCTGGCTTGCCTGATTCTGCTTTTTCCCATTTATCTTTTTATTTTTATTAATAAACAAGTGTGATTAGATTATACTTCTGCCTCTGTCTGTTTTATGGTTCCTGACAGTACGTGAAGGCCATGAATTCAGGAGATACAGTCAATCCACTTGTTGGTAATATTTTTTCCAGATTGGATGAGCAAGATCACCGCATGGATCAGTTTGCCTTGGCGTTACAAACACTCCTGAATCTCACGGCTCACCTGAAATCTCCCACGGTGGCTGCTCCGGTACAACCTGAGTCACAGGCCTTCCCTGCTGCTGCGCCAGTCTCTGTGCAGGCACCCGCCTCAAGTATTACCTCTATAAGAGGTATGTCTGGTTCTGCTCCGCTTCTCCAGCGATTTGGGGGCGATCCAGTTCAATGCAGAGGGTTTCTCAATCAGGTTGAGATATACTTCGAAATGCTGCCCCAGGCGTTTCCCACGGACAGAAGCAAAGTAGGTTTTGTGATATCTTTGCTTTCTGAGAGAGCCTTGGCCTGGGCTAACCCTCTATGGGAGACGCAAAAACCTGTTGTCTTGAGTTACCCTCAGTTTGTGGCCTCCTTTAAAAGGGTTTTTGACATTCCCGCACGCTCCGCTTCTGCTGCCAAGTGCCTCATGTCCATCAAACAGAGTACGAGAACTGTTGCCGACTACGCCATTGAATTCCGTACTCTGGCAGCAGAGGTTGCTTGGAACAATGAGGCCCTTGTGGCTGCTTTTTCTCATGGTCTCTCGGATTCCATCAAGGATGAAATAGCAGCCCGAGATATACCCACTGAGCTGGAGAGCTTGATCTCGTTTGCCATCCTCATTGACTCCAGACTCAGAGAAAGACTTTCTCTTTTGCTTGCGGAAGCCTCCTGTACGTTTGCCTCCGAGCTTTGTAGTCCCACCCATGCCTCCCTCACCTCCCATGCCTCCTGGTACCGAGTTGGTCAGTGAAGATGAACCCATGCACCTGGGCTTCACGCGTCTCTCTGCGGATGAGAGAGCCTTTAGAAGGAGGGAGAGATTGTGCCTTTATTGTGGCCAGGCAGGTCACTTTTTGACGTCTTGTCCTACCCGTCCAGGGAACGCCCGAACCTTGGGGTCCTGTCATGGACAGACCTTAGGTGGCGTTGTTTCGTCCCCAGTTATCCAGAAGGATAAGCCCCTGGTTTTGGTCACTCTTTCTTGGGCTGAGTCGTCCATCGAGATACAGGCTCTAATCGACTCTGGGGCTGCAGGCCTGTTCATTGATGCTGCATTTGTTTTTCGCAGCACTCGATTCTGCTGCAGTTGCGTAATACTACACTTGCCATTGAGGCTCTTGACGGGAGACCTTTACAGCCTGCCCATGTGACTCATGAGATGGTTCCATTGTCCATGGCCGTAGGGGCTCTTCACCATGAGATAATCCAATTCCAAGTTATTTCCTCACCCAGATTTTCGCTGGATATTGGTTATCCTTGGTTACAGAGGCACAACCCCTCTTTTGATTGGCTCTGTGCTGAGGTTCTCTCCTGGTCACCACAATGCAGTGAGACATGCTTCCTGAAGGTATCCAAGGTCCTGTGCACCGCTTCACTCCCCTCCCTGCCCTGGAGTACCGTGATTTTGGCGATGTCTTTGATAAAGGTCAAGCCGGTAGTTTGCCTCCACACCGCCCTTATGATTGCGCAATTGACCTTCAACCTGGTGCCATACCTCCTCGTGGCCAGGTTTACCCTTTGTCGGTCTTGGAGGATAAGGCCATGGAGGAGTATGTTGTTGACACACTTTCTCGAGGTTTCATCCGCAAATCCTCGTCTCCTGCTGGTGCTGGTTTCTTCTTTGTGAAAAAGAAGAGCAGTGAACTGAGACCTTGTATAGATTATAGGGGTCTCAATCGTGTCACGATTAAGAATGCCTACCCGATTCCATTGATTACTGAGTTATTTGACCGCCTCAAGGGAGCAACGGTTTTCACAAAGCTTGACCTGAGAGGGGCATACAATCTCGTGTACATTAAGGAGGGCGACGAGTGGAAAACTGCGTTTAATACCAGAACAGGCCATTACGAGTACCTGGTGAGAGACATTATGTGCTCTACAAACTATTATTACCTTGTTTCTTCCCATAATTATCTAGTTTATACAACCCTACTAGGCACACTGATATAAAATTACTTATGAAAACACACACACTGCTGCTAGTAAAACACTATCTTATTTATTTCCCAAGAAATTAGGAAAAACTAACATAAAGTACTAAAAGGACATTACAATATCACACAGCTTACAATCAGAACATATAATACAAGAATATGAAAGATACTTATCACACGGTCCTCCGTGAGGCTTTGCTGCATCGGCTAGGCTCAGACCAGGACAGGGCCTTCACCATGAGGTTTAGGCCGGAGCCATCTCCCAAAGTAGGCCGAGTCACCACATGGCAGGGTCTTACAGCAAACCGAGGGAATTGTCTGTGTGTGAGCCTTTTCATTCAAACATACACACCCACTCGTAGCCACCCCCATTTGCCTTCCATCCAATAGATTTCGCCAAGAGGCATTCCTTCACATGTATGTCCATTCTTCAGGAAGCATGCTGTATTGTCCACTATTGATCAGTGTCTCCAACGATGAGCCACCCAGCTTGCTCTTACTCCCTTTGAAGCCTGCAACCACACACACATCACAGCAGGTGGGTCCAAGTCCAGCTATTGTTCTTCTGATTACAATGCTTTCATGTGCTTCATTCATTTGAGGCTAAGTGGCTGCCTCAACCATGAACAAATACCAGAAGTATTATATGAATTCAATCCAACACCTGGTAATGCCTTTTGGCCTTTGTAACGCCCCCGCAGTTTTCCAGGAATTTATTAATGATGTCCTCCGAGATTTGTTGCAGTTGTGTGTGGTGGTCTATCTTGATGATATACTCATATTTTCCAAGTCCCCGGAGAGCCACCACACAGATGTCTGTCTTGAACTTCAGAAACTAATAGAGAACAATCTCTATTGTAAACTGGAGAAGTGCGAGTTCCATCGTGAACAGGTTACATTTCTGGGCTATGTCATTTCCACTGCTGGATTTTCAATGGACCCAGAGAAACTTTCAGCAGTCCTACCGTGGCCTCGACCCGTGGGTTTACATCCTCTGCAGCATTTCCTGGGCTTTGTCAATTACTATCGGAAGTTTATTCGTAACTTCTCGTCTCTGGTCAAGCCTCTGACTGATATGACCAGAGAGAACGGTAACCCACAGAGTTGGTCTCCGGAGTCCATTAAAGCCTTTGAGACTCTCAAGGCTGCCTTTGTTTCTGCTCCTGTGTTGGCACATCCTGATCCTACGTTGCCTTTTATCCTAGAAGTTGATGCTTCTGAGACTGGAGTTGGTGCCCTTCTGTCTCAACGTCCTAACTCTGAGAGCGCTATGCATCCGTGTGGCTACTTTTCCAAGAAATTGTCACCTGCTGAGTGTAATTATGAGATTGGTGACAGAGAGCTGTTGGCGATCATTTTGGCCCTGAAAGAATGGAGACATCTCCTTGAAGGTACCACTGTGCCCGTTATTATTCTTACTGACCATGAGAATCTTACATTCTTGTCTGAGGCTAAGCGACCCTCTCCCAGAAGGGCACGATGGGCTCTTTTCTTGTCGAGCTTTAATTACATTGTCTCATTCTTACCCGGTACTAAGAATGTAAGGGCGAATGCCTTGTCACGACAATTTTCCTCCACTTCCAAGTCGGAGTCGGTTCCGGTTCCTATGATTCCTCCTGAAACCTTAGCTAAGGTTCGCACCAGTCTTACTTCTCCTTTGGGTGACAAGATTCTTGCTGCTCAGGTCCATGCTCCTCCTGATGAACCTTGTGACCGCTGCTTTGTCCCAGAGAGTCTCCGTACTGCAGTACTCCAGACTTATCATTCTCCCAAGGCAGCTGGCCATCCTGGGAAGAATCAACTCATTTGGGCCATCTCCCAACAATTCTGGTGGCCTAGTCTACGGGCTGATGTTCCTGCCTTCGTAGCTGCCTGTCCCATGTTTGCTCAAAGTAAGACTCCACGACACCTTCCAGTGGGCCTCCTACAACCCATACCCAATGGAGAGAGGCCCTGGACTCACCTGTCTATAGATTTCATTGTGGAATTGCCCAACTCCCAAGGCAACACTGTTATCCTTATGGTGGTGGACCGGTTCTCAAAGATGTGTCATTGTATTCCACTTAAGAAGTTGCCCATCTCTAAGGAACTGGCTTCCATTTTTGCTCGGGAGATCTTTCGTTTACATGGGCTACCCAAGGTGATTGTCTCGGATAGGGGCAGTCAGTTTGTCTCCCGGTTCTGGCGAGCCTTTTGTGCACAGTTGGGAATCCAGCTTGCGTTCTCTTCTGCGTATCACCCGCAGTCTAATGGGGCCACAGAGCGAGCCAATCAGTCCTTGGAGCAATTCCTACGTTGCTATATTTCTGACCATCATAACAACTGGTCTGACCTATTACCTTGGGCAGAGTTTGCTCACAACAGTGCCTTGAATTCTGCCTTCCGATTGTCTCCATTTATGGCGAATTATGGTTTCCAACCTTCCATGTTGCCTGACTCGTTTGTTCCGCAGTGTATTCCTGCGTTAGAGGAGCATCTCCGTGGTCTTTGTTCCACTTGGGTACAAGTTCAGGAGGCTTTGTGTCATGCTAATGATAGGTACAGACTCCATGCTGACCGCAGCCTTCCTACCAGGTAGCGCCTTCCTACCAGGTTGGGGACAGGGCCTGGCTGTCATCTCGCAACCTCCGGCTTCATGTTCCCTCACTGAAGTTTGCACCTCGGTTTATTGGGCCTTTCCGTATCCTTCGCAGGATTAGCCCAGTAGCTTACGCGTTGGAACTTCCTCCTAGTATGCGCATCTCTAATGTGTTGGTCTGTAACAGATTTACCACCCCGGTGCCACGTCCTCACCCTATTCAGGTTGAGAACCATGAGGAGTATGAGGTACAATCCATTGTTGACTCCCGTAGGTTCCGTGGGCGCATACAGTACCTGGTGCATTGGAAGGGGTACGGTCCGGAGGAACGCTCCTGGGTTTCATCCTCTGACGTACATGCCCCTGTCCTCCTCCGCGAGTTCCATAGACGGTTTCCCCTCAAGTCCGGTGGCCCTCCGAGGGAGAGGGGTCATTGAGGGGAGGGTACTGTCAGGGCTGGCTTTGCCCTTCCTCCTCTGGGCTGGCCGCTCAGCTGTCGGCTAATTGCCAGCTCTCTTCTCTCTCTTCAGTTACCAGCTGTTCCCGATGATGCTCGTCTGGCCTGCCTATATATAAATCTTCCAGCTCATTTCTCCTTTGCCTTCACGTTTGGTCACATCACTAGGAACCATCTCCTGTTGTTGTTTTAAGACTGGCTTGCTACATCCCTCCTGGCTTCCATCCTGCTTGCAGTTGCTCTCCATAGATCCTTGGCGTCTGGACTGGCTGATTACCCGATCTAGCTTATGAACTTTGGACTGGCTGACTACCCGATCTGGCTACTGGACTCTGGCTTGCTTGACTACGCTTTTTCCTATTTATCTTTTTATTAATAAACAAGTGTGATTAGATTGTACTTCTGCCTCTGTCTGTTTCATGGTTCCTGACAGATTCCTGAGATTAGTCGTTCAAGATTCACCCAATCCTTGCAGTGGGCATGAATCCGCCAGTCTAAAATTCTAGTCAAGTGTACTGCCCAATAATAGCGCTGTAGATCAGGAAGGCCAAATCCACCCTTGGATTTGGGTAAAACTAGCTTTGCCCATACGACGCCTGCTGACTTAGTACCCCAAAGCAAGGACCTACACAGCCTCTTGTAAGCTGCAAAAAAGGTGGGCGATAGGTGGATAGGGATAGTTTGCATTTTGTACAACATTCTTCAGAATAGAGGCCCGTCCGAACCGGACTGGTTAGGCAGGGATGTCAGCGGGGCTGATAGGAAAAGCAAGATGTCATCTGCAAAGGCTACAATCTTGTATTCCCTTCGATGGACCTCAATACTCTTTATATTCTGGCTGGCCCAGAATGCAACGTAAGAGGGGTTCCAAAGTGAGAATATAGAGGAGGGGTGAGAGAGGACACCCTTGTCTAGTGCTGTTATGGATGGGGAAGGTGTCCGATAAGTGGCCATTGACTTTGATTCTGGCTCTTGGATTCACATAAAGTGCTCCGCATGTGGCTCCCCAGACCGAGAGCATCTAGTACCGCATCCATATAGTCCCAGGCCACCCAGTCGAACACCTTCTCTGCATCCTTTGCAAGAAAAAAACCTTCCCGTTGGTTGGAGGTTAGCCAATGATGCAAGTTCAGGGCCTTGATGGCGTTGAGACAAAGCCCACCTGATCTATACCTATCCAGGCTGGTACGTGGTATGACAAGTGAGTTGCTAAAATTTTTGAAAAGAGCATTACATCTACATTCACAAGTGAAATTGGCCGATAATTGGCCACATCAGTGGGGTCCTTATTTTCCTTAGGGAAAGTTTCCCCTAGTAAGGTTCCCGAAGAGCAAGGGGTGGCGAACAGCATGTTAAAGGCCTTGAGGAAACGTGGAGCTAGAAGGTCTGTGTAGCACTTATAATATTGCACCGAGAAACCATCCAGCCCCGGGCTTTTGCCAGGCTTTGTGGTCTTCAAGTCTTCTTCCCATTCCTCAGAGGACAAAGGAGCTTCCAAATCAGCTTGTTCACTATCAGATAAAGCTTGGGTTATAGTTGCTAAGGAATTCCTGTAGCAATTTAGAGTGAGCTTTATCTTCTGTAGGACCATGATTTATCTCATTAAGATTATAAAGCTTGCTATAGAAGCAAAGAAATTGCTGTGTAATGTCCTCGTTTTTGGAGTGGATTTTCCCTGATGGGTCAGTCACATGGTGAACTGTAGAGGCAAGGGTGCGCATTTGCATATGCCTAGCCAGTAGCTTCCCTGGTTTGTTGCCTTGCTCATAAAATAACTTTTGCGTCAAAATATGACGTTTTCATGCCCTTCTAAAAAGTTCCTCTACTAGTAATGCTCATGTGTCTGCTAATTCTTTCTGAATAGTCCGGGAACGTTTATGTTAGGCCTCTAACTTCGTAATCTTTTCAGAAAGGGTCAGTATCAGCACCTGGTGTTCCTTTATTTTTCCATCTAAGTACCTGTCACAGTTCACATGAGTACCCGAGTACCTGTCACAGTTCATCTGAGTACCCGAGTACCTGTCACAGTTCATCTGAGTACCCGAGTATCTGTCCAAGCCCAACTGAGTACCCGAGTACCTGCCCAAGTCCAACTGAGTACCCGAGTACCTGCCCAAGCCCAACTGAGTACCCGAGTACCTGTCACCAGCCCATCGGAGTACCCGAGTACCTGTCACCAGCCCGTGGGAGTAACGGAGTACCTGTCTCCAACCCATCAGAGTACCCAAGTACCTATTTGCAGCCCATGCCTCCTAGAATACACGTTGAGGTGTTTGCTTTCCAAAATGGGGTAATTCCATTGTCCTGGTGCTCCAGTGTAATGTTGCGCCTCCAACTTAGTTATCGTTTCAGAAAGGGTCAGTATCAGCACCTGGTGTTCCTTTTTTTCCCTCGATGCTATAGGTAAAAGGTGTCCTCGAACCACACACTTATATGCCCCCCATTGGATTATGGGAGCCACATCTGGTGTGTCATTAAGTTGAAAATATTCCTGGATGGTCTGTCTAATGCTCTCTGCATCTCCTGGGTCAGCTAAGATGGAGGCATCTAGCCTCCAGATCTTAGTGGATCCCTCCTGTAGAGTCATTGTAATCAGGTGGTGATCAGAGAGCAGACAGCACCACGTTTTTAATACTTTTGTCAGCAAGGTAGGACAGGTCAGCCTGACGTATAAAAATATAGTCCAGCCTCGAGTAATCCCTCTCTCGAGGGTTTAGGGTATGCCAGGTGTCATGTAATGTGAGCGATGCCAAGTGGAGCTTCACCTGACGTAACGTGGAGTAGGGAAAAGAGAACGTGCTGGTCGATGTGTCTAAAAGCGGGTCAAGGGCCATATTAAAATCCCCTCCCAGAATCAAAAGGCCCATCTGGAATGAGGTCAATTGCAGCAGGAAGTCTTTCAGAAATTGAATTGGGACAGTACACATTTGCCAAGGTGTCATGTACCAGGTGTGACCAGAACCTTGTGGTTAGCTACAGAATAACACCAAACACATGTAAGTGAAAATATGATGATTTATTAAAGTAAGTGAATAATATAAGTACAACCACCTCCAATATGACCCTGCAATAACCAACAGACACAGACCCATAAATAACAACAGACAGATAAGTACAATAAATGGAAAATACCAGAATCATAAACAATAGCCAGGCCAGGGTCATATACAGCAGATGGAGAGGGGATGTTCCAGAAACATAAACGTAGGCCAGGCCAAGGTCATACACAGGGAGATCAGCAGATGGGGTAAGGAACACAGAACAGGGAGAGGATAGACGGATCAGACTGCAGGGCAGGGATGCAAGGTAACAGATAGGACAGGATAGGGATCAAGACAGGCAGACAGGATCAGATACACGGGTCACAGGTTCAGGGCACAGGAGCAGGTTCAGAATCAGGATCAGATAACAAGCTAGCAGGTCAGGATGCAAGGACGAAACCAAGGAAAACATGTGAGTGCTTGCTAGGTATTTATATGCCTGTATTTGGCCTCAAGTGACATCTGATCGCAGGAGGCGGCATCTGCTCCACACTGCCAGGATCCATCCGCTGGCGGACGCCAGTACTGCGTCCCAAAGATGGCATACCAGCAGGGAAAGTCTCTCCTGACAGTTCCAAACTGCCAGGAGACGCCTGCTGGTGGACCTCAGTACTGCACGCCAAATGACAGATATTACCAGCGGATGGAACTTTTCCTGACACAAGGTCACTGGTCTGTCTTTCCAGGTGCCTCTCAAAAAGAGAAATCTACCCCCAGGGTCTACAATCTGAGCACTAAGGTGAAACCTAAATGACTTAGCCAGCAATATGGAAACCCCCTTGGTTTTGGAGTCAGTACAAGTCGCATGGTATACACCCAGAAAGCGTTTATCTGCTAGGCGAGGGATTGAGCCTGCCTTAAAATGGGTTTCTTGTGCCCTATGTTGGTGAGCTTCTGCCAGAACACTGCTATGTTTTTCGGGGCTGTTGAGGCCTTTAACATTCAGGGACAGCACCTTAAGAGACAGAGGAGCTGAAGAATGCACTGCAGAAGACATAATTGAACAAAATTGAGTTGCTCAAGTGGTACCCACCAGTTGCAGATGGAATAGGTTTACCGGTAGGTACAGAACAAAAAGAAAGAGAAAAAAAAAAAAGGACCACAGAGAACCACAAGATAGAAAGAGCATTAGAGGGTATTGAAAGCCTTTTTGTGTATAGCAGGTGATTCCAGTAGAGTCCAGGGCTCTCTATCTGTATTAGGTGATACCCCCTGACACGGGAAGAGCATTATATTTACCAGAGGTGGGTACAGCCCTGCTTACCCATCTTGTTGGGGAGACTAAGGTATACGAGTATAGGAATAAACTATTCTGGAAATGTTCAATGGGGAAACAGCCTCTTTGAGGTGGGAAAGAAGTCTAACACCAAGATAGATACCAATGCTCCCACCACCCAGAGCCCTCTAAGTTTGAACGCAAGCACCATGGAACAAGCCTCAGCTATAAGACCCAGGTAGTTCTAAATACAGCCCCCCTGTGGTCAGTGACCATCTATAATGTCTGGAATCCCCCACTCCCCCTGCCCTTGATAAGAAATTATAAAGCAACAGTTAGGTTAGAATTCCTCTATGAGCATATTTGCATCTATTCCGCACCTTGTAGCAGCAGAGAGTCGTGCCCCCTAATTATCAGACATGGAAAATATCTTTGGCCTTATTGAAGTTGGCACACTGGTGCCCCCGCCCCCCACAAACTCTCCACTCCGATCCGAGAACATCCTCGGGTCTAGAGAGTGAGGGACCCGGGGGTAACGGCCCCCGAAAGAACTATGTGTCAGAACTATAGCTGTCACTGTAGATGGAGATCCCTCCCACCACATCACACATGAGCATAAGGATGACACATAAACCATCCAGTTCCGGGGAGCTTCCCGTCATACCTTGTGATTTAGAATTGGGTCTCAGAGATACAGAAAAAACAAAACACTAATAGGAGCCCCCGAGGGCCAATGCTGGAAAGAAAAAGCAAGAAACTATTCACAGAATAACAAAACTGCTATATCTATAAATAACCATAACGGTGAAAAAAACAGTATTGTGATGAGTAATAATAACATTTTACGCTCTACTGCTTGCGTGAGAGAGCAGCGAGTCTCACACACCAACAAATAGTGTAGAGACCAAGTGATGCTGTTGGAAGAAAGTTCAGATGTTAAATGGCCAACGGATTACAGGTTACATAAAAGGTCCAGTGTGGGAGCATACGCAGCTCCCAAAAAGTCCCACTGTGGCTTTATTCAATGCTATCCCCCGTCCACCATTAAAACATCACATTTAGCATATAGAGTTCAAAGACCCTGAGAGAGAGGCAAAGTGTCTCTCCTCTTAGCTGGCATAAAGTTCCACAGCTGGGATACTTGTCTGCTCAATCGGTACCCATGTAATGTCAGGATGACTAAGCAAGAATACTTCTAATGCCGCGTACACACGGGCGGACTGTATGGCGTACTTAGTCCGTCGAAACACATTTCAGCGGACAGTCCGCTCGTGTGTGGGCTTCAGCGGACTTTTTCAGCGTGCAGTCTGGCGTACTAAGTATTTCGGATTTTTCGAAATTCTGTCCGTCGTACTTTGGTTTCAGCGGACAATCCGCTCGTCAGTAGGCTAGTTCGACGGACTAAGAATGGCGCATGCCCAGAAAGGATTTACACGGCGGAAGGGTGCTTTGCTGTGTATTGGACTTCCTATTTCTAGTCCCGTCGTACGTGCTGTACACGTCATCGCGCAAGCTTTCGACGGACTGTTTGGGTATCCGTGTGTGGTCAAATCCGTTCAGTCGAAAGTATGACGGACTGTCCGTCGGATTGTATGACGGACTAAGTACGCCATACAGTCCGCTCGTGTGTACGCGGCATAAGAAACAATTGGCGTATTCTGGTATCAGAGATTGCTTGTGTATTGTCATGTAGAGGTGCCAACGTGGTCAGCTATAACAAGTGTAAAGCCCCGGAACTAAGGGCAAAAACCTAGAGGTGGGATAAATTTTGCTCACCAACCAGTCTGTTGCGCAGTTAATGGTCTGTTCTGCGTCGGACGGGCGATGGGGAGACTCAGGGGCTCTCATCAATTTCCATGTCGCCACAAATCCTTGTTAGTGATGGTTGAGGTTCTGCAACGCCTCTGTGTCTTTGCAATCTCGGACTGGCATCAGGATGTGTGGGGATCCAGGGGTCTGGCTACAGTAATGCATTATACCAATCCGGGACATCTACTAGTGGAATGCCCAGGGTTTCACAGAAAGGCTGCAAGTTGGCTGGTATTCTCAATTGCACCGTGCAATTACCTGCAGTAACTTGCAAGCAGAATATTCCGATAAGGAATGTGCCTGTCACGCAAAGCTTGCAGCAGTGGACGTAGATCTCTCCTATGCTGGAGGGTGATGGCCGACAGGTCCTGAAATAGCTGGATACATGCACCCTCATGCTCTAAGTGATCATGGTTGCAGGCAAGTCGCAAAATCTCTTCCTTTTGAGTAAAACTGACTAGGCAGTACACTGCATCTCTGGGGGGATCTGTGTCTCTACCCCTCAGTCTCAGTGCCCTGTGGCATCTCTCCATTTCCACAGGAGCATCCGGAAGCCTACCCAGCATCGTATTAAAGATGGGCCAGATAGCAGTTTGTAATTGGGACCCTTTAATTGATTCTGGCAGACATCTAACTCACAGGTTGCGCCTGCGGCCCCTATTGTCCAGGTCCTCCATGTGTCTGTGCATGTCCATTAGGGGCTGGCCATGCACGCTAGTGACTTTCTGGACCTGCTGGATAGCTGCCCCATATATCATGGCCGCCACCTCCACATGTTCCAGCCTAGCTGCTGCTGCTCTGATCTCCATTTTAAGGTCAGTTATGGCCGCAAACAGCAAGCTTTTGATGTCCATGGCGACATGCTGGAGATCTGCCAGACGCAATGGGGTAGAATGGTGGGAGGAGAGCGTACCTGCTGCGGCTGAAGCTCCAAGAGAGTCAGCAGTGGTGATGTAACTCCGGATCGAGGCCTGAGACGTGGCCTGGGGATCTGCAGGCTGGCAGGAAGGTTGAATGTGGAACAACGCCGGTATGTTGCGGCTGAGTTGTGTGGACGTGTCCTGTGGGGACCGAGTGGTTGAGGAGCTCCTCCCAGTCATCTCTGGTGGGTAAGGAGAGGTTTGTCCTGCTAATGAGAAGCGCAATAGAATCTCTGGATGGCGGAGCTCTCGGTTTATGGTGTCATCTTCCTGTGTTGCCGGAATATATATAACTTTTGGAAATTTAGAGCGTATGAGCTTTTTAACCACTTCAATACTGGGCCTATTCTGGCACTTCTCTCCTTGTAAAAATCATATTTTTTTTGCTAGAAAATTACTCAGAACCCCCAAACATTGTATATTTTTTTTAGCGAACACCCTAGGGAATAAAGTGGTGGTCATTGCAACTTTTTATCTTGCATGGTATTTGCGCAATAATGTTTCAAACGCCTTTTTATTTGGAAAAAAACGGTTTCATGAATTAAAAGATATCAAAACAGTAAAGTTAACCCAATTTTTTTGCATAATATGAAAGATGATGTTACGCTGAGTAAATACCTAACATGTCATGCTTTAAAATTGTGCACACTCATGGAATGGCACCAAACTTTGGTACTTAAAAATCACCATAGGCGACGCTTTGAAAATATTTACAGGTTACCAGTTTAGAGTTACAGAGGAGGTCTAGTGCTAGAATTGTTGCACATGCTCTAACGCACACGACGATACCTCACATGTGTGGTTTGAACGATGTTTACATATCTGGGCGGGACTTACATGTGCGTTCGCTTCTGAACATGAGCTATCGGGGACAGGGGCGATTTAAATTTTTATTTTATTTTACTTCTTTTTTTTTTTTTTACCCTTTTTTGTAACTTTTTTTTTTATATCATTTTTTATTCCTATTACAAGGAATGTTAACATCCCTTGTAATAGGAATCTATTGCGACAGTGCCTCTTTATGGAGAGATGTGGGGTCAATAAGACCCCACATCTCTCCTCCAGGCTGGAAAGCATGAGATTGTGAAAAAAAAATTCACATATCTCATGCTGAAAGCCACGTCCGGGCCTCCGACGGTCATACAGATGACTGGTGACCATCTGGTCACCGGAAATCTCTATCGTCATCATCCGGCACCTGCCGATTCTTTCTCCGGGCCCCCGATGGCACGGGAGAGCCCAGAGAAGCATCGTATGGCAGCGGGAGTCCCCTCCCGTCACCTATAAGAACGATCAAATGGCGGAACTGCCACTATGATCATCGTTATCATGCACAGAATCACCAGCTGGAAAGAATTATATCTGAATGATGCCTGTATGTGGTATTAATATGTATTAAGTAGGGCTGTGGAAATTAAAGATTAATTCCTCGATTAATTTATTTTTTGATCGATCAAAATTATTTTGATCGGTACTCACCTCTCCGCCGGCTTCTGGGTCTTCTGGGAGTTCTGTCGGAGATCCGCTGATGTCACTGGACTCTTCCCCCCCCCCCCTTCCCCAAGTGACTCCATCTTTTAACGAAGGGAAGGGGGGAGGAGTCTGGTGACGTTGAAGTTCTGATTGAACGTAGCACGTACGGGGGAGGAGCTACGCATGACGTCACCCGCTGCTGCCCTACGAAACTAACACGATTGTCGGCTTTACATGCTGTGTTTTTATCATCTTTATGTGAGTAGTTTGTGTTTGAACACAAAAATTAAATCTTACTTACTTGGTGAGCACTTAGATCTTTTCTTTCTACCCACGACCTGGCGTCCTTGCTGAGATCTAAGGAGACGTGAGAGAAGTTTATGGTCCGTGTTAACCCTTTTGATACCCGCTTGCATGACCACCTGTTTGCACAGGGTTCCATGCCATAAGGTGAGAGTGATTAGTTAGACCAGAGGTGGAGGGATTGTCGCGCTACTGTGGAAAAAAAAATGACTTACGTCAGTGCTAAAGTTTGAATTTAAAACATATTTGTGTGAACTGTGAAGTTAATTCATGGATTGTGGAAACTAACTAGTGTTGGGTGATTGTATATAGCGTATACCATATTTACCACTGACTAATGCAGAGTTGCAATGCAAGGAGATCAGCTAAAATTAGTTGGATCTCTATAAGCGTTATAATTAATTGAAATTAGTCGATTAAACAAAAATGTATTAATCGAACATGAAAATTTGAATCAGTAATAGCCCTAGTATTAAGTAATACATATTAATAATAAGTTGAGCTTAACAATTTTTGGTATTTAAAAAAAAAAAAAAGTTGCACTGTTTATGTAATGTAATGTGATGCATATTTGTGTTTCATATGCTAATGTCTTGTTACAGGTATATAACCATTGGTTTATTTCTCAGATTCGATAATTGGGTTTCTTGGCTTTCAGAACAAAAGGAAAACACAGCCTCACAGCCTACACAGACAACTTTAAAAAGTTTTCTTTTTACAGTTTTTTTGTGTTTTTAGGTTTTCATCACCATTATTTAGTTGGTGCTTTCGTTTCAGTCCGTTTGGCTATGGTTGGACTAAGTTGGGTATGTGTGGTATGTTCTGATCCAACATGTATGAACGAGTTTCTTTGCTCCACTGATTAGCCATGTTGATACTTGTAGTTCCATGGATTTAACTGTTAAGGGTTGGCTATTACATGTTATCTCACAAGACTTGTGTTTAAGACTGCTTCACCCCCCCCTGCTGTTATTGTAATTAGTTAAGCGCCCAGCCATGCCTGGCTGTTCCATCTCTGCTCATTGCCTCAGGCTAAGGTAATGTTAATGTCCCTTAGCAGTCTGTGGGTCCCCAAGTGTGGGTCTCCAAACCTGCTTCCTGCCCAGTGTCACTGTTTTTATGTGGCTATTTGTTACCAATTTTCTAATGTGTCTTTGGCGTATCTGTCACTAATATCTGTGTGTTTTAAGGCACACCGGTTGGCTCGTGTACCCGCTACTGTTCGGTGATCCCGGCGCCTCAGTGCTGCAAGGGATTTTTCTTTGCCTAGTTGTGTGTGGTAGCAGCCGTTCCTCAAGCTGGATATACATTATGCAATTTTTGTTTTCCAATTTCCTTTAGATTTACCAGCAGATGTGTAGTACGAGTAGTACGAGAGCCTGCCGGATTGCATACAAGTTGAAAGTGTATAGGTATGGCCTCGTATTGTATAGTTTTGGTTGAGTCAGGAGAAAAGTTGTGCAGGAAGATTGTATGGGGTGTTCCCAGCTCTTGGCTGTTCCAAGGGCGCTCACTTCCGATATATGTGTGGGCACGCTGTATTCTCCTCAGTTAATACCCATGTCCTTCCTGTCATAGACTCCTTCTGTACCTTACCTAGTTGTCTGTGTCCTGCATGCCAAAAAGACCAGTGCCCCATTGTTGCACTATGCCCCTGTCATTCATGTGAGTCCTGTCTGGAGAGTGTAGACAGTTTATCTTGTATGGATGAAGGATAACATGGTCTGATTAGAGAATTGATAAAGGAGGGAGAAGGTGTGTAGCCTCTATTAAGAATTGAGTGTACCTGTTGGCAGGTGGTTTCAATCTGGGTATTCAGACTATTTCCGATACTTAGGATAAAGAGAGGCTTAATGGAGACTGCCGTTGGAGCTGGAGGTGGGGCACTGGAGATACTTGAGACCACATTGGGAGGTCTTGTGCCACATATCAGAGAGCGGTTAGGAAAACCAACTTGTTCTGTTCAGTATCACTTTGCAAGGACAGGCAGGTGGGGGTAGTATCCAGGTTGCCTATGAATTGTAATAGATTGGTGGATGGCTCAGTTCCAGGGTAGTCAAAATCTAACTTGCACTGCTCTTATCCCTAATGGCAGGGATGGAACCTTGTCCAGATATCATGGTCAATCTGGGTACTATCCTATCAGACTCCATGTTACACCCTGGAGTCCATCTTGTTCTGATGGTTTGAGTATGGACAGCCTCAGATGACTGGTACTGAGTGCTGGAGAAAGGAAGGTGTTGTGCTATGGGAAAAGATAACAATGCTGGTACAGAGGGGGTCGTTTCTAATGGATGGTGGGGTAGTGTCACAACTGATCCTAAACAAATATATATATATATATATATATATATATTTTTTTTTTATGGTCGGAGCCCTCCGTCCTAAAAGATATGGAAGAACACATAAACACGCCACAAGACTAACAACATAAATAGACCTGAAGTGTGCCCTGGTCTGCTGTAAGGTAAGCCCTGGTGAGCTGGGCGATATGCTAAGACAAGGGCGCAAAGGACTTGGTTAGGGAGGTAATAGTTTATTTAGGCAAGATAAGATGCTACAGGGCAAGGTCGCTGAAAGCTTAAGATATTTCAGACTGTGGATCGGGAATGTACTGAGCGAAGCAGGTGGATTTCCACCTGCCCATCTTTCTGATCACGTGTTCCGTAACTCTGTTGCGTGAGGCTGCTGATGCTGCTTCAATGCGGAAAGAATGTCCTGAAAAATGAGCAGGGTCAAGGCCTAAGTTGCGTAGGAGGATCCTGACATGACTGATAAACTGATTGCTGCTTAGGGGTCTAACTGGAAATGGTAATAATGGGCTGTATGGTGAGGGATCAGGTAGGTGCACTAGTAACTGATCTAAGACAGCTACGGGGCACCAGGCATTGAGGGTTTTGAAAAGCTTTATGTCAGCCCCTGGGCCAGCCTGTTGCGTTTTAGACACCTCTAGGTGTAGGATGAAGCTTGATGGCGTGTGAGTTGCCGCCTGCATAACGTCTTACAGCAAGGGCCGGTGACTGAAAATTTGCTGGGGCATAAGAAGCCGTAGAAAGCCAGGTAAATGGCTGCTTGAATGACAAGGCTGGGAAAGAAGCCAAACGGGGAGCGTGAGAGGATGATCGACATATCCCGGAAAATGGCGCTGGTTACAGGAAGGCGTTTGCTACTGATTTGCGGCTGTCGTTTGAGAATACCGTGCAGGATTGTCTTGACCGCGTGAGCGGTGAATAAGGACGGTTTGGTGGGATCTTGTAAAGAAATGAAATGCTGGATGCCAGCCAGATAGAGTCTGATAGTATTATGTGACAAAGCCATCTGTGTGTGGCAGTATGAAATGAAAGCCAGGATATGGTGCAGATCCCCTGGTACTGCCCCGGGGATCGCAGCTAGAAACCTGTCATACATTTTCCAGGCAGCACGATAGGCGTATTACGTGACAATGAAAGATTAATGGGATTGGTAGCATTGTGTAGGTATTGTTTCAATGCAGGGTTAGTTGAGACCAGTGTGGGATAGTAGACATGGTGGGGTTGGCTCCACGCTCCTGTGAAAAGAGTGATGTAAAATTAAGGCGAGACAGAGCGTCGGTTGAGGTATTACATTTTCCTGGGATGTGGATGCAGACAACATTAAATTTTTGCTGTAGGGACAATTGTACCAGCCTTCGCAGGAAGGACATTACGGCCAATGACTTGGAGTGGCCTTTGTTTATGATACTGGCTGTGGCTTGGTTGTCTGTAGCGAAAGTCACTGTTTGACCTGCCCAGTTACTGACCCAGACTTGTGCTGCAGCAACTATAGGGTATAGCTCAAATAATGAGGAGGATTGACTGAACCCAGGGATCAAAAGAATTTCTGGTGGCCATGGGCCTGCAAACCAGTGATGGCCAAAAATTGCTGCAAAGCCTGTGGAGGCTACAGCATCTGTGATTACCTGGGGCGAAGAGGGAGATGACGATGGAATGAACATCGAAATGCCATTTCAATTTGCTAGGAAATCGTCCCACATGGTCAGATCGGCTATCGCTGCTTGGTCTAATCTAAAGATCTGGTCAGGGTCTTGAACTTGGGAAAGAAATACCAAGAGGCGGGAGACGAAGGAACGTCCCTGGGGGATGATCCTTTACAGCAAAGTTGAGCATCCCGAGTAATGATTGAAGTTGCCTCTTAGTGCACCCTTGGGTAACTGTAAATGTATGAATGACCGCCCTGATGCGGGTTAATTTGTAGAGAGGTAAGCTAGCCTGCATGGCCCGAGTATAGAGTATGATACCCAAGGCGGCGATGCGTTGTGCTGGGCCTTCCACCTTCTTCTCTGCTATGGGTACATTGAGTTTGGAAAAAACCTCCCTCAGGCTCTTTAGATCTACTGGGGGTTCACTAGGTTTCTCAATGAGCAGAAAGTCTTCCAAGTAGGGGATCACCTTCTGACAGGACACGTGGTGTGAAAGGATACAGGACAGGCGCTGGGCGAACGTGCCGAAGAGCCACGGACTGCTTTTGGAGCCGAAAGTTAACTTTGTGGCAAAATAGTACTGACTTTTCCATTTGACTCCGTGCCATCGCCATAGGCATAGGCATGGTTGAATTGGTAGCAACTTAAAAGCGTCCGCGCTGTCCGCCTTTGATAGCAAAGCGCCAGCTCCTATGCTGAGGATGGTTTGGATAGCAAGGTCTACTGAAGAATATTTAAGGGAGAATTCCTCTGAGGATATGAGGGAATTTAAACTGGATGTATGAGAAAAATGAGGCACGGACAAATCATAGACTAAACAAAGTTTATTACAAAACGTGCCCTTAACAAGCCCGATAGGGCTGACTCTCCAAACTGAGAAAGGTGGGTGTGAGAAGGGGTGCCGATGGCTTCCTCGTTGGTGGCTGCTGACAGTAGATTTTTGCATTCGTGGGTGGTGTCGGGAAGTGTAATGAACCCCGTGTGAAAACCTATGGTGAACCCTTGCACTAGGAAGGCTGCCAGTGAGGGTGACGGATGTGAAGAAAGGTAGAAATGCAGCCATCCAATGTGTATACGGCTTAGTCATGCGGGTTGAGTTTTTTGATCTCGCAGGCATGTCTGGGGTGAGCTTTGTGGCAAGTGAGGCAGATATGGCGGCGTCTGCATTGAGGGAAATTGCAACCCCCGAAGTTGAAGTTGTTGCAAATTTGTGCACCTCCTAGTGCTCGGATGGGTTGTCCTTACTTATACTCCTGGGAGCACTGTGTAGTTGCTCCTGAACACTGAGCTGTATTCGGAAAGGAGAAGTTGTTGGGGAGGCGTCTGCCCTCGGGGTCCGAACACCAGTTAGCTGTGTGGGTGGCAGATTGGCAGTTTGTGCAGAGTGGGAAGCGTAGGCCAGCAAAATGGCGACAGAACAGTTCTGTATCAACTGTGCTCCAGTCGGTAGTCACCTGGAACTGGCTGAGCCTAGCTGCTGCTTTGGCTGAAAAGGAGCGGTGGTAGTCGTAAAACGAACTGCCTCCATACCTGTACCCTAGATCCATCACTGCGTGTAAATACAGATCTAGTTCTTTCCTCCTGTTGGGGTTGAGGGAGCATATTATGTCTCTGAACATGCCGAAGGTGAGCACAAACTCAGTGACTGTGAGTTTGCGTGCGAGCCTTGGTCTTTTGCTTTTAGGATGACGGAGACGTCTCCCCATGAATAGGCTTTGCTTTCCGCTGCGTCATGTATTGAAATAGGGAGGGATGCCAAATTGACGTCCTGGCCATCCAGGATGTCCTTCCTTATGCCTGCTGGGACGAGATGTGCAGGGAAGACGGTGGAGCTGCTCTGGGGTGTACTGGTAAGTGCTGGCACGGGGGTGGCAGTGGCGACTGAAGGTGGTAAGGGGGCCACTTGCCATACCTCCAGAGTCCCCACTCTTGCCTGAACATCAGAGACTGTTGTTGAAAGTGAGGACACCAAGGAGTGTAGCTCAGTAACTGCTGAAGCAATTGACTGCAGGGACGCCTGAGTGTCTGGAGCTGGCAGAGACGGTGGGAATAGTAGTTTAAAAAGTTCAGCTTTCCTAGCTGTGGCAGGGTAGGGAATATATCTACGCCGCAGCTCTGCTGTGAGTTTGGGGGATGGTCCAGGCTCTGAAGGACTGTGTGTCATTGTTTGATGAGCCCGCCCCGGGTAATGGTGGGACGGGGGTAGGATCATCGCTGCCGGCCAGTGACATGGCATCCGCTAAAAATAGAGAGGGGAAATGCATAAGTTTTAAGGAAAGTTTGGGGATGTAGGAGGGGACAGAGGCGTTTGAGTAGATAGGTGGAAGGTAGTAGGGGAAACAGGAAAGGACAAGGAGCGACAGCCATAGTGACAGTTGGTTTGCGCTCGAGCGCTGTTGAGTGTGACTTTAGAAAACTCAAAAGAATGCGTGACAACCGAGGTGAGCCAGGAGGTGACTGGCTAGGTCACCGATAGCTCGGGTGTCCGTCTGTGCTCGGCCCAGACTAGTAAACCAGAGTCCCCAGGGTGGACTGGGGAAGGTAGCTGAAGTCTGGTATTCTAAGTAGGAATGTTGCGATCTGTAGTTTATTGACGTGTGTTCGGTCTGCTAATGCTTGCACTGCTGCCAGCAAGTATGGAGATTAGGCAACCTTGTCTGCGTGGTGAAGGCTTGTGCTTCAAAAACAGATTGGAGAGGCATAGAAGTATGTGACAGCTGCTAACGCCTCGGGAACCAAGCAAATTATGTATGTGAAGTAAAATAGAAACAAGGTAAGGTCTGGTGTCACCAGTAACACACCTCCAAAAAATTCGCCCTGGGACTTTAGATGAGGTGAGCACCACTAAGCCAATAAAAGTAACAAGAGTAAGTACAGCATGTTTTTATTCAGTAAAAAGTATTACAAGCATTATTGTCATCAGAGAAAGCCACTTGATACAAGGTAAATATAACTGGGTTGAATAAAATTGGTAGTAATAGTACATTTGTGTATGAACAATCACATAACGTAACATACAAACATAAGGTGTACCCGACATGTTTTGCAAGTCCCAGCTCGCTCTTCAGGGGTAGATGTGTATGAATTGTACCTAAGGTGAAAGGATACAGTTTGGTATATGGCATGATACTTGGTATTATAAGGCAGAGGGTAAGAGGGGCCTAATAAATAGAGGCCCCATACTCGCCACTACACATAGCCGATCCAACATATGTGAAGCCTCCAGACAGTGGCAGCAAGTGTATCGCCAGGGAGCTGAGGAGGCAGAGCCAGAAGAAACTCCACACAGTGCAGATTGGAGGGAAAGCATCGCATGGATGGAAAATGTGTATCTCTATTGGTCTCACTATGTCCATGGTAAGTATTGACTGTAAACATAAAGGTGTATGTCAGATAATCTTGAGTGAGCAAAAAGAGATGAAAAAGAAATGAAGTGCAAATATGGGAGAATGTGATCAGAGACAAGCTATCAAGTGTCTAGACAAGTGTCTATAACCACATGCAGTAGCACATATCTTCCCCTCGGGTCCACCTTAACATCCAATAGCTCATATGCCAGGGACTTGTGGATCAGCACACTGACACCACGCGCAAAGTTGGAGTACGTGGCATGGTAACAGCGGCCGATCCAGGGTCTCTTAAGGCCCAGCAATTTACTCCCCTTCAGGTGCGTCTCCTGGAGGATACACACGTGAGCGTGATATTTCTTAAGGTACGTTAAAACCAAGGAACGTTTCAGTTTATCGTTCAATCCCCTGACGTTCCAGGACAGCATTGTCATCTGTGCCATCGGGAGATCTGCAGCTCGGGAACGCCAGGGGAGCACAATGCATGGATAGACTTGAGAAAGTGAAATGAAGGTACTGCTGAATTCGTACTTTACGATGTGACTAGTAGGAACCGGGCTGGGTGCGAGCCCCGATGGAATAGTATGTGAAAGATTCGACCCATTTGAGTCAGTGATGCGACAGGATTCGGCTCGGTTGTTAAGGTTTTCGTTTAGTAAGGACTCAAATCGTAGCGCCGATGCAGCGACTAGACTTGAATCCTCCGTGGATGCGAGGTGACTGAGGGGCTTGTATGTTGGATCCGAACCGTATCAGCGATGATATGGTTGAGTTCGGATTGACTGAATGTTGATGGTGGTTGAAGGGGCTTGTGATTGCCGAGGATCCGAACCGTAGAATCGAGGTTTGTGCTAGATTCCAATCAGCTGTTTGGTGAGTGTATGCTATCCAGTAAGAGGTGTAGGGGGTCAGTTTAGGTGAGGTGAATGTTTCGTAAGCGATGTAGGGGTTGCAACTGGCTCGAGTGACTTGCGTCAGGTAGAAAGAACGATATACATGAAAGATGACATAGAAAGGGCTTCAGAGCCGTAAGTGCGACATTTAGCGAAATAAACATGATAATGAAGCGATTCGATATTTTGAGTAGAAAGGTAACAACAAAGTCCTACCTGCGATGGTGGTGCGTAATGGTCGACAAAAGCTTGCGAACGGGATAACGGATCGTGAGATACGCACTCATGAATACGTAGTGAGTTGTGAAAATCGGCCTGGTGATGTAATACCGCGCACTGGAACGGACACTGACCGCTGTGGGTGGTCTGGTTAAATACCCTCCAGGCTCCTCTATAGTGGTGTATTGCTTGGGTGTAAGGTTATGAAGTATAAAAATTAGCGCAGTCAGCATATAATCTTTTTTGTTTTATTCAGGATTTTACTTTAAGTGGAACCACATCTGACTGCAGCAAACTGATTTTTAGTAGGGGTGAATCACAATATTTTGCACTTCTAGATATTTATTTTTTTGCGCCGGTAGACACATATTTGAGTTTGTGGTCCTAAACAATGTTAAAAATACTTGAGACCTGAGACCAGAGCACTGGTGCTCGTATCATGCACTGTTTTTAGCATCAAGTGAAATGGTACTCAGCAGGGTACACTACCCCGGGGAGTCTATTGTACATCTCCTCTGGCCCTTGGCATGGATATGGCAGGAACAACGGGTTGTACCCCGATCACCCCTGAAGGTAGGTTTTATAGCAAACCTGACATCTCCTTACACTTACTGAAACTTCCGCTGGAATTCAGGGAGGAGTTAAAAGTTGGGTAGTGTGGTGGTTTGGGCAAAAGGATTTAGATGGTGACAACAGTCTGTGCAGGGCGTGAATAGAAGGGCCCTGCTCAAGGGGTTTATGATCTAAGAAGAGGAGGGTGATACAAAATAATAATAGCTGCTGGCAATTATCTGATATGGAGCTGGCTGAGGTAACATTTTAGGTGGAGGCGGGGTAGGCCCCCTTCTTGGAATAAAAGTTTTTGGGATCACCTAGTAGTGGTCAGGGTTGGAGCTAGCTGGACGTATGGGGGTGGGGAGTTCCAGAAGTTCTGGAGTGGTCCTGATGTTGAGCATGGGAGGAGGTAACAAGGAAGCTGTAAATCAGGATGTCTTAGCCTTTGTACACACGGTTGGAGATTCCGTCGGAATGTTTCCTATCGGACCGTTTTGTCAGATATTCCGACTGTGTGTGGTCTGCATCGGACTGTTTCCGTCGGAGTATCTGACGGACCAACTTTTCCAACTTGCCGAATTTTCAGAAAAAATGCTCCGATCGAACATACTCCGATCATGTGTAGCCTACTCAGACGGACAAGGTGCCACGCATGCTCACAATCAAATTCGGACACGGAAGTGCTCGCTCAGGTAAAACTACTGCTCGTATTAGATATAGCACATTCGACACGCTGCAATGTTAAAAATTCTTTCATGAAGCGCATTCTCTTGTTCTTTACAATGCTGCAAGAATGAACTTCTTTTGATGCTCATAGTCACACACACTTCTTCTGAACGTATTTTTTTACTCATTTCAGCAATACAATTTTTTAAATCGTCACATCTACACAATTTTTTTTTATTGTTTTTTGGGTGAATTTAGTGTTTGTTTGTTTTTTTATAAACATCTCCTTTTTTGACAGTTTGCTCATCTTTGCATTTTTTGGGGTGTGTTTTGTGTGTCAACTTACCACAACAACATTATTATCTTTTTTATATTTTCTTTTTCCTTTTTAATCTACAGGAGGTTGTTTAGTGTTGGTACCCCTTGTTGTTCATTTCACTTTGTATTTTTGAAATGTACCTGCCTGCTCAGAAATAAACTGGCCTTTTTGAAGTAAAACACATACGCAAGTATTTCTTCAAACAAAAAAAACCTTTATTTAGGTGTCAGTAACAGACAAAGAGGGAGGCAGCGATGGAGAAACTGGGGAGATTAGCAAAGCCTTTGGCCCCCAGGGCACACATCAACTATTTAAACGCAAATCTTGGTGGCCTGAGAAGTACATATCTGAGGGAGAGAAGTCTGGTCCTGAAGTTCAAGAAACCCGGAACAGCAGCAGATCTATGTTCCCAGGCTGTGGTACTACAACAGGCTGCATCTTCTGTCAGACCAGACTGAACCCAGGACATCACACTCTGGTCTTCCTTCCACGCTTCCTTCCAGGCTGTGGCTGTGGTGCTGGAGGTGTGGCAGAAGCAGGAGGAGCATATGCCAAATCACACAAGTGTGTTGTTTGTGTCATTTGGCCCAACAGACCCTTGTTGAGGGTGTGTATAATTATCTCCTCACACAAGAGCTGTTGACCCTCCTCCATTTTCTCCAGTTTGCACGCAGCCAAGGCGGCAAAGGCCTCTTGATAGGTGGGGGTGGCTTTGAGGGCCGCAGAAGCCTCCGCGTTCAGCCTCAGAGCCAACTCCTCCACATTCCCCCCTTTCTCGCCCTTTTGCGTGGAAGGCGGAGGGGAGGGACCTGGCATTCTGTCCATGGATCCATGGATCAACTGAGAAAACGCTAGTCAGACCTGAAACTGAGGAAGCACTGTCAGTACAGAAGGATCAAGCGTGTTCTTCAAAAAAGTAAGTAGTTGTCGTGTGTTCATATGATTATTCTTGCTTGGATACTGCTCCATGTGCTTTGATTTTATGTTGTGCAGTTTAAAATGGCCACTTTCAAGTTCATGGTTTCATTCATTCGTAAGAAACATTGTTCTGCAGGTAAGTATTCCAGCTTAACAAAGTGTCCACAATAATGTTCTCACCTTTGAACTCGGCCAAAAAACACAATTGTACAAAACTTCCAAGCAAGGTTTCATATTCCTATTTCTGCCCTCTGTGTGCTAATTATTCCTTTTTTACATTCTCATAGGGGAGAGAAGACTCGGGAAGTCTGAGGACACCAGGGACCCCACCCCTCCCAAAGAAGGCCAAATACCAAAACCAGAAGCAGAGGAGCAGGAGGAGGAGGAGGAAGGAGAGATTGTTGAAGTTGGACAAATTGTCACCACAACAGGTGAGTGTCGGAGAACACAGATTCCGGTAAGCTCATCAATGCATGTCGGCATATTTATAATACATGGTGTGTTTTTTTTGCTTTGTTTTGTAGGTGATGTGGAAGAAGAATCGAATTTTACCAGTGAAAGTGCCCAGATCCTGATTGGGGAGATAATGGTGTGCAATCGGGATTTAGAAAATATACAGCAAAACATCAATGATGTTAAAAATAAAATGAAGAACATCATTGATGTTTTGGGGAGAGTGTGAAACACCCCAAGCTAGCTAGGGTTTTATTTTTTTGCTTTTAAACAACAACTTTTGTCTTTTATAAAAATCTAAATTTGCTATCTCCCATCATGGGGGATCAATGTACGTGTTTTGTGGAAAGTGGCTGAGATAAAGGGGTTGCAGCCCCAAAACATGTACATTGATCCCCCATGATGGGAGATAGCACATGTTGACACACTGTGTGCATCTTCAAAATTTGGCTTTTCCAGGGGTGACACCCCATGTGATGAAGGCAATATCAGCCCAGTTTGTACATACACATGTCTGATATTGTCTTCACTTTTCAAAGTTAAACTTTGTAAGTTCCTGTCTTCTGTGTGTTACGCTTAGATAAATGCCTTTTTACACAAAAACAAGTTACAAAAAAATTACCTGAAATAATGTTTTTGATGCACCCAATTTGTTGTAAAACCCTTTTCTAAACGCACATGTGAATGTGCTTTGATTAAAAAGTTAAATTATCAACAATATGAGGCTTCCTTTTTCAATGCGCAAAAGCAGTATTTGTAGTAAAATTGTTTTCGGTGACAATGGGTGTTATTTACTAAAGGTGCAGTTTCGGTGACAATGGGTGTTATTTACTAAAGGTGCATTTGTTTTTATTTTTTTCCCCTATTATTATCTTGATATGTAATAGCAGAATGTGAAAATGTGCTTCCATTTTGTTTTCTTTTTGGTATTATGACACTTCTTACCTGTCCGGTGGGCTGCCAATATTGTAAGTAAGGAGGGACATCCCAAAGTATCACACATTATTTAGGCATTCAGCTCTCAATCAAGTGGAGAGGGTTACCTGTCCAAAACATCCTCCCCCTCATTATTAGCAAAGGCCCATCAGATGGGGGGGGGGGGGGGGTGGGGAGTGATGACTCTGATAAGGGGATCTTATACTTTAGGCTTTAAATACTCAGTTCCCAAAATGTTATACTGATCTTGGCCAAAAATGTTGGTGTCTAATCTGCTTGCAATGTTGATTTGCAAAATTACAAATTTTTGGTCTTGTTTCACTCCACAGTGTCCTTCAACAACACAGGAATGGCAGACTGTGGCCTCCCACTTTGCCAGTCGTTGGGACTTTCCCAATTGTGGAGGTGCAATTGATGGGAAACACGTCCGCATCGTCCCACCACCCAACTCGGGGTCGTACTATTTTAACTACAAGGGGTTTAATAGTATTGTGATGTTGGCGGTGGTGTCTGCGACCTATGACTTCTTGTATGTGGGCGTGGGGCAAAATGGTCGGATGGTGGAGTGTTCTCATGGACGGAGTTCTACTGGCGTCTCCAGAGTGGCAGTCTGGGTTTGCCACCCCCAGAAGAGAATCAGGAAGGACTCCCGTTCGTCATTGTCGCGGATGAGGCGTTTGCCCTGGCAAACCATCTGATGCTGCCTTTCCCGATGAGGACCCTCACCCCGGACCAGAGGATTTTTAATTTCCGGCTGTCCAGAGCCAGAAGAGTGGTGGAGAACACTTTTGGAATACTGGCCAGCCGGTTCCGCCTTTTTTAACGCCTATCCACATGGCGGAATACAAAATAAATCACATTGTGCTGGCCTGCTGTGTTATTCACAATTTCCTAAAAAGACATTCCACAAACTATGCGGTCTCAGTTGTCCAAGAAGCAGACTTGCTTGAAAATGAGAACCTCACGGGCCTTGAAGCTGCTCATCCTGGCTTGCCCCCCCAAAGCGCCCGTGAGGTTAGAAACCAATACATGGAGTACTTTGTGGGTAGGGGGGCCATTGATATGCCAGACAATGTCTGAGCGGCATTTTTTGAATACCTTTTTTTTGAAACTCCAATATTTGTTTTCATTTACTGCTTGGCTTGTCTCCTAGGTAAATTTATGTTTTTCTTGTTGTGCCTTTTTTTCCAACAGTGCACACCCAAGTTCTGAGCGAGATGAGGGCAGTCTCTTCTTCAGATAATCTTATTATGTTGTGGGCCTGCTACACACACACCTTGTTTTTGTTAACTAATGTATGTAGTGCATAACTGACCAAAATCTTGCTCATTTTCAGCACCATGGGCAGAAATATGTGGGGTCAGGAAAATGGCGTGATTGGGAAAATGTACACATCACTGTGGGTGTTATTTACTAAAGGCACATCCACTATGCACTACAAGTGCACTGCAAAAGTGCACCTGAAACTGCACTTGGAGTGCAAAGTGGCGTTGCCTTTAGTAAATAACACCCATTGTCAACGAAAACAACAATTTTACTCCAAATACTGCTTTTGCGTATTGAAAAAGGGAGCCACACATTGTTGATAACTTAACTTTTTAATAAAAGCACACTCACATGTGCTTTAAGAAAAGGGTTTTACAACAAACCAACATATTGGGTGTATCAAAAACATTATTTTAGGTAACTTTTTTGTAACTTGGCGTTTTTGTGTAAACAGGCATGTATCAAAGCATAACATACAGAACACAGGAACATACAAAGTTCAACTTTGAAAAGTGAAGACAATATCAGACATGAGTATGTACAAACTGGGCTGATATTGCCTTCATCAGATGGGATGTCACCCCTGGAAAAGCCAAAATTGGAAGATGCACACAGTGTGTCAACATGTGCTATCTCCCATCATGGGGGACCAATGTACTTGTTTTGGGGCTGCAACCCCTTCATCTCAGCCACTTTCCACAAAACACGTACATTGATCCCCCATGATGGGAGATAGGGCATGTTGACACACTGTGTGCATCTTCCAATTTTGGCTTTTTGTAAAATACAAAAGTTGTTTTTTCAAAAATAAAACCCTAGCTAGTTTGGGGTGTTTCAGACTCTCCCCAAAACATCAATGATGTTCTTCATTTTATTTTGAACATCATTGATGTTTTTCTGTATATTTTCTAAATCACGATGACACCCCATTATCTCCCCAATCAGGATCTGGGCACTTTCACTGGTAAAATTCGATTCTTCTTCCACATCACCTAAAAAAAAAAAAAAAAAAAAAAAAAAAAACACCATGTATTATAAATATGCTGACATACATTGATTAGCTTACCGGAAGCTGTGGTCTCCGACACTCACCTGTTGTGGTGACAATTTGTCCAACTTCAACAATCTCTCCTTCCTCCTCCTCCTCTGCTTCTGGTGTTGTAATTTCACCTTCTTTGGGAGGTGTGGGGTCCTTGGTGTCCTCAGACTTTCCGAGTGTTCTCTCCCCTATAAGAATGTAAAAAAGGAATACTTCGCACACAGAGGGCAGAATTAGGAATATGAAACATTGCTTGGAAGTGTCGTACAATTGTGTTTTTTGGCCGAGTTCAAAGGTGAGAACATTATTTTGGACACTTTGTAAAGCTGGAATACTTACCTGCAGTGTGAAGAAATGTAGTGAACTGTAATTTGTGAAAACATTGTGTTGGGAGTGCTCTAACGAACAATGTTTCTTACGAACGATTGAACCCATGAACTTGAAAGCGGCCATTTTAAACTGTACAACATTAAATCAAAGCACATGGAGCAGTATCCAAGCAAGAATAATCATATGAACACACGACAACTACTTACTTTTTTAAAGAACACGCTTGATCCTTCTGTACTGATCGTGCTCCCTCAGTTTCAGGTCTGACCAGCGTTTTCTCAATTGATCCTTGGATCGTCGCACCCCAAAATTCTTCTGAAGACTCTTCACAACTTTAGTCATGATCTTGGCCTTTCTGATATTTGGGTTTGGGTAAGGTCCATACTTCCCATCATAGTCAGTCCTGTTCAATATGTCCACCATCTCCAACATCTCAACAAAAGACATATTTGAGGCCTTTAAAGCTTCTCCTCCAGGATCAGGACGTTTCAGGCTCCGGGCTTTCCCACCCTCCTCGTTAGTGGAACTCTGATTGCGCACCAGTTGTCTCTGCCATGTGCTCTCCCCACTGCGCCGAAAGAGAAGGGGCGGTGAATAGTCTAGAAAGAACGTCAGGGGCGGGCGGAGTTTCATGCATGCGCACTGTATATAAAACGCAACACGCGTGTGTCGTACGTACGATCTGTGAACAGAGGGAGAAGCTGACGCGCCTATCGTGCAAACGAAGGTACAATTTTTAACTTAGTACATCACTAGCCTATACTGCTTCTAGATTGAGGCCTGCATTAGTGGAGTTTAGCCTCACATTAGGGTTTGTCTTGTGTTGTGTCTTGCAGAGATTATGGACGGTTTCAATGACCACAGTTTCCTCCCTCTGTTCATCAATAAATACAGGGAGCTGCCCTGCCTGTGGCAATCTATGCACCCACATTACAGTAACAAACTAAAGAGGCAGGCAGCGATGGAGAAACTGGTTCAGTTTGTGAAGCCGGTGGTCCCCAGGACAAACATCCACTATTTAAAAGTGAAAATTGGTGGCCTCAGGAGTACATATCTGAGGGAGAGGAAGAAGGTGCTGGAGTCCATGCAAACTGGAGCTGCAGCAGATGACGTTTATCTCCCCAGGCTGTGGTATTACGACAGGATGCAGTTTCTGTCAGACCAGGCTGATGTCAGGGAATCACTCTCTACCTTTCCTTCCACGCGTCCTTCTATGCTACATTCCACACCAGCTGAGTCTTCCGATGCCCAACCTGGGCCTTCCACTCAGGAAGAACTGGGGGAGCCCAGCTTGAGCCAGGTATAGTATTGTTGTACATATTTTGGGAGTAAAAAATGAATGATGTAAAATAGTTTTTTGCTCTCTAATTGCTGATTTTAGAAAGTGTTTCACATATCAATAGACAGTAGTGGCCAAAACCTTTGGGCCAAGAATGAAAAATGCTGGGCTCAGAATGATAGTCTTTTCTATTGGTTAACAATTTGCAACAGTCTTGATGTGAAAATTGTGTGTGTTTGATGAACCAAAAACTAAAACTATGTCCCTTTTTCATACACAGGAAGACATCAGCCAGGAGAAGGGTGTGGAATACAGCAGCCAGGAGGTGGCTGTGGAAAGTGGCAGCCAGGAGGAGGCAGGGGTAAGCGGCAGCCAAGCGGTGGGCGGGCGGAGGAGCCTGACGGAATCCCAGGTCCCTTCCCTCTGCCTTCCACGCAAAAGGGCCAGAAAGGGGTGGAATGTGGAGGAGTCGGCTCTGAGGCTCATCGGGGAGGCTTCTGCGGCCCTCCAAGCCACCCCCACCTATCAAGAGGCCTTTGCCGCCTTGGCTGCATCCATCTAAACTCCAACAAATGGAGGAGGGGCAAAAGATCTTGTGTGAGGAGCTAATTCTCCACATCCTCAACAAGGGTCTGTTGGGCCAAATCACACAAGCAACACACTTGTGTGATTTGGCCCATGCCCCTCCTCCTCCTCCTCCTGCCACACCTCCAGCACCACAGCCACAGCCTGGAAGGAAGCGTGGAAGGAAGACCAGAGTGTGATAACCTGGGTTCAGTCTGGTCTGACAGAAGATGCAGCCTCTTGTAGTACCACAGCCTGGGAACATAGATGTCATCTGCTGCTGTTCCGGGTTTCTTGGACTTCAGGACCAGACTTCTCTCCCTCAGACATGTACTCCTCAGGCCACCAATTTTTGCGTTTAAATAGTTGATGTGCGCCCTGGGGGCCAAAGGCTTTGCTAATCTCCCCAGTTTCTCCAGCGCTGCCTCCCTCTTTATTTGTTACTGACACCTAAGTAAAGGTTTTTTTTGTTTGAAGAAATACGTGCGTATGTGTTTTACTTAAAAAAGGACAGTTTATTTGTGAGCAGGCAGGTACATTTCAAAAAAACAAAGTGAAATGAATAACAAGGGGCACCAACACCAAACAACCTCCTGTAGATTAAAAAGGAAAACAAAATACAAAAAAGATAATAATGGTGTTGTGGTAAGTTGACACACAAAACACACCCAAAAAAATGCAAAGATGAGCAAACTGTCAAAAAAGGAGATGTTGATTAAAAAAACCAACCACAAAATAAAAAACAAACAACAAAAAAAGATTGTGTAGATGTGACGATTTAAAATATTGTATTGTGGAAATGAGTAAAAAGACTAAAGAAATACGTTCGGGAGAAGTGTGTGAATATGAGCATCAAAACAAGTTCATTCTTGCAGCATTGTAAAGAACAAGAGAATGCGCTGCATGAAAGAATTTTTAACATTGCAGCGTGACGAATGTGCTATATCGATTACGAGCAGTAGTTTTACCTGACCGAGCGCTTCCGTGTCCGAATTTGATTGTGAGCATGCGTGGCACTTTTTCCGTCGGAGTAGGCCACACATGATCGGACTATGTCCGATTGGAGCATGTTGTCGGAAAATTTTATAGACAAGTTGGAAAACTTGGTCCGTCGGATACTCAGACGGAAACAGTCTGATGGAGACCACACATTGTCCATCGGATTGTCCGACCGTGTGTACAAGGGCTAAAAGTTTTTTGCAACCATTGTTTTATTCTCTCCTTTTTTTTAGTGACATAACATAATATGCGCAGTGAAAAAGATAAAACATTTTGTGTGTGTGTTGGTAGGTATATTGTCCATCACTCCCAATAGGAGAACCAGGGTATCGAGTGGAATGGATATCCTGCTAATTGAGCTATCAGAAGCAGCCACCGCCTGCCAAAAGATTTGTATCAGGGGGCATTCCCATATCATGTGGATATAATTGTCTATTCCCTCTCTGCATTGCGGACATTTTTCATCTACTGAGCTGTAGATGACTGACAGCCTTTCTTCTCAAATGAGGCAGTTCTGGGTTATCCCACAGCGGAGTATGGGGGGACGGGGACCCCATAAACGACCCGAAACCTGTCTCCACACCCCAACAGTGATTCTCATAGGAGTGGTGTGTGTGCTGGAGCATGGCCCCCGGTAAACCAGATTGCTGAGTTCTGCATATGATCCGAATATTGCCGCCTCTAGATTTACTGTGGGATTGGACCAATCTTGTGTAAACCACCACCTCACTGAGACCAAGAGCGCCGCTCAATAATACTTTTTGAAGTTGGGCAATGCTAAACCTACCTCCGACAGCGAGAGTTGAAGTGTGGACCTTGCTACTCTGGGTACCCCCCCCCTGCCAGATATATGCTCCAACAGCCTGGTCTAGCTTACTTAAAAAAAAGAGTTAGGCCGCGTACACACGGGCGGACTGTTCGTCCAACTTTGTCCGCTGAACAGTGTTTCAGCGGACAGTCCGCTCGTGTGTAGGCTTCAGCGGACAGTTTCAGCGGACAGTCTGACGAACAAAGTTTTTCGGAATTTCCGTAAGACTGTCCGCTGAAACTTGGTTTGAGCGGACAGTCCGCTCATGTGTAGGCTTGTTCGTCAAACTAAGTTCCGCGCATGCTCAGAAAGGATTTACACGCCGAAGGTTGTATTGCAGTGTATAGGACTTCGAATCTCTCGTCCCGTCGTACGTGCCGTTCACGTCATCGCGCAAGTTTTCAGCGGACTGTTCGTTCGTCGTGTGTGGTCAAGTCCGCTCATGCTAATTTTGAGCGGACTGTTTGTCAAACTGTTTGACGAACAAAGTTGGCCGAACAGTCCGCCCGCGTGTACGCGGCCTAAGGGATACTAACCGGAGTGTGCCTAAACACGTAAGGAACTTCAAGAGGAAGGTCATGCTTATGATATTTGTCCTTCCTACTGGCGTAAGTGGTAGGGTCTTCCATGTAGCGCATTTTTTGGATAAGATTCTCCAAAATCAGGTGCACATTGTCTTCGAGGTAGTCCAGCAGACGCCTCCGCACATATATGCCTAAATATTTAAATTTGTCAACCCACTGAAGGGAGGCCAGTAAGATGGGAGGTGGGGCCATCAGGCTCAGAGGAAACAGCACAGATTTGTCCCACTTGATTCTAATGAGAATCTGCCAAACTCCTTGAAGATCTCCTGAGCTGACGCCAGGGAGTCGTGTGGGTCACTGAGATATAACGGGGTATCGTCCACATACATTGAGATTTTTTCCATTAGGGTTGGGACCGATATCCCAGTCACCTTTTCGGCGGATCTTATCATTACGGCCAGCGGTTTGATTGGCAGCACGAAAAGGGTGGGATAGAGGGGGCAGCCCGTTCTGGTGCCCCGGCGGAGTGGGAAGGCTGCGGACAGAATGCCACCAGTATGGACCCTGGCTGTCGGGTCAGAATACAACAGCCGTAGCCATGATATGAAAACTGGTCCGAACCCAAACTTGTGTAACACTGACCACAAGTATTCCCACTCCACCGAGTCAAAAGCTTTTTCAGTGTCCAGGGAGGCAATCACACCCACCCCCCATCTCCCAGCTACTTGATCAATCACGGTGAACAATAACTCTGGTTAATATCAGTAACTTTCCCCGGCATGAAGCCCGTTTGGTCTCCATGCACCAGGGGCAATATTACCCCATTGAGTCTATTAGCTAACATCTTGGTAAGAATTTTGCCTTTCAGATTAAGAAGGGAAATGGGTCTGTATGAGGGGCAAAGCTCGGGGTCATTTCCAGGCTTGGGGACGACCACTATAATTGCTCTAAGCATTGAGGGTGGCAGCTGAGAGTTTCCAATTGAGGTCTGGAACACCTCCCTTAGTGTGGATACTAGTGATTATATATGTGTTTTGAAGAATTCGGCTGGAAGGCCATCTTCCCCGGTGTTTTACCCGTCTGCATGGATGCCACCGCGCTCCGAATTTCTTTTTCGGTGAAAGGGGCGTCCAGACCCAACCTGGCCTCCTTGGTAAGGGCAGGAAGCTCATCCCTGTCTAGGTAGGATTGAAGTTCAGCTTCTGAATATATGGCACTGGAAGAATAGAGGTCATCATAATAAGAAGCAAAACATGAGTTAATGTCTTCTGGGTCTGGGCGGAGTCTCCGTGAGTTGGCTTTGACATTAGTTACGTGAGTGGTTACTGTCTGTTCCCTAATGAGCCATGCCAGCATGCGTCCGGTTTTCTCGCCTTGTTCAAACACCCTCTGTGATTTATATAGCCACTGATACTCTGGGTCTGGCCGGAGTCACTGAGGTATTCAGCAGAGACACTGCCAACGGGGCTAAGCAGAATAATGTGAGATCACCCGAGCAAAGTCGGGGGCACAAACTTAAACTTAATCATCATTAATCCATTCATAAGTGAATATATCCAGGCAGAAAGGACAAAGTATTACACACATAAGCAATGCATTCTGGTAAAAATGTTCTCTGTAGTGGGCTCTCCTGTGACCCGGGTAGGAAAGTAAAAAAAGTAAGTTTTGCCAAGTGAGTTATATGAGGAGGATGGGAATAAATGGGAGATAGTGCTGGCATCAAGGATGTCTGGGAGTCCAAGGGGTTCATATCGCAGCCGAGACCCGGCCGGGTCCGGCTGCGTCCCCCATGACCATTCCGGGAGTTCCCCAGTGTTTCCCTCTTCAACTGTCAGCCACCCCTCATACATGGTGCACATAAGACTCAGAGGGTCAGTTCAGTAAAGCAGTATGCCCGTCCCGGGAAATAAACTGGAGAAGCCCCTCTTAACAGTACTCACGTGTGATCATTGCAGGAGCCAAGAAGTGGGGAGTCACACATGGGGTAGGGTGTTTACCCACAGCGCAGCCTCCTGTAAAGAACCGGGTCGATTCCCCGTCCACCACCCGCAAGCGTGCGGGGAAGAGCATATTGTATTTTATATTTCTGGACGATAGGGACTGCTTAACTTCGTCAAAAGACTTGCGAAGCCTCTGTGTGTCCACGGAGTAGTCCGGGAAGAACATTAGTCGTGCGGACTCATGTCGATGGTGTCCATCTTCCGGACCTCAGGTCGTGGTATCTGAAATTTAAAAGCCGAAAAATAAAGGTGCGTGGGGGCGCACCCGGAGGTGCTCAGGTGGACGGCATCCTGTGGGCCCGCTCTACCACAAAGTGAGGCGAGAAGGCTGCCTGCAGGAAGAGCGTGTGGAGGAGATGCTCGGTATAGGCTGGAGTGTCGGCTCCCTCCAGCAGGCCTATAATCTGGAGATTATTACACAGATTTTCGGCATCCACAGCTCTAGATGTTTCTAGATGTTTCAGTCGCACCTGAATGGAATGCAGGGCCGCCGAGTGGTCCCGCACAGTGTCCTCCGTGGCGCCCACCTGGCGTTCTGCCTCATCCATCCAAATGCAGATCTTATCGTTGTCTTTCCTTATCAGGCTCAGCTCCAGCTGCAAGGAGTCGATTTTGGCTGTAAGTGTGGACTGGCAGCTGGTGATCGCTTGCATCAGGGATGTGAAGTTGGCATGTTCTGTAAGGGCAGTGTCAGAGGTCTGCATCGCCATGTTTGAGGCTCCCGCCACGTGCGTAGATGCTCCGGCATCTTTAACCGGCTTTTCCTTTGAGTATTGTAATCCTGCTTGAGTCTTCCTCCTTGTCATCATCGGCCGGAAAGGGCACTGTGGTTTGCTGGCGAGGTTAAACGTGCCCGGGGTGAGGTTTCAGGATAAATTTACCCCTTGGCAGCGGAGCTCTGCACCTAGACGTCTGTCATGGTCGCCATCTTGGCCCACGTCTCCCAGGTCTTAATGTAATTCTACCTCCCCTAGTCTGCCTACTGCTTTAACCTGAACCCCGTGAGCAGGTGTGGTGCACCCAGGGACCTGGCAATAGAAGGCAGTGTTGACTATCCCTACCACCAAGGGCCATGGATTATACTAGCTGTTGCTGGGACTCTGTTCCCTATGGGGATCCCACTTTACTCGTCCACATTACACCGCTTATAAGCATTTAGTCTTAATGGTCAACCCTCTGCTCCTGTCTGGCATTCCTCCAATATCTATACACATTCTCCCTATTGTTTTTGTATTCATGCACGACTGTCCAGAGGCCTGCCAAACCACCACTGGAAGACAACCAAGTCATTTCTTGAGATAAATGTGCCACGAATAAGACTCTCCTGAAATTTCCATCACCATGTTGAAAAGTCTGATTCAGTCCCACCATATTCCAAAGTTACAGGAATAGATATGCCAGGATTCCGCCATCAATGTTGGAGTTCCACTCTTCCAAGGCAGAGGGGCAATGAAACATTGCAGTACAGGCACTCATGGTTTGGATGTGAAGTCTCAAAGGCACCAGGATTGTTTTGCTGTCTCAAGTCTACCTTGATGGGTTCCAGCGTGTTCAAGAAAGGAAGAGGAGGCCACAGTGGTGGTGGTGGTGGGGAAGGGTCGGGGCTTCTGGCGGTTGTGGGTGGATGCAAAATCATTGGCGGACATAAGTTCAAGAATGAACTTCAGGGGGGACTGTGGTGGTGAATATTCATATTTATATCAAGGAGCTTCAAGGGAACCATCGTGAGGACTTTCTAATTAAATTACCATGCCCCGCTTTATGTGTATGTTTTATAGGAACATGTGTACTAGAAGGTAGGCCTATTTACTGTTTTTGGTATTTGAAACACACCAACGTGTTGGTCTGCTGTTTGCATAGTAACTAAGTTACCCTATTGTTTGTAGAGAGAGCCTGGGTAGACACTGCGGTTCTCAAGTCCTTGAAATGCTAATTTATGTTATATCAAAGAGGGCTGATGGTTGGAAATCAAGAGGTAATTAAACAGGTACTCTGGTTTTCAGGCACAGAGGCAACGTAGATGGCTTCTTGGTGGAAAGCATGATGACAAACTAGGATTGAACTTACAGCCAATCAGAATTTGAGGCAACTTTGAACCAATGAGACTTCAGAGGTAGCCAATCAGGGGGGGGGGGGTGTAGATCCTGGATTGGTGGGAATAGGGGCATGGGTTGGTATAAAACACAGTACAGAGAGCTACACATGGTCTCTTCCTCTTGGTGTGTTCCCCTCTTGCAAACATGGTAACTTAAGGGCGGTCTAGGTAATGTATCTGTATTATTATTATGTCTCTTTTCTTTTCTGCAACTTTTTTTCTACCGTAGGATTTTGCCTTAATATATTATTAATCTCTTGATAGCATGTGTATGACCATTATAGCAATATTTTGTTTCATTGGCAACATCTTTGTTTTTAAGGTTGTATCCTCCACGTTATATTTGGTAATCTCTAAAATTTATTTTCTGTATAAATAAATGTAATTGTTTATCTTTTCTACAGTTATCATTTGTTCTTAATTTTAATTATAGCAGAAGAAGCATGGGTTGCTTCTGATATAGACAGAAAGGCTTTAACCACTTATTTTATGTATCGTTCAGCATATAATTGAGGTAGGTATAAAGATAGCCAAGTCAGCATCAGATATCCTCTCACAAACTCAAGGACGTCATTGGGGCGGCACAGTGATGTAGTGGTTAGCACACTAATCTAGCAGTAAAAAGGGTCGCCGGTTTCGAATTCCAACCATGACACTACCTGCCTGGAGTTTGCATGTTCTCCCTGTGCCTGCGTGGGTTTACTCTGGGTACTCTGGTTTCCTCCCACACTCCAAAGACATGCAGGTAGGTTAATTGGCTTCTGTCCAAAATTGGCCCTAGTATATGAATGGGGACCTTGGATTGTGGGCTCCTTGAGGACAGGGACCAATGTGAGTGGGACAATTGTAGACACTCACTCAGGTTGAACTGGTGTCTTTATTCAACCTTACTAACTATGTAACGCCCTAAGATATAAAAGTGGTTAAACAAAACACTTCAACTACACTCTTGTATAAACTTGATCATGCCAAACAAAAATAAAATAAAAATCTTTACTTCACTGAGCCATCAGAAAACCAAATTAGATGAGAAAGAGAGAGCATTAGGCCATAAGTAGTAATAGAGCGGACACTTTTGACTCTATTGACAGACTTAGGTTTCCATACAAATAACTTAATTTAATTGCAACCAATATCTCAACGTTTGTAATACTAGAGGAAGTGGTTCTCCCCTTGTCTAATTTGTCCAATATTGGTTTTTCTTGCATCAAAAAAGACCAGTTATGCCACGTACATACGATCGGACAATTTGCCCGTGTGTGGGCTCCTGCAGACTTTTTCTTCCCAATTGTCTGCCAGACTCGGCAGTCCAGTGGACAAGCCACCCGTCTGTGTGCTAGTCCTCCGGACTTTTCAAATGAATGGACTTGCCCACACGAGGAGTAAAGTCCATTAATTTTGAACGTGACTCTAGGTAGACGGGACTAGCGAAGGAAGTCAATGTCTCCGCCTCCATCGGCGAGATTGACACCTCGCGAGCCCCATCGCCTGGTATGGATTTAAAGGGGAACCCCTACACCGAAAAAACGACGTGGGGTTCCCCCAAAGTCCATACCAGACCCTTATCCAAGCACGCAGCCCAACCAGTCAGGAAAGGGGGTGGGGACGAGCGAGCGTCCCCCTCCTGAACCGTACCAGGCCACGTGCCCTCAACATGGGGGGTGCTTTAGGGAAGGGGAGCCCTGCAGCCCCCCACCCCAAAGCACTTTGTCCCCATGTTGAGGACAAGGGCCTCTTCCCGACAACCCTGGCCATTGGTTGTCGGGGTCTGCAGGCGGGGGGCTTATCGGAATCCGGGAGCCCCCTTTAGTAAAGGGGCCCCCAGATCCCGACACCACCCTATGTGAATGAGTATGGGGTACATCGTACCCCTACCCATTCATCTGAGGAAAAAAAGTGTCAATAAAAAAAACACAACACAGGTTTTTAAAGTAGTTTATTAGACAGCTCCAGGGGTCTTCTTCCAACTTCGGGGGGGGGGGGGTCTTCGCGCCGGGCTCCTCCGCTTTTTTCTGCTCTTTTACTAGAGGAGGAGCCTGGCTTTCTCGTTCGTCGTTGCCGACCAGGGGGTCTTCTTCCAACTTCAGGGGTCTTGTCCCACTCTTCGGTTCTTCTGCCGGGCCTCCGCTATCTTCTTCCAGCTCTTTTACTAGCGTTGGTCCGGTCTTCTCATTCGTCGCTGTTGCCGCCGCCTTCTTCTTCCTTCCGATGTTGACATGACGCTCTCTCCAGCCGTAATGCCAGGGACGCGTTACGTGGCGACTTATATAGGCACAAGGAACGGGGTCACCGGGTGATGTCACATGGTGACCCCACCCCTTATGAGGTCACAGTCCCAGCATCCCCTGAGATGTCACCCGGTGACCCCGCCCCTTATGCCTGTATAAGTCGCCACGCAACACGTCCCTGGCATTATGGCCGGAGAGAGCATCGTGTCAACATCAGAAGGAAGAAGAAGAAGGCGGCGGCAGTGACCGCGACGAACGAGAAGACCGAGCCAACGCTAGTAAAAGAGCTGGAAGAAGATAGCGGAGGCCCGGCAGAAGAACCGAAGAGTGGGACAAGACCCCCGAAGTCGGAAGAAAATCTCCGGTCGGTGACGACTAACGAGAAAGCCGGGCTCCTTCGCTAGTAAAAGAGCGGTAAAAAAGCAGAAGATAGAGGAGGAGCCCGGCAAGAAGACCCCCGGAGCTGTCTAATAAACTACTTTAAAAACCTGTGTTGTGTTTTTTTATCGACACTTTTTTCCTCAGGTGAATGGGTAGGGGTACGATGTAATCCATACTAATTCACATAGGGTGGGGGGCCGGGATCTGGGGGCCCCCCTTACTAAAGGGGGCTCCCGGATTCTGATAAGCCCCCCGCCCGCAGACCCTGACAACCAACGGTAAGGGTTGTCGGGAAGAGGCCCTTGTCTTCATCAACATGGGAACAAGGTGCTTTGGGGTGGGGGGGCAGCAGTTAGGGGAAATACTTTTCTTCCAAATAAGAGCTACAGTACAGTCATTAAAAAATACTGGTACTGCAGAATCTCCTTGAATATTCCTTCATTAAGAAATTACCTGTACACACAGAGCAACTTCCGATGCCTTTTTTTTCCTCGCATGGCCCTAGCTGTAGTCAGTGTTTATTTCTTTGACGAAAATATTTTCATCAGTTTTCCTCAGCTGCATGTTTTCAGTGACACAAACTAAACAAAAATAAAGTTAGTTTAAGTCAATTGATGAAAATGGACAAAAATCTATTCCAATTTTCATTTAGTCGACCACAATCTCCAGTACATTTTAGTCTACCAAAATCGAATAGGTTTAGTTAACTTGTAATGAATTTTGTAAGCATTTCTCTAGAATTTCCAAACTCATTATATACTTCTGGAGTAAAAATTGAATAACATGTTATTATTTATGGTATTAAGGTTTGAACCACAGACACAGATTAAACAGTTGTGATATACACTCATTGGCCATTTTATTAGGTACACCCTGCTAGTACCAGGTTGTAACCTATTGGAAGACAACATGTTTTATTTCATAATGTAAGATTTTCTGAATATGAAATCTGGTATGCGCATGAATGCGGCATCAGAACAGGACATGCACTGACCGAGCTCCGCAAGCCCCATCCCAAAATCAGCTACAAAAAGCAGTAGGGGACGCTCAAGATAACAGGATATTTCCAAACTTTCACCACAAGGCATCTGCAGCGTAACTGATATACACTAATTTTACATGTAAAAATAGAAAAGCTTCCTTAGCGTAATTCTATAAAATGTGTAATCATTAAAAAACGTCAATAATGCACATACACACTTTTATACATACGACAAGAGTGTATCAAATAGTATTCGAGCTGGCTGGTTCTCTATTGCTGCCCGTTGCTTCCAGGACAAGTGTGGAATCGTGGTGATGTCAGCACGCAGCTCCTCCCTACGCCCCTGGAAGACATCATCGCTGACGAAACGGCATAGGGAGGAGTGGCGTGCTGACATCACCACGATTCTGCACTTGTCACGGAAGCAACGGGCAGCGATCGAGAGCTGGCCGGCTCGAATACTATTTGATACACGCTTTTATACATATAGCCAGAGTGTAAGTGCATTATTGTCGCTTTTTAATGATTAAATGTTTTATAGAATTATACTATGGAAGCTTTTCTATTTTTACATGAGAAATTAGTGTATATCAGTTACGCTGTGGATGCCTTGTGGTGAAATTTGGAAATATCCTGTTATCTTGAGCATTTGGAAACGTCTTGCTGTTCTACTGAGTGGAGCATTGGGAAACATCTTGCTATCCTGATAGAGACCCGGGCTGGGGGATAAGCCACAGGCATATTAGATTTCCTTAAACAAGAGATCTAGCCAGCTGGTAAGTGCCAGTATTTTTATTGGTGGAGGATCTTTCCTGTTGTACCCTGTCACATCTTCTTGGGTGTTGTGTGCGGTGTCACCATAGAGGGCTGAGGAATCATCGTTCAACCTATACTGTGGACTATACATTATCAATTTTTGAAGCATCTGTTCAGTTATATCTTAGGATTTTGCTGGACATTTATATCAATCTGCTTAGTGGATCATTGCTCCAATTTATGAATGTTAGTTTAGTAATTCATTATACACAACATATGAATAATCATTCACTATATTCTCATTTAGTATTCATTTTTAGCGCAGCTTTTTTAATTTATAATAGTAAGATTTGATCTGGGAAAGTTTCAGAAAAAAACTGCTGGAATTTATATGGGGAAACAAGAGATTCAGGGTGAATAGAGGAACATTATATACACCAAAACTGAGGGGTGGTCTAGGGGTACCGGATCTAACCAAGTACTACCATGCAGCGCAACTGTCCCAACTGATTCAATTTCACGCACGACAGCCCACACCACTCTGGAGGACGATGGGATCTTCCCTGTACCCAAATGGAGATATTAGCCACTCAATGTGGATGAAAGGGAGAGATAAACCAACAATATTGTGTCCGACTCTATCCTTTTCTTTAAACTTATGGGACACATTGGTAGCTACATATAAATTAAAATCCCCAAACACCCCTTTAGCCCCATTGTTTAATAATCCTTCATGCACTCCGGGTCTCTACCCTCATGGATTCACATGGTGGACTAATAAAGGTCTGCTACGAATAGCGGACTTCTGTGACCATAGAGGTGTTCTGTCGAAAAAGGTCCTCCAGGAAAAGCACCATCTCCCAAATTCAGAACTATATCGCTATACTCTGCTAATTTCCTAGCAACATTAAATCGCACCTCGGATCTAACCACATTCACCCCAATGGAAAAATTTTGCAGGACCCTCGACAAACACACTGGTCACATACCGCAGATTTATAGTATTTTAACCTTGACTTTTCAAAAACTGTTTTACATGCAAAAATGGAAGCAAGATGTAGAAATCAACAAATCAACTTAGAAGGCGAGGAATGGAGCAAAATGACACAATGTGTGTCCAGATCATATGTCAACACCTCATTGATGGAGGAAAATTATAAAGTCTTGATGAGGTGGTATATGGTCCGAGCAAGGGTAGCTTTGTCCCGGGGGCCTTGCTGCGGTGCTTCAGGGGATATACTACAGACGGCACCATGCTCCATATATGGTGGACATGTCCAAAAGTGCAAAGGTTATGGATACGCACATACAATTTCATATATTCACTGACTCAAGCGAATCTCACTAAGTCACCCCTACAGGCACTGTTGGGACACCTAGTGGAGGGGATGTCAAAACACAGTCAAGAGACTCATAGCCTTTATATTTGTGGCAGCGAGAATATCGATTGCCAAATCTTTGAAATCCCCAACGATCCCTTTTCACTTGCTAAAATCTAAAATGTCATGGCTAATGGTGAACGCCTCTCTGCGATTTTAACCACTTGAGGTCCACGCGATAGACGAATGACAGCCACAGCTTGGACCTGAATTTCCAGGAGGCTGTGATAGGATGTCCTCCCCTTTGCACGCTCCCCCTGCAGGGCGCGCGCTGTGATCACCGAGTCACCTAGACTCAGGTGATCACTGATCCGAGTCCCTGGGCCGGTCCCTGGCTTATGCTCAAGGGACATTGGTCCCGAAGAGGAAGGAGGCACATCTGACTCCTCCTCTGTGCCTCCAAGTGCCACCTGCCATTGCCCACCACTGCCAGCTATCGATGCCCACCAGCAGTGCCAATCAGTGCCCCCTAGCAGTGCTGCCTTTCAGTGCCACTTCTCAGTGCCCATCAATGCCCTTCAGTACCACCTATCAGTGCCCGCCGGTGCCGCCCAATCGGTGCCCATAAGTGCAGCCCATTGGTGCCCGTCAGTGCAGCCTCATCAGAGTACATCAATGAAGGAGAAAATTACTTGTTTGCTAAATTTTATAACAAAATATAAAACAATATAATTTTTAAATCCGATCTTTTAAAAAGAGGTGATCAAATACCACCAAAAGAAAGCTTTATTTGTGGGGAAAAAAATGATAAAAATTTAATTTGGGTATAGTGTTGTATGGCCGCGCAATTGACATTCAAAGTGAGACAGCGCTAAAAGCTGAAAATTGGTCTGGACAGGAGGGGGGATTAAGTGCCCAGTAAGCAAGTGGTTAAACGATAAGATGGCTTTGTTTGACAGAATATGGGACCCTTGGATTAACTACCTCTCAGCTACATAATGAGATGGGAGTGGCTCGGGAGTACTTTTGTCCAGAGCCAAAGTGCACCCCTCTATACTATCTTCTATTCTTCTTTCTTTTATTCCTTTACTCTTTTCTTTCAACCTGAACTTGCTGCTAAAGGCCCCTGGGTCCACTCTGAAGTTAAATCAGTTAGTTACACCTAGTAGAGGTGACAGAGGGAGATGGGGTTCCCCCCCCACGGGTCCCCGTGCTACGTGTTGGAGCACACCGTGCACCACCTAAAGGAGGTTTTTCCTTTTTATTTTCTTTGTTTAAAGAGGAAGTAAACCCTGATGGGTTTTACTTCCTCTTTTTTTCCCTGCAAAGGTAAAGCATAATGGACTACTATGCATCGCATAGTAGCTCATTATGTGTCACTTACCTGACACAGGAGCCAGCGAAGTCGCCGCTGATCCCTGTAGTCCGCCGCATCCATGTTGCTTGTGGCGTCTCGCAGCTCCGACGAATCACAGCGGCGCAACCGCGATGACGTCACTCCCGCGCATGCGCACGGGAGTCGCGCCTCGCAGCTCCGCCACTGTCATACGGCGAAGCCGCGATGACGTCACTCCCGCGCATGCGCACGGGAGTCGACAAATTTGGCAAATCCATTCTTGGATTTGCCGCATTTAGTGCGCATGCGCGCCGCTGTCTACGGCGCATGCGCCGTAGACAGCGGTGCCCATTTTCGGGCAAATATCTCCTAAACCATATAGGTTTAGGAGATATTGCTTGGACCTACAGGTAAGCCTTAATCTAGGCTTACCTATAGGTCCAAGTTGTTTGGAAGGGTTTACTTCCTCTTTAACTTTTCCTGTTTGGGCCGGAACTTTACGATATAAACCTAAAATAAGGACAAGGATACACAAAACCTCACATGAATACAAGGTAATTTGTGATGTAACCGACTCATAACCGATTTGTCACTGGTACCATTACTTCGTTCTAAGATAGTGAATGTCGATATTGTACTTATTAAAAAAAAATCTGAATAAAAATATTGGAAAAGAATATGAAATCTGGTTACACATAGCCTTGTCACTCTTGGGGGGCAGCTTGGAATGCCATTTAGCAGGTTACCAATTAGAGTTATGCAATTGAAGAATGCATATCAGAATCTTCATCTGGTAGAAAAGGGTCACGCATATTCCCTGGCAAGGGAGTATGGGATAAGAAAGCTTGGCTTCAAACCACCTGGTGTAATAAAGATTAAATCCCTGATTTATCATGACTGCAAACAAAAGCTTAAAAAATCAGCTTAAAAAAATCAGCTTAAAAAAATCAACTGCCACTAAGATGACTGATTTCCTGAGTTACAGAAGATCAAAGACCGGCTGTCACTGAAGATTTGACCCGGTTCAAATAGCGGTGATTCATGGACGAATGTTGCCTCTAGTAGACACTACAGCATGCTACCTGGAAGAAGGGGAAAAGAAGAAGAATATATTAAGGACTGCCTCATGTGAATTTCTCATTGTTTGTGTGGGTGGTGTCTGAGTGGGCTTTTAAAGTAATGATCAACCTAAAATTCTTCCCCTTTGCCTCTTGCCATTAAGCCCAGTTGAAGTGCGACTGTTGCTTATTTAACCACTTCCCACCCGGCCGATGCATATATACGGCCGGGTGGGAGCCGTCTACTCCTGATAGGACGTTCAGGAACGTCATTCAGGAGTAGCGGGATCGCGCCCGCGCAGCGGCGCGATCCCGATGTGCTCGTGTCACCCGGACACGGCACATCTCAGATCGGCCCTCCTGATCACATGACGGCCGTGTCCAATCACGGCCGTCATGTGATGTAAACAAACAGCCGGTTGCTAGGCAATCGTCTCTCCTCTCCTCACACGGAAGTCACCGCTGAGGAGAGGAGAGCAGAACGCTGCAGCCGGCTGATGATCAGTGAGTATGGGCTGCTTTTTACAGCTTTTTACTCACTGATCATCAGTGTAGTGTAAACACACAACACACCACACAGTACAAACACAGTCCCCACATATGTCCCCAAAACACACATGTCCCCAAAACATACATGTCCCCAAATAATAAAAACACATGTCCCTAATAATAAAAACATGTCCCCCACATATGTCCCACTAAAATCACATGTCCCAATGATTATCTGCACACATATGTACGTGATCACCTGCACACATATGTACATGATCATTTGCGTACATATGTCCGTGATCACACAAACCAATTATTATACACTTAACGGAATTTTTTTTACCAAAAACATGTAGCAGAATACATTTTGGCTTAAATTTATGACAAAATTTGATTTTATTGGATTTCTTTTCAAATAGAAAAAAGAAAATATTGTTTTTTTTCCAAATTTCCGCTATTTTTGCGCTTATATCGCAAAAAAAAAAAACGGAGTCGTGAATAAATAACACCAAAATAAAGCTCTATTTGTGCGAACAAAATGATAACAATTTCATTTGGGTACAGTGTAGCATGACCGCGCAATTGTCACTGAAAGCGCTAGAGCGCTGAAAGCTGAAAATTGGGCTGGGAAGGAAGGGGGTGAAAGTGCCCTGTATTGTAGTGGTTAAACAGTGTATTTTTTATAGCTAACCTTGTTATCGTACCATCACCATTAACTTTATCAGAGCTTTACTAGACTAGCTAATTATAGGAATAGACAAGTTAATAAATATTTAAAATAAATAGGGGGAATCCATAACCACCCAATATTTATTTCAGACCCCCTTTTGCCTTCAGAACTGCCTTAAAGTGGAAGTAAACCCTTCTATCGTTTTCAGTCAAGGAAGCCTCCATCTTGGCCTCTAATGATTCTTCAACTGCCATAATGCTGCACATGTGATCAGTTATGAAACCAGCCATTGGATGGTTTGAAAGTTTGGTTGAGAGCACAACCAATGTGAAAGTTAGCATTTCCGGCATGTCGGGAATGTAAGTGTTTTTTGAAACTGGGTTTACTCCCGCTTTAACTCTTTGTGACATAGATTTGACAAGGTGTTGGAAACATTCCTTAGAGATTTTGGTCCATAGTGACATGATAGCATTACCCAGTTGCTGCAGATCTGTCAGCTGCACATCCATGATGCGAATCTCCCTTTCCAACACATCCCAAAGGTGCTCTATTGGATCTGGTGCCCGTGGAGGCCATTGGAGTACAGAAAACTCATTGTCATGTTCAAGAAACCAGATAGAGATGATTTGAACTTTCTGATATGGTGCATTATCCTGCTGGAAGTAGCCATCAGAAGATACAATACTAAGGTAGGCCATGGTGTCTTAAAAATCCTAATTTGCTATTGAGGGGCCCAAAGTGTGCCAAGGAAATATCCCATACACCATCAGTTTGAATGTTGATACAAGACAGGATGGATTCTTGCTTTCATGTTGTTTATGCCAAATTCTGACCCTACCATCTCAATGTCACAGCTGAATTTGAGACTCATCAGACCATCAATGTTTTTCTAATCTTCTATTGTTTAATTTTGGTGAGCCTGTGCAAATTGTAGCCTCAGTTTTCTGTTCTTAGCTGACAAGAGTGGCACCTAGTGTGGTCTTCTGCTGCTGTAGCCCATCTGCTTTATTCAATTTGTTGTGTGTTCAGAGATGGCATATTGCATAACTTGGTTGTAATGAGTGGTTATTTGAGTTGCCTTTCTATCATCTCAAACCAGTCTGCTCATCCTCCTCTGACCTTTGAGATCAACAAGGCATTTTCATCCACACAACTGTCACTCATATATTTAGATATTTTCTCTTTTTCTGAACATTCTCAGTAAATCCTAGAGATAGTTGTGCGTGAAAATCCCACAAGATCAGCAGTTTTTGAAATGCTCAGACCAGCCCATCTGGCATTAACAACCATACCAAGTCAATTAAATCACCTTTCTTCACTATTCTGATACTCCGTTTGAACTTCAGCAAGTTGCCTTCACCACGTCTAGATGCCTAAATGTATTGAGTTGCTGCCATTTGATTGGCTGATTAGCTATTTGCTTTACCAAGCAATTGAACAGGTGTACCTAATAAAGATGCCAGTGAGTGTATAATATTTTTATAAATAACACCAAGTTTCATAAACAAACAAAAATATTCCTTTTTTTAAAAACAGAAGTGCAACTTTAACCACTTGCCGACCGCCGCACGACGATGTACGTCGACAGAATGGCACGGGCAGGCATATGGGCGTACATGTACGTCCCTGCCTTCCCGCGGGTGGGGGGCCCGATCGGGCCCCCCCCCCCAGTGCCAGCGGCGGTCGGTATCCGTTCAGGAGCGATCCGGGATGAGGGGGCGGCCATTCGTTCATGGCCACCCCCTCGCGATCGCTCCTGACGAATGGAAGTGAAGCATGACATCACTTCCTCTCCTGTAATGTAAACACAGGCAGAGGAAGTGATGTAATCTCTCCTCCGTGTCGGTATTTTTCGTTCCGGCACCGAGGAGAGAGGATCGGTGAGTTGCACCAACACTACACTACACAGTAGAACATGCCAGGCACACTCTCACCCCCCCCTTCACCCCCCGATCACCCCCCTAATCACCCCTGCCCCCCCAGTCACAGTGACACCAATTGCATTTTTTTTTTTTGCATTGGTGTCATTTGTGACTGTAATAACTGTTAGGGCAGTTAGGGTTAGCCCCCTTTAGTTCTAAGGTACCCCCCTAACCCCCCCCCCAATAAAGGTTTAACCCCGTGATCACCCCCCGTCGCCAGTGTCACTAAGGCTGGGTTCACATTGCAGCGGTTTATGAGAACGGATGTGATTCGCACCGCACTGCAGTGCAAATCACATCCGATCTCTGTGTGATTCGAGTTCAGCCATACAGATAGTATGGCTGAATTTGCATCGCACCCGCCGCAAACTCGCACGGGACCCTTTTTTGGTCCGCAGCAGAATCGGATCGCATGGGTGTTCACACCATGCGATCCGAGTTTGCAGATCGCACTGCGATATGCGAACTGATCTGGGGGTGTCATTAACATTTCACTGCCGCCGGGAGGCATGCGATGCGGGAACCCGCCGCAGATTCGTGGCGTTCCCGCATCGCTCCAGTGTGAACCCAGCCTAACAAGCGATCGTTTTTCTGATCGCTGTATTAGTGTCACAGGTGACGCTAGTTAGGCAGGTAGGTATTTAGGTTCGCCACAGCTTTTTATAGCGCCAGGGACCCCCATATACTACCGCATAAAGCCCCCTGATTGCCCCCTAGTTAACCCTTTCACCAGTGATCACCATATAACTGTTACAGGTGACACTGGTTGGTTAGTTATTTTTTTATAGTTTCAGGGCACCCGCCATTTATTACCTAATAAAGGTTTAACCCCCTGATCACCCGACGGGTGATATAAGTTTGAGGGTCAGATAAGGTCTGCGTCGCCCCAGGCAGCGTCAGGTTAGTGCCAGTACCGCTAACACCCACGCGCAAAGCATACACCTCCCTTAGTAATATCGTATCTGATCAGATCTATATTAGCGTCGCCAGCAGTTTAGGTTTCCCAAAACGCATTGTTAGCGGGATCAGCCCAGATACCTGCTAGCACCTGCATTTAGCCCCTCCGCCAAGCCCAGACCAGCCCACCCAAGTGCAGTATCGATCGATCACTGTCACTTACAAAACACAACACACATAACTGCAGCGTTCGCAGAGTCAGGCCTGATCCCTGCGATCGCTAACAGTTTTTTTTGTAGCGTTTTGATACAGTCGCTGACAGCCTAGGTGCTTTTTTACCTGTGAGTCTCACTAGTGTACCCCTAAATTTAGGGGTGTCTACTTTCCAAAATGGGGTCATTTGGGGGGGGGGGGGGGGGTTTGTGCCATCTTGGCATTTTATGGCCTTCAAAACTGTGATAGGTAGTGAGGAGTAAAATCAAAAATTTACACCCTTAGAAATCCTGAAGGCAGTGCTTGGTTTTCGGGGCCCCGTACGCAGCTAGGCTCCCAAAAAATCCCACACATGTGGTATCCCCGTACTCAGGAGAAGCAGCAGAATTTATTTTGGGGTGTCATTTCACATATGCCCATGGCATGTGTGAGCAATATATCATTTAGTGACAACTTTGTGAAAAAAAAAGTTTGTAATATTCCCGCAACTTGTGGCAAAATATAAAATATTCCATGGACTCAACATGCCTCTCAGCAAATAGCTTGGGGTGTCTACTTTCTAAAATGGGGTCATTTGTGGGGGTTTTGTGCCATCTTGGCATTTTATGGCCTTCAAAACTGTAATAGGTAGTGAGGAGTGAAGTCAAAAATTTACGCCCTTAGAAAGCCTGAAGGCGGTTCTTGGCTTTCGGGGCCCCGTACACGGCTAGGCTCCCAAAAAATCCCACACATATGGTATCCCCGTACTCAGGAGAAGCAGCAAAATTTATTTTGGGGTGTCATTTCACATATGCCCATAGCATGTGTGAGCAATATATAATTTAGTGACAACTTTGTGAAAAAAAAAAAAAGTTTGTAATTTTCCCGCAACTTGTGGCAAAATATAAAATATTCCATGGACTCAACATGCCTCTCAGCAAATAGCTTGGGGTGCCTACTTTCTAAAATGGGGTCATTTCTGGGTGTTTTGTGCCATCTTGGCATTTTATGGCCTTCAAAACTGTGATGGGTAGTGAGGAGTGAAATTACAAATGTATGCCCTTAGAAATCCTGAAGGCGGTGTTTGGCTTTCGGGGCCCCGTACGCGGCTAGGCTTCCAAAAAGTCGACCACATGTGGTATCCCCGTACTCAGGAGAAGCAGCAGAATGTATTTTGGGGTACAATTCCACATATAACCATGGCATGTGTGAGCAATATATCATTTAGTGACAACTTTGTGTAAAAAAAAAAAAAAAATTTTTTTTTTGTCATTATTCAATCGCTTGAGGCGAAAAAATAAAATATTCAATGGGCTCAACAAGCCTCTTATCAATTTCCTTAGGGTATCTACTTTCCAAAATTGGGTCATTTGGGGGGGGGGTTTGTACTGCCCTGCCATTTTAGCACCTCAAGAAATGAGATAGGCAGTCATAAACTAAAAGCTGCGTAAATTCCAGAAAACGTACCTTAGTTTGTAGATGTGACAACTTTTGCACAAACCAATAAATATACAGTTATTGACTTTTTTTTTACCAAAGACATGTGGCTGAATACATTTTGGCCTAAATCTATGACTAAAATTGAGTTTATTGGATTTTTCTAATAACAAAAAGTAGAAAATATCATTTTTTTTCAAAATTTGCGGTCTTTTTACGTTTATATCGCAAAAAATAAAAATCGCAGAGTCAGTCAAATACCTTTAAAAGAAAGCTCTATTTGTGGGAAAAAAAGGACGCAAATTTTGTTTGGGTACAACATTGCATGACCGCGCAATTACCAGTTAAAGCAGCGCAGTGCCAAATTGTAAAAAGACCTCTGGTCATTGACCAGCAAAATGGTCCGGTCTGAAAGTGGTTAAAATATAAACAAACAAAAATAAAACTCCAGTAAACTCTATTGGCTGTAATCCCAGGCTGCAAGTGGGGATGGAGAAGTAAATGGCAGTGAGGGAGTGCACAGGGCAGAGAACTGGACAGTCTGGGGAGGCTGTTATTTTACACAATGCTAAGCATTGCTGTCTTGCTGGGAGGGGAAATACTCTCACCTCACATGCAGACAAAAACAAGTCAGACAGAGGAGTTCCTCTTCTGTGGTTTGCAGGCCATTGTGCCAGAACTCCCAGGCAGCATGCAGACAAAGGGAGGGAGCCTGCGTCTCTCAGCCAATACAGCTGGCCGATACAGCTGGGGCTTTAACATACAGGTGGAGCTCCAAGGAAAGTGGAAGTTTGGGTGGGCACTAGAGATTTTAGTCAACTAAAATGTACTAGAGATTTTAATTGACTAAAAACAATTCAGATGACTAAAATACAACTAAAACTAAAATGGCATTTTAGTCAAAAAACTATGACCAACATGAAACTGAAACTTGACATCAAAAGTAACATTGGTTGTAGTACACAAAACTATTGTTAAAATAGCTAAACCAGATGGACGGGGAAATAATTAAACCAACAACATATCACATTTTCATGAATGGAAAATACATTTCTCTTGATCTCTGTCAAAGCCAGTTACCCTACCAGCTTGATTTTGTACTGTGGGAGAAGGATGACCACTACAGGAAAATTGACACTGTGGGTAAAACATACAAACTTGCATAGACAGAGTTGCTGATGGTAACAGAATCATAGAACTGCAAGATATCATGGTCCCAAGATTTATCAAAAGCAATGAGAGAATTAAAACACGTGAAAAGATCTAATTTCAATGTTTTAGTGTCCTTTATTAAAATGTTTATCTAGCCAAAACATTTATTTTAAATTTTGAATAGAGTGGTGGGAAGTTAGAATACTTTTCAGGTTCCCTTAATGTCTGCATCCCACTAGGGATGTTTGTTGTTTGTCTTACTGAGATGGAAAGCAAGGACAATTGAGTCATCTCCAGTACAGGAATTGAGGGGAAGTGTTTCAGTGGGGACAGTTGTGGCAACAACTGTTCAAAAAAAGGATTTCCTCAAGTTTAGAAAGATTTCCTCTATTTTTCAGTTGTGTCTATAGCACAGACCCCCCCCCCCCCCCCAAAAAAAAAAGGACAGTGCTTTTATCCCTTTCCTGTTCTATCCAAAAATAAAAAATGTAGTTTTGGGTTTCAAAATCTTTCAAAGACTTTTTGACAGCCTTTTTTCAAACCTGAATTCCTTGTTTAACCACTTGCCGGCTGGCATATGATGGCCTCCTGTGCTCGTGTTTCACGTGTGCAACGGGACCCAGCGCATCATAGATCAGGATAAAGGGCCAATCATAGGAGTCCTTTACCACGGGATCGCTCCATCCAATGACAGAGCGACCACTAGTCAAGAAACCTGGGATCATGCCCGGTTCAGCTCACGCTGTATCTTTGTGAGGAGAGGAGAGAGAAACACTGTAACAGCATGAGCTGGCATGATCCTGAGTGCCATCAGTGCCCCTACAGTGCCAACAGTGCTCATCAGTGCCCCTACAGTGCCCTACATTGCCACTACAGAGCTCATTAATGCCACTACATTGCTCATCAGTGCCCTATGGTGCCATTATAGTGCCCTACGGTTCCACCACAGTACTCATCAGTGCCCATCAGTGAGTGCTTACCAGTGCATATCACTGAGTGCTTATCAGTGCGCACATCAGTTCCATCAGTGAGTGCCCATCAGTGAACCTACAGTGATCACCAGTGCCCAATAGCATCAGTAAGTGCTCATCAGTGCCACCCTATCAGTGGATCCTCATCAGCACCCGTCAGTGCCGTAAAAATGTGTAAAAAAAAAATGCCTAAAAAATTAGTTTTCATTTTATTTCTACATTTTCAAAAAACTTGTGGAAAAAAAATGACGTGTTCAGAAGCCTCATAGAATATACATTGGGGTGTTTGCTTTCCAAAATTGGGTAATGTGGGTGCTTCCATTGCCCGGTACTCCAGGGCCTTCAAAAGTGTAATATGTATTCAGGACACCTTCCTGACATGCTACCTGGCTCCATGGTAGAACAGAAAACATAGCCTGCAGTATCTAGAAGAGGCTTAAACCTCTCAGCTTACCACCCAAGTTAGAAAACAACTTGAGACGCCTATCACGCCGACAGAGTTAGCGATAGGTATAAAAGAACTTCCAAAGGGGAAAAGCCCAGGACCCGACGGCTTTACGAATGCCTATTACAGTGCCTTTCTCCCACTACTGTCTAACCCGATGTGTGCCTACTTTAATGCCTTGGCTTCGGGTACTAATATACCCTAAAGCCTCATACACACGATAGGACTTTGTACAAACTTTCCCTTGGATTTTTGTACAAAGGGCGTCGGCCCTGAACTTGTATTGCATACACACATCAGGACTTTTTCAGCCAACTTTCACCAAATCACGTGTTTTTTCTGCTCTTTACTGCCACCTTTGGCCAACTTCTGTATTGTTGTCTGATCTTTTGCATTGGTTCTGAGCATGCCTGTTTGTCCTATGGTTTTTTTGTACACACGATCAGACTTTGCTCCATCTGACTTTTGTTGCCAGAAAGTTTGTCCGTTCGCACAGCCAACAAAAGTCCAATGAAAACCAAAAAAGTCTGTCCGATGGAGCGCACACACGGTCGGATGTTGCTCCAAAACAGCTAATTTGCATGTTTGTTGTCAAAAAGTCTGATCGTGTGTATGGACCTAAAGAAGAGTTGCTTGCCCATATCACAGTTCTCCCCAAAGAAGGGAAAGATCATAATACCTTCTAGCAGCTATAGACCGATCTCGCTTCTTAACACTGATATAAAAATATAATATATAATATAAGGATCTTAACTAACCGTCTCTAACCCAAGCTAGGGGCAACTCTAACCATGCGATCCAATTGATACATTGGGCACAAACACAGTCCGACCATCCACCCCGTTTCCTGCTTTCCACTGATGCTGAAAAGGCATTCGACAGGGTGGATTGGGTATACCCTCGAGCGGTACTGGTTAGACTGGGCCTTGGTCCCAAAATGCTCTCCTGGATAGATTCGCTCTATAGCTCCCCAGTGGCCCGAGTGAAGGTAAATAGTGTCCAATCAGATGCCTTTCCTATCCATAATGGAACTAGGCAGGGGTGCCCATTGTCCCCCCTCATTTTTGCACTCATTCTTGAACCATTGCTCTATCGGATTCACCTGAATCCAGATGTTAAAGGTTTCTGTGTAGGATCGGAAGAGCATAAACTATCAGCTTACGCAGACAATGTTTTGTTTTATGTTGTTGACCCCCGGATCTCTCTTCCCCAACATCATGGCTGAATTATAGAGTTTTAGCTTACTTTCTAATTTCAAAATCAATTATAATAAGTCTGAAATTCTATCTTTGAATATCCCCGCGAGCTTGCGTACATGGCTGCAATACTTGTTCTCCTTCACCTGGTGCCACACTTAATTGAAATATTTGGGACCTTACCCCATTTTGCTCCCAGCTTTATACCAGCAATTATGCCCCATTACTTTCCACCATGAGAGCAGATTTGCAAAGCTGGGATCGAGAAACCTTCTTGTGGATGGGTCGATTCAGTGTGTTAAAAATAAAATTGTTACCCTGAATCCTGTTTTACCTACAAATAGTGCTTCTCTCTTTACCCAAGTCTTTCTTAGTCTCTTTCTGAAATATATCTGGCATGGGCAAAGCCCGCGTTTGGCTCTTCGTACTTTGGCGAGATCTAGGCGAATGGGTGGCCTGGGCATACCAGATATCCGCAAGTATTATGAGGCGATTGCCCTGCAACAGATATTGGACCGGCAGCATAATGTGTCTACTAAGGTGTGGCTATTGTTATAAAAATGTATAGCTGGTCGTACCTTAACCTATGCACCCCGGGTACCTCGGAAACAGAGGACGGTCTGAATTTACCTTAAATAACTCAGGGAAGCTAGACCCTCAATTCCCCCCATTAACTTCCCTGGTTCACTTCAGGCAAACACCTATATTTTTTTATTCCTGGGTGGCAGATGGCGAGGTGAGATGTGGTAGGTTTGTCCAAGACCAGGGGCTACTTCTGTTTGATACACTTAGGCTCCATGCACACTGGAGCTCATAAACAACTGTTTTTTGGAGTCCAGGCATTTTTTTTTAACAGCCCATAAACTCCACTCTATGTTATCCTATGTGTCCATGCACACATGGAAGTTTTTTAGCTTTTATCAGCAGTGGAGTTTATGGGCTGTTCTCTAAACGCCATAAAATCATGTTCAAAGTGCCATTTTTCTGACCACAAAAAACGCCAAACGACAGTAAACGCTCATAAGCGTTTGTTAATTAGCATTTGGCATTCTATTTTTTAAATGCATTGTGGGATTTTTGGAGTGTCCTCTGTGTATTTTTATTAAAAATGCCCATGAACGCTAGTACAAAATGCTCATAAAAGCACGTTTTTCAAACCAGCTTTTTCTGCCAGCAATCTGGAATCCAGAAAAACCTTTTTTGAGCTCCAGTGTGCATGGAGCCTTAGAGCTCAATATGATGGTTGCTTTCCCTTAGATGACTGGAGGTACAGGCAGCTACAACATTTTACCTGTAGCTTGCCTCTCTCTCTCTCTTTTGCCTCACATTCGCTCCCTTACCTCCTCCACTCCCTTTAAGAAGCTTTGCATGTCGGTCAAAACAATCCCACATTCTATCTCTGTTCTGTAACGTATGTTACAGGGACTGGAACCCAAGGAAAAGCCGATATAGATATCTCTCTCTCTCTCTCTCTCTCTCTATATATATATATATATATATATATATATATATATATATATATATATATATATATATATGAGAGTGGGAGAGAGACCTGCAACATGAGTTTACCAAGATACAACTTGATCACTTATATCGCCTTAAGTCCCATACAAACTATCAGATTTTCTGCTGATTTTTGTCTTCAGATTTACCAAAACCATATAGTGCAAAGGCCTGCCTGATTACATACAAATTGAAACTACTAAGGTTTGACCTCATATTATATGGTTTTGGTAAATCTGAAGGAAAAAATCAGAAGAAAACCTGATCGTGTGTATGGGGCTTTACCCATTCCAGCTCTGTTGACAAGAAAATGCAAGAAAATGGGTTTAAACTATTAACTAGATGGTACAGAGTTCCCTCCAAACTTGCTGGAATTTATCCAGCCCTCTCGGATGTTTGCTGGAGGGACTGTGGACATAGGGGTACGTTCTAACACATTTGGTGGGAGTGCCCCAAGTTGCAACCCTACTGGCAAGATATCAGATCCCAAATAAAACTCATCTTGGATATTGATCTTTCCAACTCCCCAATGGAGTTCCTGCTTCGTGTTCCCACCATCCCTCTCAGCCATTATTGCAAGTCGGTACTGCCCCATCTTCTGAATGCAGCTGATTCCCATCTATTGGAAGAGGGCCCAAATTCCAGGCCCGGTTTGGATTCGTCTTGTGAATGAAATTATGGCTGCATGGATGGATGGCAACATGCAACGGCCGACTTGACAAATTTTATGGTATATGGGCCACTTGGATTCATTATACTGACATGACTCAATTTCACCGACAACCGGCGACTACTTGATCATCAGGAGAAGTTTAATTGTCAGAGAAGATCCAGACCTGATCCTTTGAGACATTTAATATATGACTGAACCCACCTTATAGTATAATGCTGCTTTTCTGTTTCAATATGTTTATTGTGAATTTTTGAATAAACAGTAATAAACAAAAGAGTACAATCAACTCCTTGTGAGCCCTCGCAGGGGCCACTAATCATGAATATAAATTCAAAGGGCTAACCATCACAATATATTTCTAATAAACTCAGGATAAGGAAGGGAGATGAGCAAAAGGTGGAATCTAGACTGATTCAGTGTCAAACAACTCGTTCCTTAATCATGTTCTGCGAGTAAGCCCTGTTCCTGCCACCCCCGTCCATGGGAGGAAGCAGTTTTTAATTAGCAATGGGAGAGATTACTAATGAGAGAGAAGAGAGATAGGGAACAGAAGAAAGAAGGGTAGGGAGAAAAAAAAAGGGGGGGGAGAAAAGGAAGGGGGGAAAGCTCGGGCTCGGACGCCCCGCCAGGAGAATTCAGACCACGCCCAGGCATGCCGCCTGGAGCGTGGGGAACTCATAAGAGATCCACGGCTCCCAGATCCTTAGAAATTTAGCATGAGAATCATGAACAATACTGGACATAGGTTCTTGAAGTAACATAGCAGTCATGCGTGTCTTAACCCCTTGAAAATCTACCCGTTGTGACTTCCAGGCTTGGGCAATGGTCCGCTTGGCCGCTATAAACAGATAGGTAGCCAGCTTCTGTTGAGGGCCGCGCAGGCCAGGAACCGGGCAATGTAGGAGAGCTAGCCTAGCGTCCCTTCGAATCGTTAGATGAAAGAGTGTCTGCAGTAAACCAAAGATCCTAGACCAGAACCCCACCAACCTTGGGCAAGCCCACCATGTGTGCATGACATCACCTCGCTGACCACAGTTGCGGAAGCATCTGTCAGTACTCCCAGGGAATGCCCGAGCCGTGCGGGCAGGTACCCAATACCATCGGAACATTACTTTATATGCGGCCTCTAAGGTATTTGTGTTGAACGAGCATTTGGCGACCGTGTGCCAGGCTCTGTTCCAATCCTCTGGGTCTACTGGGGCCTGAAGGTCCTTTTCCCATTGAGTCATATAAGAGAGGGGTGCCGATGGCGGGCGACCATTCAGGGAGGCATAAATGGCCGAGATGAGGCCCGGGGACCCTGGGGAGTGATGGCATGTATGTTCAAAAAAAGTTTTTTGGAAGGGATAGGTGGACGTGCGGCGCAATGCTACAATCCAGTGCTTTAATTGGATAAAGTGATAATGCTCCGTGACCGGCGCCCCCTGCGCTTCCCTAATACTCTCCCAGGAGGGGAATGAACGTGAAGATAGAAAATTTTGGACTTGTGGGTAGCCATGCGAAGACCACCAGGAGAATGCCTGGGGCTCCACATGACCGGGAAGGAAAAGAGGGTTATGGGTGATGGGGAGTAGGGGTAGGAAGGGGGACATCAAATTGTTAACCGATCGAACTGAGTCCCACACTTGCAGACCATGAAGCAGCATGGGGCTTAGAGAGGGAGGGCGTAGATTCCTGGGGAGCCAGAGGAGTGCCTGAAGTGAACACGGGTCAGAACCAGGTACCTCTAGGAGCACCCACAGAGGAACATCTGTGGTTGCATGAAGCATGGTCAATGGGGAGATCTGGGCTGCTACGTAGTATTTAGAGATATTGGGGACCCCCAGGCCTCCCCGGAGCCTGTGGGTATAAAGGGTCGCTCTAGGTACCCTAGGGCGTTTGTGCGCCCATATAAATTGGAGGATCCTATTCTGCATGAGTCGAAGGAAAAAAGCGGGTACCCGGACAGGCAGAGTGCGAAAATAATAAAGGACTTTGGGAAGTATCGTCATCTTTGCCGCCGAGATCCTCCCTACCCAGGAGAGTGAGGGAAATTGCCAGGCTTGCATAAGGGTGGACACCATGCGTAACAGGGGATAATAATTGGCAGAGAATAGGGAGGAGTAAGCTGGAGTCAATTTGACACCTAAATAGTCAATCGAGTGAGATGCCCAATGATAAGGAAAATGGTCCTGAAGTCGCTGTACCAGTTCCAGAGGGAGGTTAATAGTGATGGCCGAACGGTTCGCCCGGCGGTCGTTTCGCGGCGAATTTCCGACTTTCGCCGTCCGCGGGTTCGAACGCCTTTTTCCGTCGTTCGCCCCGGCGGACTTACGTGTTTAATGTATACAAGAACTTTAACCTTTCGTGACACGTTTATCATGTGTTACAGGACAACCAATTGAGACATGACAGCTCATGGACACTTGGACATTCCCCCTAACCTATAAATACACCCGATCCGGTGGCCATTTTACATTCTTTCTTCTGTCACTGTAGGGAAAGGATCCTGTGTGGAGTAGGGACAGAGAAAACGCTAGCTATTTGGTACACAAAAGTTCTTTTCAGGACTGGTATAGGTGTTAGGTCAGCAGCCTGAGTTTCTTTTGTCAGTTTAGATAAAGGGACAGAGCGCTGTATGCTGCTATTTTAGGGACAGCTCAGCCAGATTAGTCTTTCTTCATCATCATCATCATCATCATCATTAGCTGTTACTATCAGGTCCACAAAAGAGCTGTTCCAGCTAATCGTTCCAGCCTACTCTTTTTTGCCAATTTGTATAGGGACAGGCAGGAAGCAGTGTGTCAGGCAGTGAGGATAATTTTAAAGACTTGCTGTTACTATTAGTTCCACAAAGGTTCTTTTCAGGACTGGTATCAGTGGTACGGTAATAGGCTTGTACACGTATAATATTCTTTCTTCCAAATATAGAAAGAATATTATACTTGACTGCTGCCCTTCTGCTGCAGTCTGCTAATCATTCACAACTCACTTGTTCCACAAAGCTCTTTATCAGGACTGGTAACTTGGTCTGTCTAGGGTGCTACGGTACATAGGCTTGGGTGCGGTACAGTCTGCTGTTCTGTAAGGACCGCTATCGGTCCACAATACATAGGGTTGCCGTGCACTACTGCTGACCGCTGCCCTATACTGCAGCAGTCCTTCATTGGTATAGGGACTGACGTACAGTCTGCTAATCACTAACACACAACCTGCTTGGTCCACAAAAGTTCTTATAAGGACTGGTAACTTGGTATAGGGTGCTACGGTACATAGGCCTGAGTGCGTTACAGTCTGCTGTTCTGTAAGGACCGCTATCGGTCCACAATACATAGGGTTGCCGTGCACTACTGCTGACCGCTGCCCTATACTGCAGCAGTCCTTCAGCGGTATAGGGACTGACGCACAGTCTGCTAAACACTAACACACAACCTGCTTGGTCCACAAAAGTTTTTATAAGGACTGGTAACTTGGTATAGGGTGCTACGGTACATAGGCCTGAGTGCAGTACAGTCTGCTGTTCTGTAAGGACCGCTATCGGTCCACAATACATAGGGTTGCCGTGCACTACTGCTGACCGCTGCCCTATACTGCAGCAGTCCTTCATTGGTATAGGGACTGACGTACAGTCTGCTAATCACTAACACACAACCTGCTTGGTCCACAAAAGTTCTTATAAGGACTGGTAACTTGGTATAGGGTGCTACGGTACATAGGCCTGAGTGCGTTACAGTCTGCTGTTCTGTAAGGACCGCTATCGGTCCACAATACATAGGGTTGACGTGCACCACTGCTGACCGCTGCCCTATACTGCAGCAGTCCTTCAGCGGTATAGGGACTGACGTACAGTCTGCTAAACACTAATACACAACCTGCTTGGTCCACAAAAGTTCTTATAAGGACTGGTAACTTGGTATAGGGTGCTACGGTACATAGGCTTGAGTGCGGTACAGTCTGCTGTTCTGTAAGGACCGCTATCGGTCCACAATAGATAGGGTTGACGTGCACCACTGCTGACCGCTGCCCTATACTGCAGCAGTCCTTCAGCGGTATAGGGACTGACGCACAGTCTGCTAAACACTAACACACAACCTGCTTGGTCCACAAAAGTTTTTATAAGGACTGGTAACTTGGTATAGGGTGCTACGGTACATAGGCCTGAGTGCGTTACAGTCTGCTGTTCTGTAAGGACCGCTATCGGTCCACAATACATAGGGTTGCCGTGCACTACTGCTGACCGCTGCCCTATACTGCAGCAGTCCTTCATTGGTATAGGGACTGACGTACAGTCTGCTAATCACTAACACACAACCTGCTTGGTCCACAAAAGTTCTTATAAGGACTGGTAACTTGGTATAGGGTGCTACGGTACATAGGCCTGAGTGCGTTACAGTCTGCTGTTCTGTAAGGACCGCTATCGGTCCACAATACATAGGGTTGACGTGCACCACTGCTGACCGCTGCCCTATACTGCAGCAGTCCTTCAGCGGTATAGGGACTGACGTACAGTCTGCTAAACACTAATACACAACCTGCTTGGTCCACAAAAGTTCTTATAAGGACTGGTAACTTGGTATAGGGTGCTACGGTACATAGGCTTGAGTGCGGTACAGTCTGCTGTTCTGTAAGGACCGCTATCGGTCCACAATACATAGGGTTGCCGTGCACTACTGCTGACCGCTGCCCTATACTGCAGCAGTCCTTCATTGGTATAGGGACTGACGTACAGTCTGCTAATCACTAACACACAACCTGCTTGTTCCACAAAAGTTCTTATAAGGACTGGTAACTTGGTATAGGGTGCTACGGTACATAGGCTTGAGTGCGGTACAGTCTGCTGTTCTGTAAGGACCGCTATCGGTCCACAATAGATAGGGTTGACGTGCACCACTGCTGACCGCTGCCCTATACTGCAGCAGTCCTTCAGCGGTATAGGGACTGACGTACAGTCTGCTAAACACTAATACACAACCTGCTTGGTCCACAAAAGTTCTTATAAGGACTGGTAACTTGGTATAGGGTGCTACGGTACATAGGCTTGAGTGCGGTACAGTCTGCTGTTCTGTAAGGACCGCTATCGGTCCACAATAGATAGGGTTGACGTGCACCACTGCTGACCGCTGCCCTATACTGCAGCAGTCCTTCAGCGGTATAGGGACTGACGTACAGTCTGCTAAACACTAATACACAACCTGCTTGGTCCACAAAAGTTCTTATAAGGACTGGTAACTTGGTATAGGGTGCTACGGTACATAGGCTTGAGTGCGGTACAGTCTGCTGTTCTGTAAGGACCGCTATCGGTCCACAATAGATAGGGTTGACGTGCACCACTGCTGACCGCTCACCTATACTGCAGCAGTCCTTCAGCGGTATAGGGACTAAGAGTTTTGTCACAGGGTCATTTAAAAAATGACATGCAGAGGAAGAGGCAGGCCCTTCCGCAGGGGTGGTAGGGGTAGGGCAGGAGCAACAGGCTTGAGCCAAAGTGGGAAGTTGCAGAAGGTGCGTTCAATTACTTTAAAGGATGCACCAGACTTGGTTGAGTGGCTCGCTCAGCCTTACTCTTCTGCACCCTCCTCATCCTCTCGATCTGCACCCTCTTCTTCACTCTCTGCTATGTGCACCCCCAAAGACACTACCACCAACAACACGACCACCACCACCACCACCACATACCTTCCGCTTGAGTCACTGGAATTATTTTCCGATCCATATCAAGAGGACATTTCTGATGCGCAGCCACTCTTGGTATTGGATCAGGAAGAGGAGGTAGCAACAAGCGCTACTCAGCAGTCTGACGCCAGTACCCAGATCAGCCCAAGGAGGAGGTTGGTCCCCGGTGTTGCTGCCTACTCTACTTATAGCGGTGGGGAAGGTGACGTTGATGATGACGTGTCTAGTGATGTCACGTGGGTGCCCACAAGAGAGGAAGAGGAGGGGAGTTCAGAGGGAGATATGGACCAGCAGATAGGGAGGAGAAGCAGCAATGACTTACATTGCACAGCAGGGACAAAGCAGACTGCAAATGTATCAGGAGCGAGTCATCGACCATGTACGGTCACATCTGGCGCTCCCAGGACACCGGCACATGGCTCCGCAGTGTGGGCTTTTTTTAACGTGTCCGCTGCTGACAATAGCGTTGCCATCTGCAATCTTTGCAGTCAACGCGTTAGTCGCGGTAAGCCCAATACTCACCTAGGGACGACCGCCTTAAGAAGGCACATGAGCAGCCATCACCGAGCCCAGTGGGAGCAACGGAACACACAAAGCCACACTGCAGGCTCTCACCGTCCAGCCTCGTCTTCTACTTCTCCTTCTCCTCTCTCCTCACAATTGTCCTCCACTCCACCTTCCATCACGCCAAGCTCACATTTTTCTGCAAAAAGGCAGGCTTCCGTGGGCCTAATGTTTGAGCGTAAAAAAATGATGACGCCGGATAACCCTCTTGCCCAACGGTTGGCGGCTGGCTTGTCAGAACTCATAGCCCGCCAACTACTGCCATATAAACTGGTGGACTCGGAGGCCTTTCGCAAATTTGTGGCCATTGGAACACCACAATGGAAGGTCCCAGGAAGGAAGTATTTCTCAGAGAAGGGCATCCCAGAGCTATATGGCCATGTTCAGCGGCAAGTGAATGTATCTCTGGCACACAGTGTCGGTGCCAAGATACATCTGACCACAGACACGTGGTCTAGCAAACACGGGCAGGGAAGGTATATCAGTTTTACTGCCCACTGGGTGAACCTTCTGACGGCCGTCAAGCATGTAACCCGTGGCACCCGTGTAGATTTGGTTTTACCGCCACGGATTGCATGCAGGCCTGACTCTTCTTCTCCTCCTCCTACTCCATCCTCCTCCCTCTCCTCCTCAGCTGCCTCCTCCTTTTCCGCTGCTAGCGTCTCTTCCACTGCACCGCCCAAGCTCCCCAGAACCTATTCCACATGCCAGGTGAGACGTTGCCATGCCGTGCTGCGTCTGTTGTGCCTGGAAGCAAAGAGCCACACTGGCCCGGCACTCCTTTCAGCTTTGCGTTCACAGGCAGATGAGTGGCTAACACCGCTCAATTTGACAGTTGGTAAAGTGGTGTGTGACAACGGTGCCAATCTGCTTAGCGCATTGAAACAGGGCAAAATCACGCACGTGCCGTGCATGGCACACGTCTTAAACTTGGTCGTGCAGCGATTCCTTGTCAAATACCCTGGGGTCCAGGACATCTTGCGGCAGGCAAGGAAAATCTCGGCCCATTTCAGAAGATCTTACACGGCCATGGCTCGCCTTGCTGACATTCAGCGGCGACACCATCTGCCGGTCAGACGTCTTATTTGCGATTGCCCGACGCGATGGAACTCAACCTTCTATATGCTTGATAGGCTGCTCCAGCAGAAACGTGCAGTTAACGTCTACCTGTATGAACTCTGCGAAAGAAACGGTTCTGGGGAGCTGGGTTTTTTTTCACCGCGCCAGTGGCTGCTCATGCGCGACACATGCAGACTTCTGCGGCCATTTGAGGAGATCACCAAACTGGTCAGTCGCAGCCATGGCGCCATCAGTGACATGGTACCTTATGCCTTCTTTCTGGAGCGTGCATTGCGTCGTGTCATTGATCAGGCTGTGGAGGAGCAGGAGCGGGAAGATGAGGAAGTCGCAATGCTGGATGAATTCCCAGGGGGGGCTACTCTATCTGAGACAAGTCAACAACAGGAGTCTGATGAGGAGTCAGAGGAGGATGGTGCCGGGGCGGATGAGCAGGAGCAAGAAGAGCATGCTTTAAACCTTTCTGGGATCCCTGTTGTGCGAGGATGGGGAGAGGAGAATGAAGAGGACGACATTATCCTGGATGATGAGCAGGAGCCAGGCCACCACACCGCTTCCACTTTAGTGCAAATGGGGGCCTTCATGCTCCAGTGTTTTAATAGGGACCCCCGTATAAAAAGCATGAGGGTCAAGGACCAGTACTGGGTGGCAACGTACTTAGACCCCCGGTACAAACACAAAATGGCGGAAATGTTACCGCCGTCGCAGAGGGCTGTCAGAATGCAGCACTTCCAGGCCTTGCTTCGAGAAATGCTGCATTCTGCTTTTGCGTGCGCTGGCAGAGGAGCAATTCCCACTCCCAGAGAAGGATTTGCGGGTACCAATCCAACAGCGCCTGCAAGAAGAGGCCGGTTTGAAGATGTGTTGGTGACTTCGGATATGAGGTCATTCTTTCAGCCGACCCATCGACAGGTGTCATCCGGATCCAGCATCAGGGAACGCCTAGACCGTCAGGTGTCCGACTACATTGGGTTAACGGCCGATGTGGACGCTCTGAGGAGTGATGAACCCCTAGACTACTGGGTGGGCAGGCTTGACCTCTGGCCAGAGCTTGCCCAATTTGCAATCGAACTGTTGGCTTGCCCCTCATCCAGTGTCCTGTCCGAAAGGACGTTCAGCGCAGCAGGGGGGATTGTGACCGATAAGCGTACTCGCCTAGCTCACCACAGTGTTAACTACCTCACATTTCTAAAAATGAATGAGGCATGGATCTCGGAGGAATTCAACACATGTGATCAGTAGACCATGTATATGTCTATAAACAATTTTTGGAATCAAGCACACAGACCTTCTTAATTCATTTGGCTCACTTCCCTGACCCAAAAAAGCACACCGTACTATATGCCCCTACCCTCCTCTTTGAAGAGGTTGAGCGGTGTCATATTTCTACTGGGGCTGCTTATTATGAGGGGTTCCCACCATCCCTGTGCTGTGCTGACTTCCTCCTGGGTGTTCTTATTATGAGGGGCTCCCACCATCCCTGTGCTGTGCTGACTTCCTCCTGGGGGTTCTTATTATGAGGGGATCACACCATCCCTGTGCTGTGCTGACTTCCTCCTGGGGCTGCTTACGGTGCTGCTGTCAGCGCTGTATGTCACGGAGCTGCTGTCAGCGCTGTATGTCACGGAGCTGCTGTCAGCGCTGTATGTCACGGAGCTGCTGTCAGCGCTGTATGTCACGGAGCTGCTGTCAGCGCTGTATGTCACGGAGCTGCTGTCAGCGCTGTATGTCACGGAGCTGCTGTCAGCGCTGTATGTCACGGAGCTGCTGTCAGCGCTGTATGTCACGGAGCTGCTGTCAGCGCTGTATGTCACGGAGCTGCTGTCAGCGCTGTATGTCACGGAGCTGCTGTCAGCGCTGTATGTCACGGAGCTGCTGTCAGCGCTGTATGTCACGGAGCTGCTGTCAGCGCTGTATGTCACGGTGCTGCTGTCAGCGCTGTATGTCACGGAGCTGCTGTCAGCGCTGTATGTCACGGAGCTGCTGTCAGTGCTGTATGTCACGGAGCTGCTGTCAGCGCTGTATGTCACGGAGCTGCTGTCAGCGCTGTATGTCACGGAGCTGCTGTCAGCGCTGTATGTCACGGTGCTGCTGTCAGCGCTGTATGTCACGGAGCTGCTGTCAGCGCTGTATGTCACGGAGCTGCTGTCAGCGCTGTATGTCACGGAGCTGCTGTCAGCGCTGTATGTCACGGAGCTGCTGTCAGCGCTGTATGTCACGGAGCTGCTGTCAGCGCTGTATGTCACGGTGCTGCTGTCAGCGCTGTATGTCACGGAGCTGCTGTCAGCGCTGTATGTCACGGAGCTGCTGTCAGTGCTGTATGTCACGGAGCTGCTGTCAGCGCTGTATGTCACGGAGCTGCTGTCAGCGCTGTATGTCACGGAGCTGCTGTCAGCGCTGTATGTCACGGTGCTGCTGTCAGCGCTGTATGTCACGGAGCTGCTGTCAGCGCTGTATGTCACGGAGCTGCTGTCAGCGCTGTATGTCACGGAGCTGCTGTCAGCGCTGTATGTCACGGAGCTGCTGTCAGCGCTGTATGTCACGGAGCTGCTGTCAGCGCTGTATGTCACGGTGCTGATGTCAGTGCTCTGTATTACGGTGCTGCTGTCAGTGCTCTGTATCTCCTGCACCCTCTTGTTTGCCTACCCTGGTCCCTGACCTTCCCTCTCCTCCATTGCCTTCATTAGCTCCATAGTCCTGAATTGTCAGAACAATTTCCCAAATAAAAAAAAAATGCTTGTAGTTATCGATCCCAAATTCACCTCATACATGTATTATGCTATTGTCCAGGTGGTGGGACTACGTGCTACCCCCTAATAATTACCCCGTGGCCGCAAATTCGACCTAAAGGTTTGCGAAATTCGCCTCCCATTGAAGTCAATGGAGCCCGCGGCGAACGGTCGTTTTCGCGAACGTTTGTGTCCGTTCGCGTTTCGCGTTCGCGAAACGTCCCGTCGGAAGTTCGTCCATCACTAGAGGTTAACATTCAGCGCTGTGGTTTTGGAGGGGTTAATTTGAAGACCTGAGAAGGCTGAAAATTGATCTAATACAAGTTGCAGGTTGGGCAGGGAGATGAGCGGGTTTGAAATGGTCAAGAGGGCGTCGTCCGCAAATAGGTTCACTTTGTATTGAGTGCCCGCGTAAGGAATTCCCGAGATATCACTATTGGCCCTGATCGCCGCCGCCAGCGGCTCCAAGGCCAGGATAAACAGTGCCGGGGACAGGGGGCAGCCCTGTCTAGTTCCCCGGAGTATCGGGAAAGGGTCAGAAAGGAAGCCCGCATATTTTACTGATGCCGACGGTGCGGAATATAGGGCTTGGATCCATCGCAGGAAATGTGGACCAAATCCCCATTTGGTTAGAACAAAATAAAGGTAATCCCACGAGAGCGAATCAAACGCTTTATATATGTCTAGGGAAAGCAAGAGTCCTGGTATTTTGTGCTGATTAAGTATATGGAGGAGATGGACCACCTTGCGGACATTATCCCCCGCCTGGCGACCGGGCACAAAGCCCACCTGATCCCTGTGAATGAGGGCCTGAAGATATCTGTTGACCCGCGCACTTAGGACCTTGCCCAGTACCTTCAGGTCAACATTCAACAGGGAGATGGGACGCCAGGCGTTGAAATAAGATGTGAGATGGGGCGTGAGCAGGGGTGCAAATGTCTTATAATATAGACCGGTGAAGCCGTCCGGACCCGGAGCCTTGGAAGGCTTAAGGGACTTTAGGGCTTGGGCGACCTCCATTTCCGTTATAGGAGCATTCAAATTATCTCGTGCCGCCAAGGACAATGTAGGAAGGTCAATCGATTGGAAGAATCTCTCAGCCCTGTCTCGGTCGAAGGCTGCCGGTCTATTATATAGGGATGAGAGGAAGGAGGCAAAGCCTGCCACTACTTTAGATGGATTTGACGTAAATCCCCCTCCCGTCACCTGTAGTCGAACCGGCCTGCCCGGGCGTCCCACCGAATTAAGTTTCCTAGCCAACATAGGACCAGGTTTGTTCGAGCAACTATAAAACTTATATTTGGACCAACGCAGGGCCTTTTCCGCCTGAGCAGAGGCGAGCAGGTCCAACTCAGTGGCCAATTTGTCACGTGTCCGCCTATGGGTTACCGTAGGGTGCGCCTTCCATGTCGCGTCCGCCTCCTCTAATAAGGAGGTCAATTCCCGTATCCGCTGCTCCCTGGCCCGTTTTGTATGGGAAGCGATCTGGATCAAATGTCCCCTAACCGTCGCCTTGTGGGCTTCCCACAAGGCGACGGGAGAGCCGACTGAGCCCACATTTTCCGCAAAATAAGTTTGAATATGAGTTTCTATCTGGGAGGATGTAGCTTTCGTACTCAGGAGGGATTCGTTAATCCGCCAAAGGTAGGCCGGGCGGGAGAATCCCGTCAAAGTGATTCCAAAGATCAGGGGATCGTGGTTGGACCATGGAGAGGTGGCAATAGTGATCTTTTGTACCAATGGCAGGGAGCTAAGTTGCAGAAACACTTGGTCTATCCTACAAAAACTCTGATGGTGGTTAGAGAAAAAGGTAAAATCCCGAGACAATGGATGCTGCTCACGCCACACGTCCACCATGCCATAAGATTGGAAAAGATCATGCAATAGTTGTTCCTGAGAGGCATCATGGGACGGAGGCACTTCCCTGAGACTACGCCTGTCCAAAGAGGAGTTAAAAACAGAATTGGAGTCTCCCATCATAATCAGAAGGCCTTTTTGGTGCCTGGTGATCACTTGGAGTAGGTGGGAGAAAAACTTCTGCTGAAATGAATTAGAAGCGTAGTATCCAACCAAAGTGACCTCCTGGTCCCACAGGGTGCCCTGCAGGATCAAATATCTACCCGTAGGGTCTGCTATTTCTTTAGAGCAGATAAATTGGAGGTTACGCCGAAAGGCCATCAGCACCCCTCTTTGCTTCTCAGAGGCGGAGGCGGTAAAAAACATTGGATAATGGGGGGACAAATATTTGGGGGATGAGGATTGGGAGAACCTGGTCTCCTGCAGACACACCACATCAATAGATTGTGATTTTAAATGGCGGAAGACCTTCGATCTTTTATTGGGGGAATTGAACCCATGTATGTTCTGCGAGAATATTTTCAACACATTTTGAGCCATCTGGGGGTAAAGGAAGGTACATACAATATCGCAGCCAGCAAGGTACGTACTTACCCTGATCCCATGGCGAGGCAGTCCGAGCCCGAGTAGGGGAGCGGGAGGGAGGAGAACACAGAGGAGAAGAGGAAGAAAGAGAAGAGGAAACATTGAATAGACATGTGACACACATAAACACCACAATGGGTGGGCTTAGCATCCCGTTACCGGACACTAATATAGGTGGCTGCACCACCAACCACAAGGCTAACGAATAGTAAAACATAACAACAGTAGGAACAATAATACTTCAATTTTCTAGAGCATTACTACCTTATTATCCTATTACCGCCCCTGCACAGGGCTACGAGAACTAAACCAAAAACAGATGAGACGAGCCAGTCCCATCTCGTAGAACCGCTACCGGGTGGCTGTGATTAGAACTGGCCCCGGGACTATAGGTTCTCCCCACCGGGCGCCACCCCGCAGGGAGCGCCAGAGGAGAGGACGCAACCACGGTCCCCAAACGTGACCCCCGCGTTGGTTCGCCGCCAGGCCCCCTGGAGTCAAAAAGGGTATAAGAGGGAGGGAGAGGCAAGGGAAGGGAGGGAGTTAAGTGGAGAGGGGGAAAGGGGAGCAAGAGGGGAAGCAGGAAGGGGAGAAATAGAGGAGCAGGGTAAGGGGAGTAGGGGAATTGATGGGGAAACAGGGAGGGGCAATGGATAAGGGGAGGGGGGGTGGGGACGAGGGGGGAGGAAGGGTAAAAATATACGAAATAAAATACAAGGGGAAGAAAAATGCTAAATTGAAGCCCCAGATGGTTCCTAGGGTCCAGAGGGCAACCTGCATACACAATAAGTAGACAATACATACAGTACTCCCAGAACCAGCCTCCCAAACTGCCCCTATCCCACCAGGACTATAGTCCCATTTCCCTGACTTTTCCCTTTCTTTTCCTTCCCCTTCCCTCCCCTCCCTAAAAGGAAGAAGGAAAAATACAAAAATTAATTTAAAATTATAAATAACATAAAATTTTTGTCCTGATATAGGACCCTCAGGTTAGCTGAGTGGTCTGGGCAAAATTAGGCAGTCCAAGTAGGGCCGGATCACTGGCAGAAGCCCAAAGTCATAAAGGAAGGTGCATAGGGCCTCTGGGTTGAACAAAAAACCAAAGTAGAACCAACCAAAAATTTGGAAATAAGAACAAGGAGGGGGGGAGGAGGTATGAACAAGGAGCACTTGGGCACATCATCCGGTAGAAAACAAAGTCCCGCACCAGGAAGAGCCTGGAGAAGGCAACCAAGCAAACAGCAAAGAATCATGTACGGGCTCATCCGTGCAGTCGTCATCCTGGATCTGAATAGGGGGATCGCACATGCTGCTGGGCATCCGGTGGGGGTCGTTTCCTGTTGCTGACTGGCTCCCATACACGGCCCAAGCGCCGAGGAGTGGGTTTAGGACCTGGGGCCCTCTCACGGATGCTGGGGTCATCCGGGGGGGGGGAGCAAATGTAATGCCTCAAAAGTTGCTTGAGCTTCTTCGGCATTGCGCACAGTGTAGCCCCGACCTTGGTAGGTGAAAGCGAGGCGAAAAGGAAAGCCCCATGTGTATTTAATGTGGCGTTCCACCAAAGCTGAGGTGTAAGGCTTTAGTTGACGTCTCTTTAGCACCGTGGTGGGGGCCAGGTCAGTAAAGAGCTGGTATTTGTGACCTTGGAAGCGGAGATCAGGTTTGTCCCGTGCTGCTCTAAGGAGTGTTTCCTCCGTACGGTAGTACGTGAACTTGATGATAATGTCCCGAGGGGGGGTATAATGCCGCTTTTATTACTTTTGTTCCATTGTTTTATGTTCTCTCTATATGTCTGCTCTTTTGGTTCTAATTTTTCAGCCCATTCAGTGGCATTTGATCATCATTGACGCTAAAGCCCCATACACACTATCAGATTTTCTGCAGATTTTTTCCTTCAGATTTACCAAAACCATATACCGTATTTATTGGCGTATAACACACTTTTTTCCCCTTAAAATCAGTGGAAAATTGCGGTGCGTGTTATACGTCAATTCCCAGTCGTTGTGAGCCTCTGGGAGGCCTTCGGCTCTTCTCAGCTGCTTTCGGCCATTTTCGGCAGCTGAAAGCTGTAGAGAATGGCTGAAATCTCCAGAGAATGGCCGAAATCTTCAGAGAACGGGCGAAGGCGGCCAAAAGCCGCTGAGAACTACCGAGATACACATGACATCCGGCGCCATTTTTAAAAGAAAAGGCTGCAAATGACACTCACAAGTGTGCAACGATGGACAAGGCTGCATATGATGGACAAGGCTGCAAATGGTGGACAAGGCTGCATGACAAGGCTGCAAATGGTGGACAGGGCTGCATGACAAGGCTGCAAATGACACCGACAAGGCTGAAACTGCAGTGTTAGCGGGATCAGCCCAGATACCTGCTAGCATCTGCGTTTTGCCCCTCCGCCCAGCCCAGCCAAGTGAAGTATTGATCGATCACTGTCACTTACAAAACATTAAACACATAACTGCAGCGTTCGCAGAGTCAGGCCTGATCCCCGCGATCGCTAACAGTTTTTTTGGTAGCGTTTTGATACAGTCCCTGACAGCCACGGAGCTTTTTTACCTGTGAGTCTTACTAGCGTACCACTAAATTTAGAGCCCAAAATGGCATATCGAATGTACACTAGTGAAGAGGCCTACATGTTTCTGAGCATGACAGATAGCGAAGAGGAAGTCACTTATCTGTCAGATTCAGGCTCAGAATACGATCCTGTAGACGTCAGCGGCTCCATGACAGATAGAAAATGAAAAGTTATTCCTGGATGGCCGCACGTCAGAGAAATGGCATCTTTATTGGTCAATAAAATCCAAATGCAGTCACATATCAAATATGGAAAAAACAGTTAGCTCTGACGACGGAGTTGTGGTCCCTGCCAAGGTCAGGCATACCAGACCCCGATCTTCTTCTTCTGTTGTTGAGGTGCAAGAACCGCAGGACTCTCGTATGGAGCAGAGAAGTACTACTAGTTTACTCCCCATCAAGTTGTCTGTGTTGATGAGTCCCCGATTACGTTTTCTGACCGCTTGCTAATCAAACAGTACCTTCCGAGCAAGCACGCCAGATAAGGGGTCAAGATGTATAAGCTCCGACAGGGCCACAGGCTATACATGTAGTTTTATGTATAGAAGAGATAGTCACAAAGAGCTGACAAATTGCCCTGACTACATAGGAAGCGCTGGCAAGATTGTGTGGGGCTTGGTGTCACCCTTGTTCGGAAAGGGGTACCATTTGTATGTGGACAATTATTACACGAGCATGCTACTTTTTTGATCAACAGATTGGAGCATGTGGCACCGTGCGATCTAAACGCCGGGGCTTTCCCCAGCGGCTTGTAGATTCCCGTCTTAGGCTGGGGGAGAGAGCCTGCTTGCAGTGTAATAACTTGCTCGCTATGAAGTGGAGGGATAATAAGAATGTTTTCATTCTTAACTTCCTTCATGCAGACACGACAGTCCAAATTAATACGACGACTGGTGTTGGAGAAAACCCTCTGTGTCCACGAATATAACCAAAATATGGGAGCGGTGGACCTCAACGACCAGTTTTTGGCGCCTACCTCGTTGCCCGTAAGGACAGATGCTGGTAAAATAAAAGTGTCCGTCTATTTCAATTGGCTTTGCTGAACGCTCATATGCTATACAGAGCTTCAGGACGGACAGGATCCTTCCTCCTACTCGGGAGGACATAAGCAAAATGCCTCTCGTGCAGCCAGCTTACTGCATTTGGATTGGGAAGGTGAGGTGGAGCACCATCTGGAAACAGAGGGGCTCTGACAGAGAGAGATTGTCAGAGCCCTTCTGTTTCCAGATGGTGCTCCACCTCACAATCCAAATGCAGTAAGCTGGCTGCACGAGAGGAATTTTCTAATGTCCTCCCGAGTATCCCTAACCAACGAGCCCCCCCCAAAGAAAATGTTTCTGTAGAAAGCGCGGATATAGGCGTGACACCCGTTTATTATTGTCCTCGCTGTCGTGACAATCCTGGTCTTTGCATTGGTGAATTTTTTGAGCGCTACCATACATTAGTTGAGTTTTAGTGTAGGGTACAGCCCTGCACAGGCTAGGCACACTTTCACAGGGTCTCCCAAGATGCCATCGCATTTTGAGAGACCCGAACCTGGGACAAAAAAAGTGTTAAAAAAAGTAAAAAATAAAAAATACACAAAAAAATATAAAATAAAAAAACTAAAATAGTTGTCGTTTTATTGTTCACTCTCTATTGTTCTGCTCTTTTTTACTGTATTTAAGTCTGCAATGTTTTATTGTTATTATGTTTTATAATGTTTGGTTTTCAGGTATGTAATTTTTTTATACTTTACTGTTTACTGTGTTTTATTGTTAAGCATTTCTTTGTTTTCAGGTATGTCATTCAGCTGCAGCGCGGATTTATTTATCTTGACAGCAACAGCATTTGTCTGCCATGATAGATAAAGCCGTGACTCCAGCACTGTAGGAGGTAATTTCCCCACCACAGTTAAAAAAAAAAAAAAAAAAAAAAAAAAAGAGCATATATGTCGAAGCATGGGGGCAGCAGGGGTGGAGGAGCGATTTGCTCCTAACTTTTGCGGGAGGATGCCCCCATGCTTCGGCATATATATATTTTAGGCACAGATTGCGTTAAAAAATTTTCTTTTTTTCACAGTTCTTTTTTGGATTTGCTATGCAGGTATGGTAAATCTAAGCCCTTGTACACACGGTCGGACATTCCGACCACAAAATCCGTCGGATAAATTCTGACGGATTTAGTCCAGAAGTGGTGCTCCATACACACGGTCTGACAAAGTTGTCGGAATTTCCAGTTGACAAGAACGCGGTGACATAAACCGCGTACGACGGGACTAGAAAAGGGAAGTTCAAAACCACGTGTGGCACCCATTGGGCTCCTTCTGCTGATCTCGTGTTTATCGCATGTTAGAAGAAGTTTGGTAAGAGACGATTCACGCTTTTCAGATTTGTGCTTCAGATCATTACTGCTCTTCAGTTTGTGCTTGTTGATGCGCATCTGATTATCAGTGTGTGTAGTCAGTTTGCATTTGTTGGTCATTGCGGACCGTATCTTGGTATATAGTACGCTTTGATTTACAGTGCTTATTGTCTGCTCGTTTCTGGTTTTCAGTTTGTTCTTTCAGGCCTTGCTGTTTATCAGTGCTTTCTGTTGTCCGTTCTGACCAGCCGACCGTTTTTAAGTCATGTATCGTGTACGTACTCGTCGTAGAGTTCGTGCTGTGCAGGGACTTGGTGTTGGGCTTTTAGCTTTGACACAAGCCCAGTCCATGAACAGGGTGAGGAGGAGTTCGTGGACCAAGAATTGGTTGCTCCAGCGTGACCAGTTCTTGCACATGCCTTTGCTTTGTGAGATCCAGGAGAATAATCCTGATGATTTTAGGAAATATCTCCGGATGACGGACCCCCCTTTTCACTTTCTGCTGGCTTTGCTGTCCCCTTATATCAGCAGGCAGGATACCTGCATGCGGCAAGCTATCACTCCAGAGCAGAGGCTCATCGCCACGTTGCGGTACTTGGCGACAGGGAGAAGTCTTCAGGACCTGAAGTTCTCAACAGGCTTCTCCCCCCAGGCTCTGGGAATCATTATTCCAGAGACCTGTTCTGCCACCATACAGGTCCTGCAGAAGGACTATATGAAGGTAAGTTTTCTCCTTTAACATCACATTCTATGTATTTAATGTTTGCTAATGTATTGTATTTATTTCCTTATTCCCTAATTACCATGATTGCAATATGCTGTAATTGATATGCTGTGCCCCTTTGTCCTCATGGATGCTGGAAGCTTTTCAAGTTCCTTTTTTGTCCTTCATGTATATTTGCCTTCACTAACTTCCCCAGCATGCTCTTCTGGGCCCATAAACCTGTAGCCTAGTCACTTAGCAATGTATTTTGTGTGTGCTTAAATTCATGCAGAGTGCCAGAGGTTTTTTTTTTCTTTTGGTGGGCCAAACTCATTAGGAACCCCCTTCCCCCCAACTGCTAGGTCAGTTGATAGCAATCCTCTATCTGCTGACGTTGCCAAACCCAATACACACTATACCTACCTCTTTTCTGGTCAGATTTATGGATGAATTCACCAAAGCATGTAGTGCAAGGGCCTGCCTCAATACTTTCAAATGCTACAGTTTAAAGCTTTTTCTCTGCTATTATTATCTTGATAGGTAATAGCAGAATGTCAAAATGTGCTTCCATTTGTTCGTTTTTTTTCTGTATTATGACACTTCTTACCTGACCGGTGGGCTGCCAATAGTGTAAGTAAGGAAGGGCTGGCCAAAGTATCACACATTATTTATGCATTCAGCTCTCAATGAAGTGGAGAGGGTTACCTGTCCAAAACATCAACACCCCTAATTTTTTGCAATGGGCCATCATTTGTGGGGGGGGGGGGGGTGGAATCTGATAAGGAGAACTTATACTTTTGGCTTTAAATACTCATTTCCAAAAATTTTATACTGATCTTGGCTAAAAATATTTGTGTCTAATCTGCTTGCAATGTTGATGTGCAAAATGACTCATTTTTTTTTCTTGTTTGACTCCACAGTTTCCTTCTTTGCCACAGGAATGGAAGACTTTCCCAATTGTGGAGGTGCAACTCAGAGTCCTACTATTATAATTACAAGTATGTATGTGGACATGGGGAAAAATGGCCGGATGTCAGATGGTGGAGTGTTCGCATGGACGGAGTTCTACTGGCGTTTTCAGAGTGGCAGTCTGGGCTTGCCACCTCCAGAGGAGAATGTGGAAGGACTCCCCTTTGTTTTTGTCGCGGATGAGGTGTTTGCTCTGGCAAACCATCTGATGCGGCCTTTCCCGATGAGGACCCTCTCCCCAGACCAGAGGATCTTTAATTTGCGGCTGGCCAGAAGAGTAGTGAACGCCTATTTTTGACTCCAATCCACATGGCAGAATATAAACTCAATCATATTGTGCTTTCGTGCTGCATTCTGCACAGTTTTTTGAAAAAAACACTCACCAAACTATGTGGCCTCACTTGGGCCTGATACAGACTTACCAGAAAATGTCACCGTGACGGCCCTTGAAGCTGGTCGTCCTGGCTTGCCCCCCCAAAGCGCCCACGAGGTCAGATCAAGATATGTGGAGTACTTTGTGGGTAGGGGGGCATTGATATGCCAATGTCTGAGAGGCATTTTTTTAATACATTTTTCTTTCAAACTCCAATAATCTTTGTTTTCATTTACTGCTTGGCTTTGTTTTAGGTGTCTCCTAGGTTTTACTTGGGGTTTTTTTTTGGGCCTTTTTCTAAAACAGTGCAAACCCAATTTCAGAGCGAGATGAGGTTACAGTCTCTTCTTCAGATAATCTTATGTTGTGGGTCTGCTACACACACTTTATTTTTGTTGTTAATGTATGTAGTGCATTACTGACAAAAATATTGCTCATCTTCAGTACCATGGCAGAAATATGTGGGGTCATGAAAATGGCGTGATTGGGGAAATTTAAACATCACTGTGGGTGTTATTTACTAAAGGCAAATCCACTATGCACTACAAGTGCACTGCAAAAGTGCACCTGAAACTTGCACTTGGAGTGCAAAGTGGATTTGCCTTTAGTAAATACCACCCATTGCCACAGAAAACAACAACTTTACTACAAATACTGCTTTTGAGCATTGAAAAAGGAAGCCACACATTGTTGATAATTTAACTTTTTACTCAAAGCACATTCACATGTGCGTTTAGAAAAGGGTTTTACAAAAACCAACATATTTGGTGTATATAAAACATTATTTTTGGTAACATTTTTCTAACTTGCCTTTTTTGTGTAAACAGGCATATATCAAAGCATAACATACAGAACACAGGAACATACAAAGTTCAACTTTGAAAAGTGAAGACAATATCAGACATGAGTATGTACAAATTGTGCTGATATTGCCTTCATCAGATGGGGTGTCACCCCTGGAAAAGCCAAATTTGGAAGATGCACACAAATTGTGAATCAAAAAATGGCCAGTATCCTCCTGATCCCATGCCTAATGTCCACATGTGATATCTCCCATCATGGGGTATCAATATATGTGTTTTGGGGGTGCAACCCCTTCATCTCAGCCACTTTAGTAGCAAGGAAGGGGTTGCACCCACAAAACGCGTACATTGATCCCCCATGATAGGAGATAGTACATGTTGACACACTGTGTGCATCTTCCAAATTTGGCTTTTCTAAAAATATAAAAGTGTTTTTGAAAAATTAAAATAGATGCTAGCTAGTTTTGGGTGTTTCAGACTCTCCCTAAAACATCAATGATGATCTTCATTTTTTGTTGAACATCATTGATGTTTTTCTGGATATTCTCTAAATCGCGATTGCACCCCATTATCTCCCCAATGAGGATCTGGGCACTTTTACTGGTAAAATGCGATCCTTCTTCCACAACATCCACATCACCTAAAAATAAACCAAAAAAAAACCACACCATGTATTATAAATATGCAGGCATACATTGATTAGTTTACCAGAAGCTGTGGTCTCCGACACTCACCTGTTGTGGTGCCAATATCGACAACCTCTCCTTCCTCCTCCTCCTCCGCTTCTGGTGTTGGTATTTCCCCTTCTTTGGGAGGTGTAGGGACCCTGGTGTCCTCAGACCTCCCGAGTCTTCTCTCCCCTATGAGAATGTAAAAAAGGAATACTTAGCACAGATATTTGAGGGCAGAAATAGGAATATGATACATTGCTTGGAAGTGTCGTACAATTGTGTTTTTTGGCAGAGTTCACAGCTGAAAACATTATTTTTGACACTTTCTAAAGCTGGAATACTTACCTGTTGTGTGAACAAATGTAGTCAAGTACAACTTGGCAAAACATTGTTTTTGGAGTGGGCTAACTATGTTTATTACGAATGATTGAACCCATGAACATGAAAGTGACCATTTTAAACTGTACAACATTAAGGCTGGGTTCACACTGCTGCGGCTAGGAGACCCGGATGTGATTCGCACCGCACCGCAGTGCAAATCACATCCGATCTCTGTGCGATGCGAGTTCAGCCATACAGATAGTATGGCTGAATTCGCATCGCACCCGCCCCAAACTCGCACAGGACCCTTTTTTTGGTCCGCAGCAGAATCGGATCGCATGGGTGTTCACACCATGCGATCCGATTCCTGTGCGAGTTTGCAGATCGCACTGCAATATGCGAACTGATCTGGGGGTGTCATTAACGTTTCACTGACACTCCCAGCAGTTCGCATAGGGCAGTGTAAACTGCCGGCGGGAGGCATGCGATGCGGGAACCCGCCGCGGATTCGTGGCGTTCCCGCATCGCTTCAGTGTGAACCCAGCCTAAATCAATTTTTTGAAGAACTCGCTTGATCTTTCTGTACTGATCGTGCTCCCTCAGTTTCAGGTCTGACCAGCGTTTCCTTAGTTGATCCTTGGATCGTCGTACCCCAAAATTCTTCTGAAGACTCTTCACAACTTTAGTCATGATCTTGGCCTTTCTGACATTTGGGTTTGGGTAAGGTACATACTTCCCATCATAGTCGTTCCTCTTCAATATGTCCACCATCTCCAACATCTCTCCAAAAGACATATTTGAGGCCTTAAATCTTCTCCTCGGGGATCGGGACGTTTCAGGCTCCGGGCTTTCCTCGTCCTCCTCCTCATTAGTAGAATTATTAGCATGCCCCTGCTGTGTCTCCGCCATGTGCTCTCCCCACTGCGCCGAAAGAGAAGGGGCGGGGAATAGACTAGAAAGAACGTCAGGGGCGAGCAGAGTTTCACACATGTGCACTGTATATAAAACGCAACACGCGTGTGTCGTACGTACGATCTGTGAGCAGAGGGAGAAGCTGATGCGCCAATCGTTCAAACTAAGGTACAATTTTAACTTGGTACATCACTAGCCTAAACTGCTTCTAGGTTGAGGCATTTGGGCCAAGAATGAAAAATGCTGGGCTCAGAATGATAGTCTTTTCTATTTGTTAACAATTTGCAACAGTCAAGAGCGGAAAATTGTGTGTGTTTGATGAACCAAAAACTAAAACTAGGTCAATTTTTCATACACAGGAAGACCTCAGCCAGGAGGAGGGTGAGGTATGCAGCAGCCAGGAGGTGGCCGTGGAACGTGGCAGCCAGGAGGAGGCAGAGGTAAGTGGCAGCCAAGAGGTGGGCAGGCCTAGGAGCCTGACTCAATCCCAGGTCCCTCCCCTCCGCCTTCCACCCAAAAGGGCCAGAAAGGGGGAGAATGTGGAAGAGTCGGCTCTGAAGCTAATTGGGGAGGCTTCAGCAACCCTCAAAGCCAAACCCCACTTATCAAGAGGCCTTTGCCGCCTTGGCTGCCTGCAAACTCCAGCAAATGGAGGAGGGGCAACATCTCATGTGTGAGGAGCTCATAATCCACACACTGAATAAGGGGTTGTAGGGCCAAATCACACAAACAACACACTTGTGTGATTTGGACCCTGCTCCTCCTCCTCCTTCTGCCACACCTCCAGCACCACAGCCTGGAAGGAAGCGTGGAAGGAAGACCAGAGAGTGATGACCTGGGTTCAGTCTGGTCTGACAGAACATGCATGCTCTTGTAGGACCACAGCCTGGGGACATAGATGTCATCTGCTGCTGTTCCGGATTTCTTGGACTTCAGGACCAGACTGTTCTCCCTCAAATATGTACTCCTCAGGCCACCATTTAAATAGTTGATGTGTGCCATGGGGGCCAAAGGCTTTGCTAATCTCCCCAGTTTCTCCAGCACTGCCTCCCTCTTTATTTGTTTGACACCTAAATAAAGTTTTTTTTTGGTTCAAGAAATACTTGCCTATGTGTTTTACTTCAAAAAGGACAGTTTATTTGCAAGTAGGCAGGTACATTTCAAAAATACAAAGTCAAATTAATAACAAGGGGCACCAATACCAAACAACCTTCTAGAGATTAAAAAAGAAAACAATAAAATAAAAAGATAATAATGGTGTTGTGGTAAGTTGACACACAAAACACACCAAAACATTTCCAAAGATGAGCAACATGACAAAAAAGGAGATCTTGATTAAAAAAACAACCACAAAATTTAAACTAAAAAAAAATCAAAAATGATTGGGGAGATGTGAAGAATTAAAATATTGTATTCATGAAATGAGGAAAAAGAATAAAGAAATAAGACTGGGAGAAGTGTGTGTGAATATGAGCAGCAAAACAACTTCATTCTTGTAGCATTCTAAAGAAAAAGAGAATTTTTAACATTGCAGCGTGACGAATGTGCTATATCGATTATGAACGGTAGTTTTACCTGACCGAGAGCTTTAGTCTCAGAATTTATTTATGGCACTTTGTCCGTCGGACTAGGCTATGTACATCATCTGAACTGACGCGCATCGGATCATGTTGATGGAAAATTTTATAGCCAGCTCTCAAACTTTGTTGGTCGGCTATTCTGACGGAAACAGCCCGATGGAGCCCACACATGGTCGGATTATCCGACAACGCGGTCCGAGCGGACATTTCTGCCTTATTTTCCGACCGTGTGTACAAGGGCTTACGGTTATAATGTAATGTTACTTTGTTTTATTGTGAACCATCATTTTCTTAGCAGATACGCCATTCAGTTGCAGAGCGGATTTATCTTGACAGCAACAGCGTTTGCTCCCACGATACATAAAGCCATGACTCCAGCGCTGTAGGAGATGATTTCCCCACCACAGTTATAAAAAAAAAAAAAGAAGAAGAGCATATATGCTGAAGCATGGGGACAGCAGGGGTGGAGGAGCGATTTGCTCCTACCTTTTGGGGCGGATGCCCCCATGCTTTGGCATATATAAATAGTGCATGCATGTCCATGATTAGAAGTGGGTGGATGAAGGGAGGTATTCCCATCGATCAATCTTTTTTTTGTTCAGCTCACAGGCTGCGTGAAAAAATTTTTTTACAATATATGCCCAACAAGGACCAGCAACTTACTGGTAGGTTGCTGGACTTTGAGTGATTATACCAGAATGATGCCTGTGGGTTTAGGTATCATCTTGGTATCATTCGTTTCAGCCAGTGGTCGGCTTTCATATAAAAGCAATCCTAGTGGCTAATTAGCCTCTAGACTGTTTTTACAAGCAGTGGGAGGGAATGACGACCCCCCCCCCCCCCCCCCCACCGTCTTCCATGGTTTTCTCTGGCTCTCCTGTCCCAACAGGGAACCTGAGAATGCAGCCGGTGGCCCCGCCAGCTGACAATAGAGCTGATCAGAGACCAGAACGGCTCCAATCATCTCTATGACCTAAGAAGCCGGAAGCTAGGAGCATTTCATGACTTCGATTTTGTCAGATGTAAACAGCGCCATTGGGAAAGCATTCTATCAAACCAATCTTGGTGTGGTCAGATGCTTTCAGGGCAGAGGACACCAATTACCTGTCACTAACTATTGCTATGATAGGGAATATTTACATTCCCTGAGATAACAATAAAAATGATTAAAAAAAATGAAAAGGAACTGTTTAAAAATAAGATAAAAAAGCAAAAAAATGTAAAAAGCACACCTGTCCCCCCTCTACTCTCGCACAAAGGCGAACGCAAGCATCGGTCTGGCGTCATATGTAAACAGCAATTGCACCATGCATGTGAGGTATCACCGCGAAGGTCAGATCGAGGGCAGTAAGTTTAGCAGTAGAACTCTGCTGCAAATATAAAGTGGTAACCTGTAAAGGCTTTTAAATATGTATGTATGTTTGTCACCGATGCATGTTTGTGCGCAATTTTAAAGTATGTTGTGTTTGGTATCCATATACTCTGCCTAAGATCATATTTTTTATTTCATCAAACATTTGGGCAATATAAAAATTTTAATAAAAAAAGTCTGTTTTTTCCCCCAAAAAATGCATTTGAAAAATCACTGCGCAAATACTGTGTGGAAAAATTAAACACCCACCATTTTAATCTGTAGGGCCTTTGCTTTTAAAAAAATAAATAATGTTTGGGGGTTCAAAGTAATTTTCTTGCAAAAAAAAATATTTTTTCATGTAAAAAAAAAAAAAAAAAAAAGTGTCAGGGCTTCATCTTCAAGTGGTTAGAAGAGTGAGTGATGTGTGACATAAGCTTCTAAATGTTGTGCAAAAAAATGCCAGGACAGTTCAACCCCCTCCCCCTAAAAAAGAGCCCATTTTGAAAAGTAGACACCCCAAGCTATTTCCTGAGAGGCATGTTGAGTCCATGGAATATTTTATATTTTGCCAAAAGTTGTGGGAAAATTGCAAACATTTTTTTTTGCACAAAGTTGTCACTAAATGATATATTGCTTAAACATGCCATGGGCATATGTGAAATGACACCCCTAAATACATTCTGTTTCTTCTCCTGAGTACAAGGATACCACGTGTGAGACTTTTTGGGAGCCTGGCTGCGTACGGGACCCTGAAAACCAAGCACCACCTTCAGGCTTTCTAAGGGTGTAAAATTTTGATTTCACTCCTCATTGCCTATTACAGGTTCGGAGGCCATGGAATGCCCAAATGGCACAAATCCCCCCAAATGACCCCATTTTGGAAAGTAGACACACAAAGCTATTTGCTGCGAGGTATGGTGAGTATTTTGCAGATCTCGCTTTTTGTCACAAAGTTTTGAAAATTGAAAAGAAAAAAATAAAATACATTTTTCCTTTTTGTCTTCATTTTCAAAAACAAATGAGAGCTGAAAAATACTCACCCCATGCCTCTCTGCAAATAGTTGGGGGGGTTTGTGCCATATTGGCATTTTATGGCCTTCGAAACTGTGATAGGTAGTGAGGAGTGAAATAAAAAATTTACGCCCTTAGAAATCCTGAAGGCAGTGCTTGGTTTTCGGGGTCCCGTGCACAGCTAGGCTCCCAAAAAATCCCACACATGTGGCATCCCCGTACTCGGGAGAAGCAGCAAAATGTATTTGGGGTGTAATTACACATATGCCCTTGGCATATTTAAGCAATATATCATTTAGTGACAACTTTTTTTGATTGATTTCTATGGGCAGGGCGCTTCACGGAACACCTGTGCATCCCTTTGTGGGTAAACATGGCCCTACATGGGCGTACACTTTAGTATGCCACATGTGAACGAGGCTTTAGTACTAATTTAGCAGGAATTTTGTAAGTCACGTTGTGTTTATGTGCAATATTAATGTTTTAATTAAATGACTTTAGTGTATTTTTAGTGAAAATAGCGAAATGATGAACATTTGCGGGGGCCCAAAATATCAGTAGCACTTTTTTTTAATTTTACTTTCCATGTGCTTTTAGAAAATGTCTAGTTTGAGGGGTCTTTCATTTTTCACTTACAGCTTTCAGAATTTGAAAAATCTCTAGATTTTTAGAGAAGTTTTTGGGTACGTTTGATTTTCACCATTTTACAAAAAGGTGCAATTAAAAATTTACAAATATTTGTTATTTATTAACTCCATACAGATTAAGCTTTTATATTTAGTAGGGATTTAGTAAAATTAGCTGTGTTTTTATCTGCTAATAATGGTTTAGGTGTATTTTTTTGCGAATATATTGGTTCGATAAACATTTGCGCAAATACCGCGGGGTCTAAAAAATTAGTAGCACCTTTTTATTCTAGAGGTCATATGCTTCAGAAAATATATGGTTTTGGGGAGCTTTCACAAATTCTGAAAGCTGAAAGGAAAAAATGAAAACCTTCAGATTTTTCGAGAAATGTGGATATTTCCATTTTTGCATACATTCCATTTTCACCATTTTGCAAAATGGCCCAATGTAAAAGTTACAAATATTTCATATGTATTCACTCTATATAGGTTAAGCTTTTATATTTAGTAGGCATTTTGTAAAATGTTCTGTGTTTTTATCTGATAATAATGGTTTTAGTGTATTTTTTGCAAATATATTGGTTCGATAAACATTTGTGCAAATACAGCAAGGTCTAAAAAACCAGTAGCACCCTTCTTTTTATTCTGATGTGCTTTCAGAAAATATATGGTTTGGGGGGTCTTTCAAAAATTCTCAAAGCTATAAGTGAAAAATAAAAAACAAAGGAAAAACTGCAAAAACCTGAAAGGTAATGTCATAATGTGCTAGTACACATTGGGGGTTATTTACTAAAGGAAAATCCACTTTGCACTGAAAGTGCACTTGGAAGTAAAGTCGCTGTAGATCCGAGGGGGACATGAAAGGAAAATAAAAAACAGCATTTTTAGCTTGCACATGATTGGATGATAAAATCAGCAGAGCTTCCACTCATTTCAGATCTACCCCTTAGATTTAGAGCGACTGCACTTCCAAGTGCACTTGCAGTGCAAAGTGGATTTGTCTTTCATAAATAACCCCCATTATGTTAAACTTACCTGAAAACGAAGCCTTCCAGCACCGAGCTGTCACAGCTGCAGGTGCTTCCATCTTCACCCAGTCTTCTTTCGAGGCCTGCGGACTCTGGCTGTGTGACTGGCCACAGCCGCAATGATGTCACTCCCACGCATTCGCCGTTTATGGCACAGGACCGGTGGCCATTCCTTCAGAGCGCATGCACCAGTAACATCACCGGCTGCATGTACAGTAAATATCTCCTAAACTGTGCATGTTTAGGAGATATTTACAGTACCTACAGTATAGGTAAGCCTTATTATAGGCATACCTATAGGTAAAGGTCAGAGATGGGAGTTGTTGAAAAAAACTAAAAAATTTTAAATTCCCTGCAAGGCAATGTCATATTGTGCTAGTACAGTGGTGTGAAAAAGTGTTTGCCCCCTTCCTCATTTCCTGTTCCTTTGCATGTTTGTCACACTTAAGTGTTTCGGAACATCAAACCAATTTAAACAATAGTCAAGGACAACACAAGTAAACACAAAATGCAATTTGTAAATGAAGGTGTTTATTATTAAAGGTGAAAAAAAATCCAAACCATCATGGCCCTGTGTGAAAAAGTGATTGCCCCCCTTGTTAAAACATACTATAACTGTGGTTGTCCACACCTGAGTTCAATTTCTATAGCCACACCCAGGCCTGATTATTGCCACACCTATTCACAATCAAGGCATCACTTAAATAGGAGCTGCTTGACACAGTAAGGCCCACCAGAAGATCCTTAAAAGCTACACATCATGCCGAGACCCAAAGAAATTCAGGAACAATTGAGAAAGAAAGTAATTGAGATCTATCAGTCTGGAAAGGGTTATAAAGCCATTTCCAAAGCTTTGGGAATCCAGCGAACCACAGTGAGAGCCATTATCCACAAATGGCGAAGACATGGAACAGTGGTGAACCTTCCCAGGAGTGGCCGGCCGCCCAAAATTACCCCAAGAGCGCAGCGACGACTCATCCAAGAGGTCACAAAAGACCCCACAACAACGTCCAAGGAACTGTAGGCCTCACTTGCCTCAGTTAAGGTCAGCGTTCATGCCTCCACCATCAGGAAAAGACTGGGCAAAAATGGCCTGCATGGCAGAGTTCCAAGGAGAAAACCACTGCTGAGCAAAAAGAACATCAAAGCTCGTCTCAATTTCTCCACAACACATCTTGATGATCCCCAAGACTTTTGGGACAACATTCTGTGGACCGATGAGACAAAAGTGGAACTCTTTGGAAGGTGTGTGTCCAAGTATATCTGGCGTAGAAGGAACACTGCATTTCATAAAAAGAACATTATACCAACAGTAAAATATGGTGGTGGTAGTGTGATGGTCTGGGGCTGTTTTGCTGCTTCAGGACCTGGAAGACTTGCCGTGATAAAAGGAACTATGAATTCTGCTGTCTACCAAGAGATCCTGAAGGAGAATGTCCGACCATCTGTTCGTGTACTCAAGCTGAAACAAACTTGGGTTCTGCAGCAGGACAATGATCCTAAACACACCAGCAAGTCCACCACCGAATGGCTGAAGAAAAACAAAATGAAGACTTTGGAGTGGCCTAGCCAAAGTCCTGACCTGAATCCTATTGAGATGTTGTGGTATGACCTTAAAAAGGCCGTTCATGCTCGAAAACCCTCTAATGTAACTGAATTAGGACAATTCTGCAAAGATGAGTGGGCCAAAATTCCTCCAGGACGCTGTAAAAGCCTCATTGCACGTTATCGCAAACGCTTGGTTGCAGTTGTTGCTGCTAAGGGTGGCCCAACCAGTTATTAGGTTTAGGGGGCAATCACTTTTTCACACAGGGCCATGATGGTTTGGATTTTTTTTCACCTTTAATAATAAACACCTTCATTTACAAATTGCATTTTGTGTTTACTTGTGTTGTCCTTGACTATTGTTTCAATTGGTTTGATGTTCCGAAACACTTAAGTGTGACAAACATGCAAAGGAACAGGAAATGAGGAAGGGGGCAAACACTTTTTCACACCACTGTATACTAGAAGATTATGAGAAACTGACCTTAGAACGAAGCCCTCCAGCGCAGCCCAGTCACCTCTGAAAGGGCTGACATCTTCCCCAATCTTTCTTCCGAGTTTGTGTTCTCCGGCTACACGAGTGGCCGGGGGCACAATGACTTCACTCCTGCGCATGCGTGCGGGAGACGCTGTTTATGGCACGGGCTCTAAAGGTCCGGGACTGTATGCTGGACCTTCAGCGCGAATGCGCCAGTAATGTCACCGGCTGCATACACTCTGAAAATCTCCTAAACTGTGCAAGTTTAGGAGATCTTCACAGTACCTACAGGTAAGCCTTACTTTTAGGGTTGCACCGATACCTATACTAGGCATTTTCGAAAAACCGATACGGGAAGCAAAGTCAGCCTGGGAGCCTCCGCCGCCTCCTCTCTGGCAGCAGGGATTGAAGCAGTTGCAGGGTCACATCGCACTGAAGTCACTTCCGAGCCCTACGTTCCACACTGGTCCCTGCAGCGTGGCTTACCTCTGCTGGCCGGACTGGCATCTTACCACGCTGGAATACACCTGGACCACCTCCCTCTGGACTACTGTTCTACTATGATGAGCCTTTTCTTCCTACACTTCCTCTGTGTTTTTATTAGAAAATAAATTTGTTTATGGTTACTGCACTTAGAGGCGCCTACCCACTGTTCTCCTTCCAGCGGTTTAGAGTGCTTCCCTCCTGGAGTGCTGCTCAGTGTTGTACTGACAACAGTCCTGCCTAAACACAGCTCACAGATCTGAACCCATCCAGCACAGCAGTGGTAAGAATATGCCCCGATCTAGGGGGGTATTGGGGAGGGGTGGAGCTCCCCCCTTCCAACACCCCTGATGCTTGGCAGCAGTCTCCCATCTTGACCACAGCACTAAGAGCTCCTCCTCCCTATCCCATTCCCTTTCAGATAGCTTGTGCACAGTATATAGCTAGCTCCTGCCACTAATTGCTATTCCTGCCATGAAATTTCACAGGTCAGAACTGCAACCAGTAGCTAGCTATAAACTGTGCACATTGTTGTAAGGGAATGGGATTTCAGCTCAAGTGTGTTATGTGTGAGGGAGCAGGAGCTCTGTCTGTGTTCAGGCTGTGTACAATGCAGGGCCTGTACTGTGCCCTCCTAACTTCCTTACCGTGTCCTCCTAACCCCATACTGTGCCCTCCCTGTGTTGTGTCCTCCCTCCACCAGCTGTCACCTCTGCCCCTTGACCCAATGACCCTCCCTGCCCTATCCTCTTCCCCCCCCTCCAGTGATCACAGCCTTTTCCACCCCAACTCTGCCACCCCACAAGCCCTATTTCCCCCTACCCTTGACACTTTGGGCCCAATTTGGACATTTTCACTTAGGGGTGTACTCACTTTTGTTGCCAGCGGTTTAGACATTAACCAGTTAAGGACCGCCTCATGTAATAATACGTCGGCAGAATGGCATGTACGGGCACAATCACGTACCTGTACATGCCTGCCTTCCAGCGGGCTGCGGCGGTCCGTTTCGCTTCAGGAGCGATCCGGGATGAAGGGATGGGCGTTGGTTTCTGGCCATCCCCTCTCGCTCGCTCCTGGCGAATGAGAAGCTTCCCCTGCCTGTGTAAGTGTAAACACAGGCAGGAGGAAGTGATGTCACTCTCCTCGTGGTGGTCTTTTTGACCGGACGGCGAGGAAAGAAGACATCCAAGTAAGTGCACCAACAGTCCACTGACACGTAGGTACACATAGGCACACTTTTCACCCCAGTCACCGCCCCCCCCCCCCACCCCCCCAGTCACAGTGTCACTGATTGCAGTGATCATTTATTTACTGATCACTGCATTTAGTGTCAGTTGTGACTGTAAAAAGTGTCAGGGCAGTTAGTGTTAGGCCCCTTTAGGTCCAGGGTAGCCCCCTACCCCCCCCAATAAAGGTTTAATCCCTTGATTGCCCCCCCAGTTAACCCTTTCACCCCCTTTTGCCAGTGTCACTAAGCAATCGTTTTTCTGATCGCTGCATTAGTGTCACTGGTGCCGCTAGGTAGCTAGTTATTTTTTAGGTTCGCCGCTAGGTTTTTATAGTGTTAGGTACACCCATATATAACCTAATAAAGGTTTTAACCCCCTGATTGCCCCTAGAGTTAACCCTTTCAACAGCGATCACTGTATAAGTGTCACTGGTGACGCTGGTTAGTCAGTTATTTAGGTTCCCTGTCAGGTTTTTATATAGCGTCAGGAACCCCCATATACTACCTAATACAGGTTTTAACCCCCTGATTGTCCCTAGTTAACCCTTTCACCGGTGATCATCGTATAAGTGTTACGGGTGACGCTGGTTAGTTAGTTCGTATTTTATACCATCAGGTCACCCGCCATTTATTACCCAATAAAGGTTTAACCCCCTGATCACACGGCGGGTGATATCAATTAGGTTTTAGGGTCAGATAGGGTCTGCGTCGCTCCAGGCAGCGCTAGGTTAGTGCCAGTACCGCTAACACCCACGCGCAAAGCATACACCTCCCTTAGTGGTATAGAATCTGAACAGATCAATATCTGATCTGATCAGATCTATACTAGCGTCCCCAGCAGTTTAGGGTTCCAAAAAAAACGCATTGTTAGCGGGATCAGTCCAGATACCTGCTAGCACCTGCGTTTTGCCCCTCCGCCAAGCCCAGCCCACCCAAGTGCAGTATCGATTGATCACTGTCACTTACAAAACACAACACACATAACTGCAGTGTTCGCAGAGTCAGGCTTGATCCCTGCGTTCGCGAACAGGTTTTTTTGGTAGCGTTTTATACAGTCGCTGACAGCCTAGGTGCTTTTTTACCTGTGAGTCTCACTAGTGTACCCCTAAATTTAGAGCCGAAAATGGCATAGCAAAGGTACACTAGTGAAGAGGCCTACATATTTCTGAGCATGACAGATAGTGAAGAAGAAGTCACTGATCTGTCAGATTCAGGCTCAGAATACGATCCTGTAGAAGACAGCGGCTCCATGACAGAGAGCTCTGACGACGAAGATGAGGTCCCTGCTAAGGTCAGGTGTACCGGACCCCGATCTTCTGATGTTGTTGAGGTGCAAGAACCCGCAGGTCCCTCGTATGGAGCAGAGAAGTACTAGAGCCGCTCATCCTTCTGGTGAACTGGCAGGTGACGTGGTGAGTCCCATAAGTGCAGTTCAAGCTTGTGAGGTGGCAAGCACAAGTAGTGTCCTGCTGCCACCAAGAAGAAGACAAAGGCAGGCCCGTCGTTTCCATAATGCCCTTCCTGCAGAATTCGCCAATCCTGATTGGGTGCCCACCCCTTCTGCAGCACCAGTACTTCCTCCATTCACTGGCCAACCCGGTATTCAGGTGGATACAGCTGATTTTACGCCACTTGATTTTTATTCGCTGTATTTCACGGAAGATCTCTATAGATCTATTGTGGACCAAACTAATTTATATGCTGGTCAATACATCGCCACTAATCCCCAGTTGCCTTCCCTTGCCAGAGATTGGAAACCAGTTACGGTTTCCGAATTTAAGACCTTTCTGGGCCTTTCCCTCAACATGGGCACACATAAATTCATGACGTTGGGGGCTTATTGGTCCACGCATCCGACTTACCACATGCCCGTGTTCTCTAACTCCATGTCCAGGAAACGATACGAGCAGATCTTGCGGTTCATGCACTTCAATGACAATGAACTTTGTCGTCCTCGTGGAGACCCTGAATACGATTGGCTCTACAAAATTCGGCCCCTTAATAAACCACTTCAACCAACGTTTTGCAGCCTTGTTTATTCCCCATCAAGTTGTCTGCGTTGATGAGTCCCTGATTAAATTTTCTGGTCGCTTGTCATTCAAAAAGTACATTCCCAACAAGCGTACCAGATACGGAGTCAAGCTCTATAAGTTCTGTGACAGGGCCACAGGCTATACATGGAGCTTTACGGTTTATTAGGGAAAAGAGCCGGAGAACTGCCCTGACTACATACAGTGCCTTGCGAAAGTATTCGGCCCCCTTGAACTTTTCAACCTTTTGCCACATTTCAGGCTTAAAACATAAAGATATACAATTTTAAGTTTTTGTGAAGAATCACCAAAAAGTGGGACACAATTGTGAAGTGGAATGAAATCTATTGGATATTTTAAACTTTTTTTTAGCAAATAAAAAACTGAAAAGTGGTGCGTGCAAAATTATTCAGCCCCTTTACTTTCAGTGCAGCAAACTCACTCCAGAAGTTCAGCGAGGATCTCTGAATGATCTAATGTTGTCCTAAATGACTGATGGTGATAAATAGAATCCACCTGTGTGTAATCAAGTCTCTGTATAAATGCACCTGCTCTGTGATAGTCTAAGGGTTCTGTCGAAAGCGCAGAGAGCATCATGAAGGAACACACCAGGCAGGTCCGTAATACTGTTGTGGAGAAGTTTAAAGCTGGATTTGGATACAAAAAGATTTCCCAAGCTTTAAACATCCCAAGGAGCACTGTGCAAGCGATCATTTTGAAATGGAAGGAGTATCAGACCACTGCAAATCTACCAAGACCTGGCCGTCCCTCTAAACTTTCAGCTTAGACAAGGAGAAGACTGATCAGAGATGCAGCCAAGAGGCCCATGATCACTCTGGATGAACTGCAGAGAACTACAGCTGAGGTGGGAGAGTCTGTCCATAGGACAACAATCAGTCATACACTGCATAAATCTGGCCTTTATGGAAGAGTGGCAAGAAGAAAGCCATTTCTCAAAGATATCCATAAAAAGTCTCGGCTAAAGTTTGCCACAAGCCACCTGAGAGACACACCAAACATGTGGAAGAAGGTGCTCTGGTCAGATGAAACCAAAATCGAACTTTTTGCCCACAATGCAAAATTATATGTTTGGCGTAAAAGCAACACAGCTCATCGCCCTCAACACACCATCCCCACTGTCAAACATGGTGGTGGCAGCATCATGGTTTGGGCCTGCTTTTCTTCAGCAGGGACAGGGAAGATGGTTAAAATTGAGGGGAAGATGGATGCAGCCAAATAAAGAAACAAACTGGATGAAAACCTGTTGGACTCTGCAAAAGACCTGAAACTGGGACGGAGATTTATCTTCCAACAAGACAATGATCCCAAACATACAGCAAATATACAAAGGAATGGTTCACAAATAAACGTATCCAGGTGTTAGAATGGCCAAGTCAAAGCCCAGGCCTGAATCCAATCGAGAATCTGTGGAAAGAGCTGAAAACTGCTGTTCACAAACGCTCTCCATCCAACCTCATTGAGCTCGAGCTGTTTTGCAAGGAAGAATGGGCAAGAAATTCAGTCTCTCGATGTGCAAAACTGATAGAGACATACCCCAAGCGACTTGCAGCTGTAATCGCAGCAAAAGGTGGCTCTACAAAGTATTAACGCAAGGGGGCCGAATAATTTTGCACGCCCCACTTTTCATTTTTTTTATTAGTTAAAAAAGTTTCAAAAATCCAATAGATTTCGTTCCACTTCACAATTGTGTCCCACTTGTTGGTGATTCTTCACAAAAAATAAAAATGTTATATCTTTATGTTTGAAGCCTGAAATGTGGCAAAAGGTTGAAAAGTTCAAGGGGGCCGAATACTTTCGCAAGGCACTGTAGGAAGCGCTGGCAAGATAGTGTGGAACTTGGTGTCACCTTTGTTCGGAAAGGGGTACCACTTGTTATTGTTACCACCATTATTACACGAGCGTGCCACTGTTTAGTTATTTGTTTGATCATCAGATTGGAGCATGTGGCACCGTGCAACCTAATCACCGGGGCTTTCCCCAGCGGCTTTTAGATTCCCGTCTTAGGCTGGGGGAGAGAGCCTGCTTGCGGTGTAATAATTTGCTCGCTATGAAGGGGAGGGATAATAAGAATGTTTGTTTTCGTTCTTACCTCCTTTCATGCAGACATGACGGTCCAAATTCATACGGCGACTGGTATTGTGGAGAAACCCCTCTGTGTCCACGAATATAAAAAAAAATAAGGGAGGGGTGGACCTCAATGACCAGTTGTTGGCGCCGTATCTAGTTGCCTGTAAGGCCAGATGCTGGTACAAAAAAGTGTCTGTTTACTTATTTCAATTGGCTTTGCTGAACGCTCATGTGCTATACAGAGCTTCAGGTGGGACTTTATCCTTTCTTTTTTTCCAGAGAGAGGTTATCACAGACCTTCTGTATCCAGACGGTTCTGCACTTCACCATTCCCAACCAAATGCAGTAAGCCGGCTGCATGAGAGGCATTTTCCTTATGTCCTCCCGAGTACCCCTACCCAACGAACCCCCCAAAGAAGATGTCGTGTCTGTTCCAAGCGCAGACATAGGCGTGACACCTGTTATTATCCACGCTGTCCTGGCAATCCTGGTCTTTGCCTTGGTGAATGTTTTGAACGCTACCACACACTAGTGAAGTTTTAGCGTAGGGTACAGTATTTCACAGGCTAGGACACACTAACACAGGGTCTCCCAAGATGCCATCTCATTTTGAGAGACCCAAACCGTTACAGTTGTTACAGTTTACAGTTCAAAAAAAGAAGTGTAAAAAACAAAACAAAAAAGTAAAATAAAAAAAAATAAAAATATATAAAAACCAAAAATAGTTGTCGTTTTATTGTTCTCTCTCTCTATTGTTGCTCTTTTTTACTGTATTCTATTCTGCAATATTTTATTATGTTTTATCATGCTTGCTTTCCAGGTATGTAATTTTTTTTATACTTTACTGTTTACTGTGTTTTATTGTTAACCATTTTTTTGGTTTTTAGGTGCGCCATTCAGCTACAACGCGGATTTATTTATCTTGACAGCAACAGCGTTTGCTCCCAGGATACATAAAGCCGGGACTCCAACGCTGTAGGAGGTGATTTCACCACTAGAGTTAAAAAAAAAAAAAAGAGCATATATGCCGAAGCATGGGGGCAGCAGGGGCGGGGGAGCGATTTTGCTCCTAATGCCGTGTACATACGGTCGAAATTCCGATGGAGGGCTTGCCCGTGGAAAAGTTTGACCTTGTGTATGTGGCATAACTTTTTTGTGGGAGGATGCCCCCATGCTTCGGCATATATAAATGGTGCATGTATGCCCATCATTAGAAGTGGGTGGATGAAGGGAGGTATTCGAATGGTGGGCATACCCACCGATTAATCTCTTTTTTTCGTTCAGCCAACATGACTCTCAGCAAATAGCTTGGGGTGTCTACTTTCCAAAATGGGGTCATTTGGGGGGGGTTTTGTGCTATTTTGGCATTTTATGGCCTTCGAAACTGTAATAGGTAGTGAGGAGTGGAATCAAAATTTTGCGCCCTTAGAAATCCAGAAGGTGGTGATTCGTTTTCGGGGCCCCGTATGCAGTTAGGCTCCCAAAAAGTCCCACATATGTGGTATCCCTGTACTTAGGAGAAGCAGCAAAATGTATTTTGGGGTGCAATTCCACATATAACCATGGCATGTGTGAGCAATATATAATTTAGTGACAACTTTTTGTAAAAAAATTTTTTTTATTTTTTGACATTATGCAATCCCTTGGGACAAAAAAAAAAAAATATTCAATGGGCTCAACATGCCCCTCAGCAAATAGCTTGGGGTGTCTACTTTCCAAAATGGGGTCATTTGGGGGGGGGGGATTTATGCCATCTTGGCATTTTATGGCCTTCAAAACTGTGATAGGTAGTGAGGAGTAAAATAAATAATTAATGCCCTTAGAAATCCTGAAGGCGGTGCTCTGATTTTGGGGTCCCGTATGTGGCTAGGCTCCCAATAAGTCCCATACATGTGGTATCCCCGTACTCAGGAGAAGCAGCAGAATGTATTTTGGGGTGTAATTTCAAATATGCCTATAGCATGTGTGAGCAATATATCATTTAGTGACAACTTTGTGCAAAAAAAAGTTTGTAATATTCCCACAACTTAAATATAAAATAATCCATGGACTCAACATGCCTCTCAGCAAATAGCTTGGGGTGTATACTTTCCAAAATGGGGTCATTTGGGGGGGGGGGGGTTGTGCTATTTTGGCATTTTATGGCCTTCGAAACTGTGAGAGGTAGTGAGGAGTGAAATCAAAAATTTTCCCCCTTAGAAATCCTGAAGGTGGTGATTGGTTTTCAGGGTGCCGTACGCAGCTAGGCTCCCAAAAAGTCCCACACATGTGGTATCCCCGTACTCAGGAGAAGTTGCAGAATATATTTTGGGGTGCAATTCCACATATAACCATGGCATGTGTGAGCAATAAATCATTTAGTGACACATTTTTGTAGACATTTTATTTTTATTTTTTTGTCATTATTCAATCCCTTGGGACAAAAAATAAAATAAAAAATTCAATGGGCTGAACATGCCCCTCAGCAATTTCTTTAGGGTGTCTACTTTCCAAAATGGGGTCATTTTGGGGGGGGGGGGGGGGGGGGTTGTACTGCCCAGCCATTTTAGCACCTAAAGAAATGAGATAGGCAGTCATAAATTAAAAGCTGTGTAAATTCCAGAAAATTTACTCTAGTTTATAGACGCTATAACTTTTGCGCAAACCAATAAATATACGCTTATTGCCATTTTTTTTACTAAAGACATGTGGCTGAATACATTTTGGCCTCAATGTATGACTAAAATGTATGACTAAAATAAAAATCGCAGAAGCAATCAAATACCATCAAAAGAAAGCTCTATTTGTGGGAAGAAAAGGACGCAAATTTAATTTGGGTACAACATTGCATGACCGCGCAATTACCAGTTAAATCAGTGCAGTGCGAAATTGTAAAAAGACCTCTGGTCCTTAGGCTGACAATTGGCCAGGGGCTTAAGTGGTTAATGACTATGTGTTGAGGTTTTTTTTTTTGAGGGGACAGCAAATTTACACTGTTGTACAAGCTGTAAACTCGGTACTTTAGATTGTAGCAAAGTGTAATTTCTTCAATGTTGTCACATGAAAAGATATAATATTTACAAAAATGTGAGGGCTGTAATCACTTTTGTATATTGGTACATAGAGGAGCTGGATTTTAGAAAAAATAAAAAAGGATAACTTGGCGTTTAATTTTTTTTGCAATAAAGTTTAATTAACATTTGAGCTATGCTAAAAACATAACATATATATCATAGTCAATTGATTTCACAGTTCAAAATATGAAAGTGGTAGTGTGTTAAAACCCTTGGATATATTGCATGGGGAAAAAATATATTTGAAGAAGAAAAACACAGCAGAAAGACAAAGAGGCTCAAGGGGGTTTTCGCCATTTAAGTACCTGGGTTATAAGTCAAGTTGTGACCCTCATACGGTGGGCTTACTTGTATTTATCTCAGTGTGTAAATAATTTATCAAATTCTACTGTAAAATAAGATCTGAGGCAGTCTCCAGTAGTGATCTACAGCAATCAAAGTCTTTAAACTAGCATGCTCTGGGCAGGAAAGTGTATAAGTGCTCTGTATTGAAGTGGTTAAACTGCTATTAAAAGCAGGAGCAGGGCTCTAATGAAAGCACTGAATGGGGTTTCTCTAAAACAGTTGGTAAAAATCCCAACCCGAGGTGACCAGATTTTAGACCTAGTACTGACAATTGGGGATTCTGATGCTGAGGTGGGAGATAATTTGGGCTCTAGTGATCACCAATGTCTTTGGTTTGATATTTAAAGAACAAAAAAATCAGATTTGAAAAGGACAAATGTTGCTGAAATGGGGAAATTAAAAAAAAATAAAAATGAATTGAAAGGTTGGAGTAAAATGACAGGAGTAAAGCCTCGAACACACGATCAGATTTTCGGACGACTGTTCGTCGTTTTTTTTGTTGCATGCTAGTTCCATGTCTAAATTGAAGAGGTTACTCACCATAGGAAAATTCTTGTATGACAGAATATAACTTCAGAAATGACATGTATTCTTTCGTTTCTGAGCATGCGTAGTCTTGCGCTTATGTTTTTTTTATCATATGAAAACCAGACGTAGAGTTCACGTACGCCAAAAATTTTATAGTCTGTACATGCAGCTTTTGTCAGGCAAAAAACTGGAATCGGCTTTCGAAACCGAGATAGCAAGTAATTGTGCTGCAAGTTTGAAAATTACTTGCTAAGCTCTTGCTAGACTTGCCAAGCTTCCCAAGTTTGTTGCACAATTGAAGCAAGTCTGCATTGCATGACTCCAGATCAACATTTTTTGCAAACATTCTGCAAGTCTACTGCAAGTTCTGGTTCAGTTATATTGTGTAATGGTTATCCCACCACAGGGGCTTCTGTGGCTGAATTTTCATTATCGCTACCTGCTGTGTGTAAGGTTTTTGTTTAATTGGTGCTGGGGTGAGGTGAGCAGAGAGGTGAGTGGTATCCATGAGATCTGATATGGAGTTCAGAGAGGTAGAAATCAAGGAGTGACAAACTCTAATATCCCATTGGTGGAGGACAACTTGGAATGTTTTATTTGTCCTCGTTTATATGCTAGCAACTCACCTTAAACAAAGGCCACAACAGGTCTAGTGGTGCTTTGAGGAGAGGAGAGGAGAGGAGAGGAGAGGAGAGGAGAGGAGAGGAGAGGAGAGGAGAGGAGAGGAGAGGAATGTGATTTTCCACAAAGGATTCATACATTAAAGCTTTGTCAGACCAGCTGTGGATTTCGATGCAGGGAAGGAGAGGTGAGTGGAATGTGAACTACCATTAAGGATTTGTATACCAAAGCGCCACTAGACCTGTTGTGGTCTTTGTTAAAGGCTGTTAGGGCACACTCCTGGTGGATGCCTGGAATGTGGGAACAATTGTGTTCACAACTTTCAAGAACTGTTTTTTGAGCACATGCTCTTCACATCTCATCACTTTTTTTTACGCACAAGCACTTTATAATTTGGGACTTATTTTATTGTTTTTTGTAAAATCAGATGAATAACTGCTTTTGATTCAAGCACTTTTATTACTGTTTCACATATCGCATATAATTGTATTTTTTTTTTTTTTTTTTTAAATTAGGGATAAGCATTCATGCATATTTGTCTATTTTGCTGCTTAGCTTCTTGCATTTGTGCACTTCACTGTTTCACATAGTATTGCATATTACTGCAATTTTTTGTTATATAAAATATTTCAATGAGACTTTTTTATACTTCAGCTACTTTGGCTTAGATTTTTCTGACAATTCACCTCTCTTCACTTATTAAAAACAGATACTTGGACAAACAAGGAAAATCTAGAGCCAAAGATATTAAATGGAAGATTGAGGGATTAAATAAGATTGTACCGGTGAATCACCAGCATAGGTGTGTGTAGCCTATTTTGCATTAGGGTGCGCACCCCAAAGATCCAACACAAATGCGTGTGTGAGTATATATATATATATATATATATATATATATATATATATATATACACACACACACACACACATATATACATACACACACACACACATATACACACACACACACACACTACATATACATAGGGAAAACAAAGAAGATGCCAAATAGATAAAACAGGTCGGACTTTTAAGGCATGGAAGCAAATAGGAAAATAAATATATATATATATATTTTATTGAAAAATGCAATATAACAGTGTTCAAAACAATATAAAAATCATATGAAATTATATAATTTGTACATTGAGCCCTTGTGCGTCGCGTCTATGCGTTTTGCCGTAAAGGCTTCCTCAGGACATGGAAAAAGGTTCAAGGACGTAGCAAGAGAGAACAACAATAAATCTCACTGTCTTCAAATGAGCCCAGCATTGGGCTGGCTCCCAGGGGTATTCCTTCATTGTCTCCATAAAAATACTTTTACCTTTAGTCTTTATATGCCGTTTGGCCATAATATCTGTCACCAGCATCTACTAAGCTTTAGGTAGATGTGATTTGGTCCTCTATTGGCTGTCCACATTGATGGTAATTTACTGAGACTTCTTTCCTGCCCCTGCTATAAGCAATCATCAATTTCTGTTTGTACTCATGTGCCACTTACTGTCCACTCTATCACAGTGTGGTTGACCACTCCATATATTTGGATCTGTCCTGGTTGCTACGACATTTGTACTTGAGGTTTGAAGACAGTGAGATTTATTGTTGTTCTCTCTTGCTATGTCTTTGAACCTTTTTCCGTGTCCTGAGGAAGCCTTTATGGCGAAATGCGTAGATGTGATGCACAAGGGCTCAATGTACAAATTTTATCATTTCATATGATTTTTATATTGTTTTGAACACTCTTATGATATTGCATTTTTCAATAAAATATAGGGCTGCAACTAACGATTATTCTCATAATCAATTAGTTGACCAATTATTGTTTCGATTAATCACCTTACAAAAAAGTGTGGTGTATAATTTAGTTAATATGTAAAGTTAAAAAAAAAGGCAATTTTTTCTTATATATCTCTATATGCAATCGTAAATATAAATAACCAACTATATGGTTTTGGAGCAAAATATCTAATCCACTCTGAGAATAACAGATAGAAGAGATATACTGTATATACTAATAGAAGAGATATACTGTATATACTATTAGAAGAGATATACTGTATATACTATTATAGTCTATATACTATTAGAGGAGAGATATACTGCATATACCATTAGAGGAGATATATACTGTATATACCATTAGAGGTTAGATATACTGTATATACCATTAGAGGAGAGATATACTTTATATACCATTAGAAGAGATATATACGGTATATACTATTAGAGGAGAGATATAGTGTATATACATTAGAGATATACTGTATATACTATTAGAGGAGAGATGTAGTGTATATACTATTAGAGGATATATAGTGTATATACTATTAGAGGAAATATATACTGTATATATTATTAGAGGCGATATACTGTATATACTACTATTAGATGAGAGATATACTATTAAAGGATCAATCTGGTAAATATCAGATTCATTAACTTTAACCCCATTTTTTTACTGGGCGATTAATCGATTATGAAAATAGTAATCGATTAATTTCATAATTGATTAGTTGTGTCAGCCCTATTAAAAAATATTTTTTTTTTCTACTTTCCTATTTGCTTCCATGCCTTAAAAGTCTGACCTGTTGATATGTTCTTTGTTTTCCCTTGATACATTATGGATGTGGCATTGTGAGTGCTCTCTCCTTCCTATTTCTCCCTACATATACACACACTGATGGTACAGTGAAAGAGAAGTATGGTAGCACTTCATAAATGGCAGAACTGGTCAGAGGGAGATATGTCTCATCCTCCTGCCTGCACACAGAGCGATAATGCTAATGCACTTGGGGTGATTAGGGTGTGCCAGGCACACCCACTGCGCATGCCTACGATCACCAGTTAATTGTCAGAAAAAAGAAGCAAGCAATGAAAATCTATAATCCCACAATCTGGTGATAGTGAACCCACTGCTATTAACCTAATCCTTACTGTACACACATGAAATGCATTCAATCCAACAATTGTGTATAATGATAGATTAATTATTTTATGCAATGACATAGTTTATCATACAAAAAAATATTTGTTTCTATGAAAACAAAGTGCAAATGCTGTTAAAAAAAAAAAAAAAAGTGCAAAAGAAAAAATGGTGTGCTGCCACAGTGAACAAAAAGTGCTCTGTGCAAGAAAATATTATTCATTTGTAAAGTGCATGCATGAAAAATTAATATGAGTTCAAAATATTTGAAGTCCATATTGCAATCCCAGGAAAAATCCAAGAAAGTGATAATCTTGGATTGCAAAATAGACTGAAAATATTTTGAACACTTGAATTTTCATGCATGCCCTTTACTAATGCATAATATTTTCTCGCACTAAACACTTTTTGCACACCATTTTTTCTTTTGCACTTTTTTAACAGCATTTCATCTTTAATTGTTTTCATAGCACCAAATAATTTTTGTTTGATGGATGAATTATTTTATGCAATGGATTGAATGTACAGTGCCTTTCAACAGTTTCCCCTCCCCTTGGCATTTTTTGTGTTTTGTTGCCTCACAACCTGGAATTAACATGGCTTGTTTGAGGATTTGCATAATTTAATTTACAGAACATGCCCACAACTTTGAAGATTTTTTTTTCTATTGTGAAGCAAACAAATAGGACAAAATAACAGAAAAAGACAATATGCATAACTATTCACCCCCCTAAAATCAGTATTTTGAGGAGCCAACTTTTGCGGCTTTCAAAGTTCCAAGTCGCTTTGGATAAGTCTCTATGAGCTTGCCACATCTTGCCACTGGGATTTTTGCCCATTCCTCCATGCAAAACTGCTCCAGCTCCTTCAAGTTGGATGGCTTGCACTTGTGAACAGCAATCCGACCACCGATTTTCTATTGGATTGAGGTCTGGGCTTTGACTAGGCTATTCCAACACATTTACATGTTTGCCCTTAAACCAATCAAGTGTTGCTCTAGCAGTCTGTTTGGGGTCATTGTACTGCTGGAAGGTGAACCTCCATCCTAGCCTCAAATCAGACACACAGTGGTACATGTCTTGCTCAAGAATATCCCTGTATTTAGCACCATCCATCTTTCCCTCAACTCTTGCCAGCTTCCCAGTTCCGCCTGCTGAAAAACATCCCCACAGCATTATGCTACCACCACGTTTCACTGTGGGGATGGTGTTCTTTGGGTGATGTGTTGGGTTTGCGCCAGACCTAGCGTTCCATTGAGGGCCAAAAAGTTAAACTTTAGCCTCAACAGACCAGAGCACCTTCCTCCATACATTTTGGGAATCTCCCACATGCCTTTTTGCAAACTCAAAACGTGTCATTTTGTTTTTTGCTGAGAGTAATGGCTTTCTTCTACCATAAAGCCCAACTCTATGGAGGGTATGGCTTATTGTCGTCCTATGTACAGATAATCCAGTCTCTGCTGTGGAAATCTGCAGCTCCTCCAGGATTACCTTAGGTCTCTGTGCTGTCTCTCTTATTAATGCCCTCCTTGCCCGGTCTGTAAGTTTTGGTGTGCAGACGTCTCTTGACAGGTTTGCTGTTATGCCATGTTCTTTCCATTTAGTTATGATAGATTTGATTATGCTCCTAGAGATCATCAAAGATTTGGATATTTTTTTTTTTTATAACCTAACCCTGACAACATTGTCCATTACTTGTTTGGAGAGTTCCTTGGTCTTCATGGCAGTGTTTGGTTAATGATGCCTCTTGCTTAGGTGTTGCAGCCTCTGGGGCCTTTCAAAAGGGTGTGTATATGTAATGACAGATCATGCAACACTTATGCCACGTACACACGATCAAACAATCCGATGGAAAAGTCCGCCGGACAATCTGCCCGTGTGTAGGCTCCGGCTAACTTTTTTTACCCAAAAGTCCGGCGGACTAAGAAAGTAGTTTTGCACACCAATCTGTCTGCCGGACTCGCATTTCGGCGGACAGTACGGCCGTGTGTGCCAGTCCGCCGTACATTTGAAATGAATGGACTTTTCCCGCCGGGAAAAAAGTTCTCTCATTTTGAGCTCGGCTCCCGGTAGCTGGGGCCAGCAAAGGAAGCGTCTCTGGCCCCGTCACCTGGTATGGACTTAAAGGGGAATCCCTACGGCGGAAAAAACGGTGTGGGGGTCCCCCCAGGTCCATATCAGACCCTTATCCGAGCACGCTACCGGCCGGCCAGGAAAGGGGGTGGGAACGAGCGAGCACCCCCCCTCCTGAGCCGTAACAGGCCGCGTGCCCTCAACATGGGGGTTGCCTTGGGGAAGGGGGGGCCGTGCGCCCCCCCCACCCCAAAGCACCTTGTCCCCATGTTGATGAGGACAAAGGTCTCTTCCCGACAACCCTGGCCGTTGGCTGTCGGGGTATGCGGGCGGGGGGCTTATCGGAATCCGTGAGCCCCCTTTAGTAAGGAGGCCCTCGGATCCTGGGCCCCCCACCCTATGTGAATGAGTATGGGGTACAATGTACCCCTACCCATTCACCTGTGAAAAAAAGTAAAAAAAACACAACACACAAGGGTTAAAATAGTTTATTGCACAGCTCCGGGGGTCTTCTTCCGTCTTCGGGGGTCTTCTTGCCGGACTCCTCCACTATCTTCTGCTCTTTTGCTAGCTCTTTCACTAGTGGAGAACGGCTCTCTTCTTCGCCGCCGCCCTCTTCTTCCGACTTTGGGGGTTTTGTCCCCCTCTTCGGTTCTTCTTGCCGGGCCACCGCGCCTTCTTCTAGCTCTTTTACAAGCTGTGGCCCGGTCTTCTGTCGCCATCTTCTGGAGACGTTGCCTCGTCGCTGTCTCCGGTCACTATGACAGGACACGCGGCGACTTATATAAGGACATCACCGGATGATGTCCCCGCCCATTATGATGTCACAGTCCCAGAGGATGCTGGGACAGGGACAGCATTCGGTGATGTCCCTATATAAGTCGCCGCGTGTCCTGTCATAGTGACCGGAGACAGCGACGAGGCAACATCTCCAGGAGAGAACAGAAGACGGTGACAGAAGACCGGGCCACCGCTTGTAAAACAGCTAGAAGAAGGCGCGGTGGCCCGGCAAGAAGAACGGAAGAGGGGGACAAGACCCCCCAAAGTCGGAAGAAGAGGTGAAAGAGCTAGCAAAAGAGCAGAAGATGGCGGAGGAGTCCGGCGAGACGACCCCCGAAGACGGAAGAAGATTCCCGGAGCTGTGCAATAAACTATTTTAACCCGTGTGTTTTTTTTAAACTTTTTTTCACAGGTGAATGGGTAGGGGTACATTGTACCCCATACTCATTCACATAGGGTGGGGGGCCGGGATCCGGAGGCCCCCTTATTAAAGGGGGCTCACGGATTCCGATAAGCCCCCGCCCGCAGACCCCCGAAACCAACGGCCAGGGTTGTCGGGAAGAGGCCCTTGTCCTCATCAACATGGGGACAAGGTGCTTTGGGGTGGGGGGGGGCTGTGCGGCCCCCCCATCCCCAAGCCACCCCCCATGTTGAGGGCATGCGGCCTGGTACAGCTCAGAAGGGGGGGCGCTCGCTCGTCCCCACCCCCTTTCCTGGCCGGTCGGGTAGCGTGCTCGGATAAGGGTCTGATATGTACCTAGGGGGGACCCCCACGCCGTTTTTTCGCCGTAGGGATTCCCCTTTAAGTCCATACCAGGTGACGGGGCCAGCGACGTCTCCTTTGCTGGTCCCGGCTACCTGGAGACGCGCTCAAAACGAGAAGACTGTCCTCCGCGTTTGTGGGCGTGTCCGTTCATTTCAAAAGTACGGCGGATAGTCTGGCGGACTCAGTCCACCGTACCTAGTCCGCCGCAAAAGTACCGTGTGTGGGCAGGTAGCTCGTTCAGAAGGTCCGGCGGACAGTCCGCCACACTAAGTCCTCCGGATTGTCTGCTACGTGTGTACGCGGCATTAGATTGCACACAGGTGGACATCATTTCACCAATTATGTGACTTCTGAAAGTAATTGGTTGCACCAGAGCTTTTTTGTTTGCAAATATAGATTTTATTAATGCCCAACTAGGGCGAAAAAACAAAACAAAAAAAATAGGTACAACATGTATATCAACATTCAATAACTGGGGGGGGGGGGGGGGGGAGAGCCTCATAAAGCAACATACAAGAGGGAAACAGACAAAGGGCATGCATATGTTCCTAGGCTGCTGTGTACCCGCAGCCCAACCTCCAGAAATTGTCAATAAAGGGCTAATGGCCCTTCTCAACAGTAAATACAGTCTGGGGCCTCAGGTCCGGGAAGAACAACCCCACATCTGTCCCCCCCCTCCATACCGCTCCCCACCCCGACTGGGTAGGATGCAGAGGGCGGGGGGGGGGGGGGGAAGAGGGGTATTAGGAGCACCAGAGCTTTTTATGGGCTTCATAACAAAGGAGGCAAATACATACACACATGCCAGTTATCAGTTTCTTATTTCTGAAAAATTGTTTCATGTAATACTTTTGCAAGGCACTGTATTTCACACATGTACAGTAAGGGATTAGGTTAATAGCAGTGGATTCCCTATCACCAGATTGTGGGATTATAGATTTGCGCTGCTCGCGTCTGATTTCTTGCCAAAAATGGAGACTTACATACCTTTGGATATAAACTTGCAGGGCTCTTGCTATATACTTGCCACGCGAATTTGCTACAAATTGGAAGTGTCGACTAGAACTTGTGCTTCAAGTGCTCTGCACCTACTTTTGCAAGGCACTGTATTTCACACATGTACAGTAAGGGAGTAGGTTAATACTTTTACTTTTGCAATACTTTTGCAAGGCACTGTATTTCACACATTTACAGTAAGGCCGCGTACACACGCGGGGACTGTTCGCCCAACTTTGTTTCAGCGAACAGTCCGCTGAACAAGGTTTTTCGGAATTTCCGAAAAACTGTCCGCTGAAACTTTGTTTCAGCGAACAGTCCCCTCGTGTGTAGGCTTGTTCGTCAAACTAAGTTCCGCGCATGCTCAGAAAGGATTTACACGCCGAAAGTTATAATGCAGTGTATAGGACGTCGTATTTTTCGTCCCGTCGTACGTGCCGTTCACGTCATCGCGCACGGTTTCAGCAAACTGTTCGTTCGTTGTGTGTGGCCATGTCCGTCCATGCTAATTTTGAGCGGACTGTTTGCTGAAACTGTTTGACGGACAAAGTTGGGCGAACAGTCCCCGCGTGTGTACGCGGCCTAAGGGATTAGGTTAATAGCAGTGGATTCCCTATCACCAGATTGTGGGATTATAGATTTGCGCTGCTCGCATCGGCTTTCTTGCCAAAAATGGAGACTTACATACCTCTGGATATAAACTTGCAGGGCTCTTGCTGTAGACTTGCCATGCAAATTTGCTACAAATTGGAAGTGTCAACTAGAACTTGTGCTTCAAGTGCTCTGCAAGTGTGCAACTTGCCAGGGAAGATGTGCAGCAAGTTCACAAGACTTGCAATTCAATACTGCCACAAATGTACAGCAAGTTATCCTTGCTATCTACCATACTACCACTACCACACTGGTAATAATATACCATATTAACAGTCCCAAAATTCGTTCAGACAAAATGTTTCTTCTGATTTCTGCATCGCGTGTAAGGGCCTTGTTAACAACCTAAACCATTTCAATACAGGGCACTTATACACCTTCCTGCCCAGACCAATTTTCAGCTTTCAGCGCTGTCGCACTTTCAATGACAATTGTGTGGTCATGCTACACTGTACCCAAACAAAATTTTTATCATTTTGTACCCACAAATAGAGCTTTCTTTTGGTGGTATTTGATCACCTCTGGGATTTTTTTTTTCTGCAAAAAAAAAAAAAAAAGACAGAAAATTTTGTTACAAAACGTTGTAAATAAGTACATTTTCTCCACTGATGGGCACAGATGCGGCTGCACTGATGAGCACTGATAAGGCGGCACTGATGGGAACCGATGAGGTGGCACTGATAGGTAGTACTGATGTACACTAATGGATGGTACTGATGGGCATCACTGATTGGCAGGCATTGTGATCCCTGGTGGCCATGGGTGGCATCCCTGGTGGTCCAGTGTGGGCATCCTTGGAGGGGGGGGCTGCGCTAATAATCAGCACAGATCCCTCGTCAAAGGAGCAGCTGATTGGGCTCTCCTCTATTCGCATCTGTCAGACGCAGGAAAAACGGTTCTTCCTGCTTACACTGTGATTGGAAATGGCTGATCACATGGTAAATAGTCTCCTACAGAGACTCTTTACCTAGATCAGTGTTGCGGTGTGTCAGACTGACACAACGCAACAACGATTGCCGTGATGCGCGCCCCCGGGGGAGTGGCTTGATAACCTGGCAACGTGATATGACGTCTGGTCAGGATATAGCAACCACTTTGCCGCTGTCATTTTGCTTAATGGCGGGCGGCGAGTGGTTACGTAATCAGTGGACACTATTAAAGTCTACCATCCTGGAATCAACTGTCAGGCATGTTATTAAGAATAAACGTTAGGAAAAAAACAATATGGTTCACTAAAAAAGGTAAGCAGGATAGTAAAGGACGTCAAACACATAATTGCTGCTAAAGCACAGAAAGAGGAGGAAATTGCTAAATGTATTAAGAAAGGAGATAAAACTGTTTTTTTTTTTTTTTAGGTACATTAGTGATAGAAGGAAAAAATACAATGGGATCACTAAAATGAAAACTGGGCACAGCAGTTATGTTGAGGGAGACTTGGATGGAGCAAACCAGTTAAACAATTACTTCTGTTCAGTTTTCTCAGAAATAAATTGCACCAACAATAACAAATTGGAGAGCTAAAACGCATGCAATGAGGATTTTGAAAATCGCCTGCAACAAAATAATTAGAATTGAATTAGAATTCAGTTAGAATTGTGGGTCTACCAGAGCACATCGAAGGCAGGGCAGGGACCCGACAGATTTCATAGAGCAATGGCTGATCACCATATTTGACAAAGAGGCCTTTTCACAGTCGAACGGCTCACAGAACCTCCCCCGCCCGCTTCCACCAGGTCATCCTCTGAGACCATTTCTAGCCAGGCTCTTAAAACTACAGGTATCCGGAGATCATACTGCAGCTTACCAGAGAGTGCCAGGATACACGTTACAACGGAACAAAAAATCTCCTTTTACCCTGATTTTTCGGCCGAAGTGCAGTGACAATGGTCTACCTTCTTTGAGGTCAAGAAAACTCTTCAACATCTGCAACTTACATATGCGATGCTTTCCCCCACCAGACTTATGGTCACAGCACTTGGGCAATCGCATTTCTTTGAGAGGGCCTCGGAGGTGTCCTCATGGTTGGATGTCCATGAGCCGTCCCTATGGAACTGACCCTTGGACTCAGCTGAATCCTCATCTGTCACATTGGGACATTGACCTGTCCGCTGTCTCTTGGTTGCTACCCTTGAAGCAAGTTAGTTACTCACCATGTTTCTAAGTTACTACTGCTATCTGCTCACTGTTTTAAAGATAGTGCCGGTACCTTTTAAGGGAAGTGCCCTCGCAAGTTTTTGAAATCAATAGGTCCCTATTGGCATGCCTCACAGCTATGCTAAAGGAGACTATCATCCCTTTTCAGTTACCTGAAGACGTGTTGTGCCTCCCTCTTGACAGTTGGTGCTGTTTAACGGTTTTCTATGGCTAAAGTTAGTCATTGCCTTTGGCGCCTTGCCACTGCAACTCTACTGCTCATGAGTGGATTTCGACTGTTGCCGATTTGTACCTTGCCTGGTTCCAGGAGATTGATGCTAGGAACGCTGCAACCCAATGGAGCAATGTCTTGTGGCTCTCAACTGCATATGTCTTCCAGTCCTGTCTTCCACGCAATTCTAGAACTTTCTCTTATGTTGACTCACTACCATGGCGGAAGCCCCGAAAGTTTCATGGAATGTCAGGGGCCTTAGGGACCCACTTAAACGCATAAAGTTGGGCTCCATTTTTAAATACTATCAGCCATCTTATGCTTGCAAGAGACTCATGACTAATTATGCTGTATCATGTCTGGGATATCGATGGTGGGATATGCCTGCCACTAAGTTTACACCTCCTATTAGCATGGAGTTAGCCTCCTAGTCAAATTGCTTTTAATGTCCTAGTGCGGGAGGTGGACAGTGAAGGCAGATATATCTTTGTGCATTGCAAAATATTCAAACTTGTGTGTATCTTAGCTATTGTGTATGTGCCGCCTCCCTTCTACACGGTGGTCCTTGACAAGCCCAATGTGCCTTTAATGGTCATGGGGGACTTCAATGGATGTATGTGCCCAACTTTAGACAAACAGCCACCAGTATCAGTTGGCCCTCAGTTTAAGGGCACTATGCTCACCAGGTTTGTCCGAGAAGTGGGTTGGATAGACCTTTGGAGAAGTAGAAATCCTGGGCAACGGCAGTTCTCTTGCTTTTCAAAAACCTGCATGTCCCTATCCAGGATAGACCTATGTCTGGGTATCTCCTAATGGTGTTGTCAGGGCCGCCATCAGGGGGGTACAGATGATACACATGTACCGGGCCCAAGTGTCTGCAGGGGCCCAGCGGCAACCAGGAAGTGTGCAGGAGAGAGGAGCCGGAGGAAATATAGTGCAGGTCTGCAGGAGAGAAGCGGCGGTAGGCTAAGCATAGTAAACTGGCACAGCTGGGACTCGGAAGATGGTATGAGGGAGGGACTCAACAGCCTTTCAATTGCTCATTGGCTGAGGAGGCAGCAGGAGGTTGGCTGCTCCACTTCCTGCTGCCTCCTTAGCAAATAGGTACACAGAGTGCACTGTCCATCAATGAACAACCTCCTGCTTCCTGTGTTGGTGGGAGGGACAGAATTCCTCTGTAAAGAAGCTGCTGCAGAGATCGAGGCAAGTGAAAAAAAGTGTTTCCCTGAAGCTGCTAGAAGAAATGTACAGTGCACAGCCTGTGCTCCCCTATTAATACCAATCACTGTATTGCCAGACCTATTGCTGTCCTTTTAGCACAGTGAAAGTGAAATTACACATGTGTAGCATAGGTGTCAGCTTATGTCATCATGTTAATAGGACAGCAATATGGGTAGCATTACAGTGATTGTTATTAGTTCAGGTTCACTAAACTAGCCAATGCTCTGAAAAGCAATCCATACTGTCTGTGTTAATGGGGGAATGGAACAATTTTTTTCCTGCCATCCGTGGGACACAGATGGGGGAAAAAAAAAATCATAATTTAGCCAAAATGGGGAAAAAAGTGCTTGCTTTATATATACACTTTTGTATGATACATAACTAGAACATCTAACAGGGTTATGTCATTGCAAGAGATTTCCCCTCACTTTCTGTCTTGATGTCACCAGAACAGGAAAAGAGGAAATCTCCCTGTGGGAATATAGCCAGCAATTTGTATGTGTGTGTGTGTGTATATATATATATATATATATATATATATATATATATATATATATATATATATATATATATATATAAAATTATTATAATTTGGACATTATAAGGCAACAATTGCAAGCTATTTCCCCACAGTGAAATTCCCCCACTTCCTGTTCTGGTGACACTAAGACAAAGCGAGGGGAAATCTCATGCAATCATATAACCCCATTAGATGTTCTAGTTATGTATATATAAAGCAAGCACTTTTTTTTTTCCATAAAAGACCATACAACAGAACAAAATATTACAGCGCACATATGCAAAAAATACATTTTCCTTCTGCAAGGCACATAGACATTTTCAAAAAATATGGGGATTTGGTCACACCATATTGCTATATGGTGCTTAAAGAGGAAGTAAACCCTGATGAGTTTACTTCCTCTTTCATTCCCTGCAAAGGCAAAGCATAATGGACTACTATGCATAGCATAGTAGTCCATTATGTGTCACTTACCTGACAATGCCGCGCTCAGTGCGCCGCTGTCTACGGCGCATGCGCCGTAGACAGCAGTGCCTGTCTTTCGGCAAATCTCTACCAAACCGTGTAGGTTTAGGAGATATTTCTTGGACCTACAGGTAAGCCTTAATCTTGGCTTACCTGTAGGTCAAAGTGTGTTGTAAGGGTTTACAACCACTTTAAGCCCACTTACTGCGACAAAGTACCCCATGGTTATACTGCGACAAAGTACCCCATGGTAAGTGGGTCCAATGCTATCCATAAACTGAGAGATCCTGCTTCTCTGAACCATGGGATCATTAGTGTCCACCTGTGTCATAGGTGGAGACCTCTATTTCTCCCATATAGAGGAGTGTATGGCTCCCATGGTTCAGAGAAGCAGGATCTCCCAGTCTATAGATAGCTTAGGACCCAATAACTATGGGCTACTTTGTCGCAGTAAGTGGGCTTAAGCACCATATAGCAATATGGTGTGACCAAATCCCCATATTTTTTGATAATGCTTTTTGAAATGTGTAGGGGTTTTAAATAGCCTTGCAGGAGGTAAATGTCTTTTTTGCATGTGTGCGCTATAACATTTTGTTCTGGAGGAGAATAAGGACATGGGATGGAGGACATGGGACTGGAGGAGGAGGATGATGTGGGATGAAGGAGATGGGACTGGAGGAGGAGGAGGAGGATGTGGGATGAAGGAGATGGGACTGGAGGAGGACATGGGATGAAGGAGATGGGACTGGAGGAGGAGAAGGATGTGGGATGAAGGAGATGGGACTGGAGGAGGAGGATGTGGAATGGAGATGATGGGACTGGAGGACCAGGATGTGGGATGGAGATGATGGGACTGGAGGACCAGGATGTGGGATGGAGATGATGGGACTGGAGGAGGAGGAGAAGGACATGGGATCAGGGAAATGGGACTGAAAGAGGAGGACATGGGATGGGACTCAGTGGGATTGCCAGTGGGCGGGCCCTATGGAATGTTGATGGTCAGGTCCGGGGGTGGGCCCAGGCCTGAAACTGTGTAAGGGGCCCCAAAATTTCTGATGGCGGCCCAGGGTGTTGTATATATCTCCAAATTACAGTATGCTAATAGGTCGGTATCTGACCATGCTCCTGTGGTTGTGTGGCTCACTGCTAAACCTTGTATAAACCTACCCAAACCTACCTGGAAACTTAACCCTTTAAGCAGCTGTCTGCGTCCCATATTGTTGAGCATTTTCAGATACACACAGATTTTGAGGACTCTCTCTTCTGCTGGGATGCCTTTATAAGCTTTTTGAGGGGTGTATTTGTAGGGGAAATCAAAGTGGTGCAAAATGCCACCCAGGAGCATGAATTAGCGCTGGAATAACAAGTTGGGGAATCATATTGGTTCCAGTAATGACAATACATTTTTAGGATTTCTGGAGACAGAGGTAGCAGAGGAACTGGCTTGATTAAAGCAATGGGCCCGGATGGTATTCATCCCAGAGTTCTAATAACATTTTTGATATAGTTGTTGGGGGGGTGGAGGGGGGGGGGTCACAGAGTGTATGCCAAGACTCCACACACCCAGTGCTGTAACAGGAAGAAATACAAATAAAACTTGTGTAGGGAGATTTGTTTCCTCCCTGTGTATCATCTGAGGCTGCTCACTTCACTGTGTATATGTGAGGGATTACAGCCAGTTTAATTTGAGTTACTATCTAAAATTTTATTCTGAGGGGCCGATTTCTTAAAGGCAAATAGGCTGCTCACTTGGCTCCATTCACCCCCCGTCCCATCTACATCAACCCCCCCGATCCCATCCTGGCTCCATCCACCACCTCAATCCCATCCCGGCTCCATCCATGCTCCCGATCCAATCCTGGCTCCATCCATTCTCCCGATCCCATCCCAGCTCCATCCACCCCAATCCCATCCCAGCTCCATCCACTATGGCAGGGTGGGAGGAGCCGCTCCGATGCACTAGCCTGCTCAGTGCCCTGGGGGGGGGGTGACAGCATGTTTTACCACACCAGGTGACACCAATTCTAGTGATGCCACTGGGGGTCATCAAAAGGCAGGGAAATAGCAGTATACTGATCTCTCCAGTGAAGAGCTGTGCAGAGGGGCGTGTCAGCACAAGTCTTGGAGGCATTGGAGGACAGTCAGACCAGCACGGCCAGAAAACTGACCACACCAAGTTGGATGTGCTCCTCTATGCTCAGTACCATCATTTTGCAATAGGTGGACTGGCAGGATCCCCAGGTATTTCACACAAAGGAAGAAATGCAATGAGAACAGGATACTTTTTAACACAATTACATGGTACAACATATATCAGGAATATGAAAAGTTGGGGTAGCAAACACTTCAATTCTAAAATTAGTTGGCCACATCTATGAAATTATTACAAAAGTATCCCTTGGTTGCATACATATAATAGGATTTCATCTGCAAAAGCAGCCAGCCTATGATTAGTTTGTCCTATGCATAGACCCTTTATGTCATTACTATGGTGTAGTGTGGTTGGCAAAAACTCTAGAGCAGTTTTCTCAACCAGGGTTCCTCCAGAGGTTGCCAGGGTTTCCTTGAGAAATTTATGCCTCTCAGATAAGTTCCGACTGACACCACTGGTCTTTTTAGCTATCTGTAAACAGGTAATTCTTCCCACTAGCGCACTAATGCATCATGAGTATATTACTCATTTTCAGCAGGGGGCGATTGAGACCGGAAAGCTCTAAAGCCTTGTACATACGATGAGATCGGATGAATGATCGTTTTTTTTTTTTGCATGCTAGTCTTTATATCGAAAACTAAGAGGTTACTAAAGTAATACAATTCTTGTATGACAGAATAAAAATTTGTAAGTGATGTAATGTATTGAATTTGTGTTGTATTTTCGTCCGAAAACTGTACTGATTAAAACGTACAATCTGGTATTGTATGAGAAAAGTTTTCGGGTTTGTCCCTTCAGATAATTTCGGATGAAATTTGTGTACCAACAATGAGATTATTGTATGATCGCTTTGAAAGGCAGTTCTAATGAGATAAAGAGCAAATTAAACATTTGGCAACCCTGCCTGGTATTATAAAGATCATCTGGAGGAGAATTGATGTCATTTTCTCTGAGTTTAGCTGCTTGTTTTTCATATAAGGTCATGAACCTGGACAGCAGGCAGGAACAAGACCCATGAGTTACAAGATCATGTGCATAAAGGACCAATGAAGGTGGTCAAACATCTTCGGTATTCGTAGACAGAAGGTGTTTTATGTAAGTGGGCACAATGTGAGTAAAATCTTTTTAAAGAGAGTTGTCTCTAGCCTATCTCCTGTGGCCTGAATAAATCCAGAAAGGTAAAAGGAATGAGGCCACGGCCAACGTTTCTGCATACATTTCTAGTCTTTATTAATCACAGAGATTGGCCTATAAACGTTGGCATAGTAGAAGATCTTTCCCTTCTTTGGAGAGAATTGTGATCTGTGCATTCTGGAAGAAATGAGCCAAGAGTGATTGTTTTAGTGTGAAAGTAGGGGATACAATTTATTCAAATCATTTTTATTATTTGTTTAAATAAACATCTGGGTTGGATTCTTATGCTGCGAATAGCCTCCTTTCTCAGATACAGCACTCAGCATAAATTAGTACACCCCTTTTGAAAAGATTTTAATCAAAGAATACAAGAGCAATTTTCAATATATTTTATAGAATGTTTATTTAGCAAATGACATGAAAGCAAGGTTTATACTATAAAATAGATAAAGGTAGCGCTATTCAAGCATGTATAAACAAATGTAAACATTAGATGATTAGAACAGTCCACAAGGGATGTGAAAATAAATCCTGATGTCAATCTCCACCATCGTCATGATCTTAAATATCAGTGCCTCCACCAACAGCTGAAAGGCTAGCTTACCAGCTTCTATTGAACCCTCATTACAGGGGGTCATTAGCACTTATGGCTTTAGCCCAGCCAAGGCCTTTCTTTGGGTCCAGATGGTCTCCCAACAAAGGTCTTTGTGTTTCCTTCGGACGGAGGAGATGCATCACCTGAAACCTGAGTGAGAAACCTTTACATCTTATTTGGTGCCAATGGGTGATCTTGTTGGGAGACCATTTGGACCTGGAGAAAGGCCTTGGCTGGGCTAAAGTCACAAGTGCTAACAATCCCTTGTAATGAGGGATCAATAGGGACTGGTAAGCAAGCCTTTCAGCTGTTGGTGGAGGCACTGATATTTAAGATCACTACGGTGGTGGATGGTGGAAATTGACATCAGGATTTATTTTCACATCACTTGGACTGTTGTAAATCATCTAATTTTTACATGTGTATATACATGATTGAATAGCGTGACCTTTATCTATTTTATGCTTACTCACTGTGTATATGTCTTACAGAAGGTTTGCTGCTTACACTTTTCATTCAAAATATATCTTAGTGGTTTTTTTTTCACGTCTCTTATAAGGTTAATAATATAATTTAGATTACAAAATATTCAGATTTACAGAAATGATTTGATGCAAAAATGAATATACCCCACAACAACAAAAATACATCTAGTATTTTGTATGACCTTCATGATTTGTAAGGACAGCATCAAGTCTTCTATACATGGAATGAACAAGTTGGTGACATATTGCAACATCTATCTTTTTCCATTCTTCAAGAACGACCTCTTTTAATGCCTGGATGCTGGCTGGAGAGTGATGCTCAACTTGTCTCTTTAGAATTCCCGATTTGATTGGGTTCAGATCAGGAGACGTACTTGGCCACTGAATCACTTTCACCCGGTTGTTATTCAGAAACAACAACGGCCTTAGATGTGTGTTTTGGATCGTCACGTTGGAAAAGTGCATGACAACCAAGTATGGAGTAATGGTAGCATCTTCTCTTTCATTATAGAGCAGTAAATCTGTGAATTCATGATGCCCTCAATGAAATGCAGATCCCCGACACCAGCAGTACTCATGCAGCCCCCACAGGAGGACACTGCCACCACCATGTTTCACTGTAGGCACCATACAGTTTCCTTTGTACTCCTCACCATTGTAACGCCATACAGTTTTAAAGCCATCAGTTCCAAATTATTTATCTTGGTCCCATCGCTAAAAAGTACAGAGTCCCAGCAGTCTTTTTTTTCAGCACGGGCCCTAGCAAATTCTAGGTGGACTTTTTTGTGCATGGGCTTTAGGAGAGGCTTCCTTCGTGGACGACACCCATGCATGCCATAACGCTGCAGTGTACACCGTATTGTGTCACAGGAAACAATCATTGTCCATTGCTGACAGCATGAACTAAGAAGGGGTTTTCTTTGTTAAGTAACACCCTTTTATAATCATCTGCTGGACAACTTTTTAATGCATAATTATTCATCTGTAGATTAATTCTTGTCTAAAATGTAGCTTTTCTCCTGATGGCGCGTACACACGATCGGAATTTCGGCAAGCAAAAGACCGATGAGAGCTTTTCTTCGGAAAATGCAACCGTTTGTATGCTCCATCGGATTTTAGCTGGCCGAATTCCCGGCAGCAAAAATTTGAGAGCATGTTCTCAATTTTCCCGAAGGAAAAACTTTCTATTGGAAATTCGGATCATGTGTATGCAATTCCGATGTGGAAAAACTCACATATGCTAAGATTCAACTACGAGATGGATGCTATTGGCTACTGGCTATTGAACTTCCTTTTTCTAGTCCCGTCGTACGTGTTGTACGTTACCGCGTTGTTGGCGGTCGGAATTTGGTGTGACCGTGTGTAGGCAAGGCAGCTTGAGTGGAATTCCATCGGCATTACGTCAGGAAAACCATCAGACCTTTTTCCGGCCATAATTCCGATCGTGTGTACGTGGCATAAGACTTTCAATGGGCTGTATTCATTTTTTGCAACATGGTCTTGAACAAATTTGTTAGGAAAAAATATTTTTCTGTGTGCAAATTAACAAATCTTGGTTGCAATCAATGGCCTGCATTTGTGGGAGTGTTTTGTAGCATAGTGTCCCATAGAAAATGTTGAATATGAAAGGCAAGTAAAGGTTTTCTGACAAATCTGTTGGGTGTACTGATTGATGCTGAGCACTGTATATCAGTCTCCATAGCCGCACACCAGAGCCCATCTTTGCAAGCCTAGATCCAGTATATATTTTGCAATGTCTGCCCACTGCAGGTTGCAGTGTAGTATTCCACAAGGCTAATGTTGTGAAGGCATTAATAATATGTCTGCAGTTGAATAGTGGGTTTCTCCTTTGCACATTTTTAAAATGGGAAATATGCATTCTAGTCTGTTAGTGACAGTGCTGAGACCAATAATTTTCTTGGTTTCTTGCCATCCACATAACACTTTTCATCTATCCTGTGTAGACATTTTTTAGTTTCTGCATCAATAAATTTTTTCACAGAGATCTCGAGTTTCTTCAAAACAGAAAGATAACATTTGGCTAGACTTTCCTTCTGTAAAGATTCAACAAGTCTAGGGATGCATTGGAGTAAAGTGTTTCAGTCATAATACTTTGTTTTAAATTAAAAAATAAATAAAAATAAATCATACTTTTAGAATACATGCTTCATTAGCATTTAAACAAAAATGCTAAATATATATACACACAAAAATTAAGTTTTCCCTAGACAGCCACACATTTTAAAGCATTCGATTTTTTATTTTAGAAGAAATTATTAACATAAAAAGATGAAGTCCCTCCCACAAAGAACATTAGTAATTCTGAAAGTCCTTCAGTGATATAATCCGCAAAGATTTAAGAATTTACCAACATTTGTAAATGTTTCTCCCTATATGTCCAGTCTTACCCAATCTACAATGTTAGTTCCACAAATCCGGTGGCTCCTCTGCCACTCTGCTTTTAAATAAGGTTATTTCATCCAAATGTATCATGGGTACATCTCGGATTACATCTGCCAGGTTCTCATGCAAAAGTGGGAAAATTACAGCGTTCAGAGCTGGTCGTTCCTCAGAGAAGCTAGAAATGAAACAAAAGAGCATTATAAAAATAAATTGATTAATGTATGCAAGGATAATATGGGGAAGCAGTTATCTATATAAAAACACACACACATTTTATATTAAATGCTAGGTTTACATCTGAGCGGGTGCAGGAAGGCGTGTAATGGTGCACTTTCCCATATGCGCAGAAAAAAAAACTGCTGCTGCTTAGGAGATGCATGGGGGTACCAGTAATCCTACTGGATCCCCTATGCACTGGAAACTGCTCTACAATATGCAGTATCCTTGCGGCCATGTTTTTGGAAAAGGTGCATCTTTTCCCTGCATTATCAGGAGGTACCGAAGCCTATTCAAATTAATGAAATGATTAAGGGTGTTTTCGCACTGCTTCATTAAAAAAATGCATTAAAAATGCATATGCGCCTGACTCCCAGCATGCACACCTGTGAAACATGGACATGTGATTTAACCATCTCAATTCTGGGCACTTTCACACCCATTCCTGCCCAGGCCAATTTTCAGCTTTCAGTGCTGTCGTGCTTTGAATAATTACTCAGTCATGCAACACTGTAGCTTTCTTTTGGTGGTATTTAATCACCACAGGTTTTTTTTATTTTCTGCGCTATAAAGTTATAACATTTTGCAAAGAAGTCATTTTTCTTTATAAATTTTGACCAAAATGTATACTGCTATATTTCTTTGGTAAAAATAACTCAAATCAGTGCATCAGTGTTTAGCCTGTTTTAAAGTTATAACGTCTACAAGCTATGGTGCCAATCACTGAAAATTGAGCACTACTAATTTACTTACGCTACTGACTCATTTCTTGAGGCCAATACAGTACAAATATCCCCCAAATGACGAAGACTGTCCCAAGTATTTGGTAAGAGGATGGTAAGTTTTTTGAAGTTGTAAAATTTCCCCAGAATTCTCTGGAAAATGAAGAAATTAAATAAAATGTGTTTTTTCCCACAAAGTTATCTCTTACACATGGCACAGGCATACTTGCAACTATATCCTAAAACACGTTCTGCTACTTGGTGATACCACATGTATCACACACTTTTTCACAGCCTAGCCACATAGAGAGACGCAACATCCAAGGAGTAGTACCTTCAGGCATTATCCACTTTAAGACCAGGCCCTTCTTCTGACACTTTTTGTTTACAAGTAAAAATCTGTATTTTTGCTCCAAAATTACTTAGAAACCCCAAACATTACATATTTTTTCAGCAGAGGCTCTACAGAATAAAATGGTGGGTTTTGCAAATTTCTATGTCACAATATGTTTGCACAGCTGTTTTTAGAACGCAATTTTACACACTAAGACATAAATACACTTTTTTTTTTATCCAACAAAAAGATTTGTCATCGAAAGTTGGTAACTTTACAACACAGTACATTGCAACAACACAGCAAAATTAACTTTTCCAGAAAGGCAAAATACCTTGACCATGAAATTAGAAGAACCTCAGCAAATTACCTATTATCTAGCATTAAGCCCAAGTAGTCTATCCATGATCGGATCCACCGCAGCGAGCCCCGGGACATCCAACAACGGTGCCCAAAAGCGGTAATATTTAAGCGTACTTCCCGTATGTTGGTAAATAAGCTTCTCCATTTTTAACACCGCTCCTATATTTTTAACCCATTCCCCCATCGCGGGGTGGGGTGGGGTCTTCCAATGAACCATAATCAATTTCTGTGCCTGGAATAGAACTCTATGAATGGCCTCTCTTGGTGTGTACATCCCAATCATATTCTTACAGTACACCTAAAAGACAAGCTCTTGGGTCTAGTGGGAGAGAAATTTTAAATACGGAGTTCACTTTAGTCACCACTCCAGCCCGGTAAGAGTGTAGTTTGGGGCATCGCCAAAAAAGATGAATGAAGCGAGTATAGTATCCCCGCAATATTATGTATAGTTGAGTAAGTCTGCGTTACATTCAATGAGCAAGTACCTACCGCCTGAAAGACCTCCTCCCATTGCTCGCTGTCCAATTGACCAACATCTCGCTCCCACTTTTCCTGCACTCTCGAGGGATGTTGCTTCAAATAAGACTGTAATGGCAGGGCATAACATTGTGATATTAAGCCCCTGGATGAATATGCATCCCTAATGAGATTGAATACTCTAGACGGGGACAGGTGCCACTACGGGGAGCTGCTCTGTGATTTAACCGCATGTTGGCGTTGTAAATAACAGAAATGCATAGACAATGGTAAATTGTACACAGCCTTCAGGGCAGCATACATCCGGAGTACCCCATTATGGAATATTTGCTTAAGATGAGTTACCTCATACTTCTTCCACTTAGCTCCAGATTGTAATTTGGTCATCTCCACTCCATATAGGCGTCGTTCAGCCAAATGGGGCAATACCCAGTGTATCCATTTACCTTCTGGAGGTAGTTTTGTTCCACACCTTCTGAATTAGGCTTTATGTCAGATAACGTTTGTGTGCCCTTCTGAAGGCCTGAGCCTCCAGAGCCTGTGGAATAGGGCCTCTACGAAGTGTGTGTAACATCTCTGCCTGGGATGAACTACATGTCGCGCTCTCTAACTTCCTGTCTACCCACAGAGTGCCGATAAGATGTTGCAGCTGTGCTGCAAGATAATACATTCATGGGTTAGGCAAAGCAAACCCATCGTCATCTTTGGGCCATTGTAGATGCTCTAAATTAATTCTAGTGGATCAGTCCTTCCGAATTAGGGTACAGAATAGAGAATTAACTATTCTAAAAATCTTTAATGGAATAACCACTAAGGCATTATGAAGAAAGTAAAGAAGTTGCGGTATGAGTATCATTTTGATTAAATTTAACCTTACCTGCCACTGATAAACGGAGGACATTCCATGTTCTAATCTTTTCCCTAAACCGTTGAAGAAGGGAAATATTTGACTAAAAAAGCCCACGGACGGGAGGTAACCTGAATCCCCAAATTTTTAAAAGCGGTAGTGATAGGTATAGGGCATGCAGAGACAACGGTTTGTGTGGCAGTTCCATCCAGCAGCATAAGGGCAGATTTTAACCAGTTTATGTGCAGTCCGGAAAAGCCACTGAATTCGGAAATGGTAGACATCTGTATCTCCCAATATAAGCTGGGTATTGTCTGTGTACATCACCTACTCTTGCAAAGTGCCATATCAGAAGCCCACAATATTTGGATTGGATCTGACCCTTATTGCCAGTGGCTCAATTGCCAATGCAAAAAGGAGGAAACAATGGGCAGCCTTGTCTAGTCCCTCTCCTTAATGCAAAAGTCTGGCATAAGTTAACAAAAGCCCTAATAGCAGCCTGTGGTTGACTATAGAGAAGACATACCCAAGATATACAACTTGGTCCAAACTCAAATCTCTCCAACATAGCTCATAAACATATCTAGTGGATGCCATCAAAAGCCTTTGTGGTGTCTAATGATAACAATGCCCTACATGATCAGCTGAGGACTGTATATTTAGGAACAGCCGTCGTAAGTTAATAATAATAACACATTTATTTATAATTGCCCTTTTCATCAAAAGATCTCAAAGTGTTGCAGGTTAGGAACAAAAAGTAAAAATAAACTATTTATACAACAAAAGTGAACATCTAAAAAAGACAAAAAGCTTTACTTAAAAGAAATGTCTTAAGACCTTTTTTAAAACCGTCAGTGGATTGAGGAGCCCTCAAGGTGTCGGGTAGGGCATTTCACTGGCGCAGGGCAGTTGCACAAAAAGCCCCGTCTCTCATTGTCTTCAGTATAGTTCTAAGTATTTGAAGATGATTTAAATGGCAGTAGATTTATTTGCCATGAAGCTGGCTTGATCGGAATGCATAATAGACATAATAACCCCATTCAGCCTGATTGCTAACACCTTTGTCAGGATCTTTAGGTCACTCTGCAGTAATGAAATTGGCCAATGCGAGTCTGGATCTACAGGGTCCTCTCCCAGTTTAAGTAAAATATTTGCTTTAGACATAGGAGGGGGGACAGAACTCCCCGTTCCAGGGACAGATTCAAAACCCTTAGCAAACGTGGCAGCAATACCTCAGAATATTGTTTGTATAATTTCTGTGGGGATCCCATCCTCCCCAGAAGCCTTACAGTTTTGGAAGGAGCAAACTGCCTCTTGGAGTTCTTCTAAGGTATGTGGAGCTTCCAATCTCCACCTCTGGGGCTGCCGTGAGTACAGGGAAAGATATACCTTATAAGTAGACTTCAAGGTCCTCAGGGGTGTAGGAGGTACCCGGAAGATAGAGAGAATCATAGAAACTGGCCAATGCCTGCATAATCAATTCAGGTGAGTGTACTATGGGACCAAGCTGGGACTTTATTGCTCCTATGGCAGGGGATCATTGGTGAGAACTCGCAATCCTCGACAAAACGTGACCAGTCTTTTCCTCCCTCCTCAAAAAACGCCTGCTTGGAGAAAAATCTTTTTCTCTGCTGAGTAAATGTTTGTAGGCAGATTGGCCAGACTGCCAGGCCTCCTCAGCAGAGTCTGAGGGATCTGCAATGTATTTTTGTTCCAGTGCTTGAACTTGAGATTTCAACTCAACCTTTAGGTCCGAGGAAGCATGTTTAACCCTATTCATTCCCGCTATCAACAAGCTCCTCATGTAGGCCTTAAAGGTCTCTCATTGTTGTAAACAAGAGGTAGAGGGATCCTGGAATGTGAAAAACACGTGCATGGGATTAAAATAGCTTCAGCCAGAACACAATGAACTTCCATGGGGCTTTAGTTAATGTAACCGGCAGGGATACTGTGAGATGGGACCACTAAAGTAGAGTGCTCCATGTCAGGTACAAGTGGAAGCATGCTTTAGTTTTCAGCTTTGGAAAGACATGAAAATTGTTTGACATGAGGATTATGATGTTGCCAGATATCCACCCAACCCACCTCTTCAAGGGAGTACCCCAGGAGAGGGCAGAGGACCTAGGAGCTAGATGTCTATCCAAGGCTGGATTCAGGCAGCAATTAAAATCACCGATCACAAGCAATGTTACATCTGGCTTGCCATCCAAATAGGAAATTAAAAGCCTTAGCACTTCTGCCGTAAATGGCGGGGGAATATACACACAAGCCAGTATACATTTCAATCTGCCAAAATGACAATGAATGAAAATATACCTTCTGAGGCAATTTTTCTGTCATACTCCTGGTAGTTGAGAGCACCATGTTCCAAAATACTAACCTCCCTAGAATAGGAGGTATGCATTGAGTAATAAGCCTTCCTCACGCAGGAGTATCTTAAGCAGCACATCGTATCTAATGTCAGAGTTTCTTGAAAGCAAAAAAACATTGGATTAAATTTGTTAAGGCACAAAATACTGCTCCAAGTGAGTGATGGAAACAGGTGAGCTGGGGAATGGACTCCTCCCAGGGGTGCTAGCCTCGGCTCGCCGGCCGTGCAGTGGATACAGGAAAGATTGAATGGCTGCACACTGAGGTGATGATAAAGTCTCTTCATTATAAAATACAAAAAACATGAAAGACCCCACAGGACGAGGAAGCAGCGAAACTCTATATTTTATTATATCTTTTCATGTGATAACACAGAAGAAATGACACTTTGCTACAATGTAAATTAGTGAGTGTACAGCTTGTAGAACAGTGTAAATTTGCTGTCCCCTCAAAATAAAGCAACACACACTCATTAATGTCTACACCGCTGGCAACAAACGTGAGTACATCCCTGAGTGAAAATGTCCAAATTGGGCCCAAAGTGTCAATATTTTGTGTGTCCACCATTATTTTCCAGCACTGCCTTAACCCTCTTGGGCATGGAGTTCACCTGAGCTTCACAGGTTGCCACTGTAGTCCTCTTCCACTCCTCCATGACGACATCACGGAGCTGGTGGATGTTAGACACCTTGCGCTCCTCCACCTTTCGTTTGATGCCCCACAGATGCTCAATAGGGTTTAGGTCTGGAGACATGCTTGGCCAGTTCATCACCTTTACCCTCAGCTTCTTTAGCAAGGCAGTGGTCGTCTTGGAGGTATTTTTGGGGTCGTTATGTTGGAATACCGTCCTGCGTCCCAGTCTCCGAAGGGAGGAGATCCACTCTGCTTCAGTATGTCACAATACATATTGGCATTTATGATTCCCTCAATGAACTGTAGCGCCCCAATGTCGGGAGCACTCATGCCGCCCCAGACCATGACACGCCCACCACCATGTTTGATTGTAGGCAAGGCACACTTGTCTTTGTACTCCTCACCTGGTTGCCATCACACACACTTGACACTATCTGAACCAAGTACGTTTATCTTGGTCTGATCAGACTACAGGACATGGTTCCAGTAATCCATGTCCTTAGTCTGCTTGTCTTCAGCAAACTGTTTGCGGGCTTTCTTGTGCATCATCTTTAGAAGATGCTTTCTTCTGGGAAGACAGCCATGCAGATCAATTTGATGCAGTGTGCGGCATATGGTCTGAGCACTGACAGGCTGACCCCCCCAGCCCTTCAACCTCTGCAGCAATGCTGGTAGCACTCGTACATCTATTTCCCAAAGACAACCTCTGCATATGACACTGAACACATGCACTTAACTTCTTTGGTCGACCATGGTGAGGCCTGTTCCGAGAGGAACCTGTCCTATTAAACCACTGTATGGTCTTGGCCACCGTGCTGCAGCTCAGTTTCAGGGTCTTGGCAATCTTCTTATAGCCTAGGCCATCTTTATGTAGAGCAACAATTCTTTTTTTCCGATCCTTAGAGAGTTCTTTGCCATGAGGTGCCATGTTAAAAACTTCCAGTGACCAGTGTGAGAGTGAGAGAGAACACCAAATTTAACACACCTGCTCCCTATTCATGGAAAATGGCTAATTGGGCCCAATTTAGACATTTGCACGTAGGGGTGTACTCACTTTTGTTGCCAGCGGTTTAGACATTAATGGCTGTAATTTTGAGGGGACAGCAAATTTACACTTTTATACAAGCTGTACACTCACTACTTTATGTTGTAGCAAATTGTAATTTATTTTCTGAAAAGATATAATAAAATATTTACAAAAATGTGAGGGGTGTACTCACTTTTGTGAGATACTGTATATGAGGTCTATGTATGGACATTTATCATAAGGGTAATTTTTATGAACTTAAAGGGCAAGTTCACCTTCCTTTAAAGAAAAATCTTACACAGGAACCCCCCCCCCCCCCCCCCCGGGCCCACTCACCCATTTTGAGCCCCGATATATCCGCATCAGCTGACAGGACGCATTATGGCGTGATGGCGCTGACCAATTAGAATGCTCCTGAAACGTCCCTCCTGACGAGGTAAGTTTTGGACATTCAGCTGAGGGGATTTCTTAGCCCCGACCTTTTGACACAGACATACCAGGGCTCAGAATGGGAGATTGCAGGGCCTTGGTGGGGGGGGGGGGGGGTCCTGAGTAAGTTCACCTTACAGATTTTACTTGCTGTAAAATCCTTTTCTCTGAAGTTCATTGACGGACACAGCTCCAGTAATCTTGACCGTAGGGTTATTATGCCGCCTTCAGGAGAGGACTAGGCAGAACAAGTGAAACAAAACAGAACTGTACAGGTCCCTCTGGTAACAACCCCTCAGCCTGCTTCCTGCAGCTCAGTATGTCAACAAGCAGTATAACGTAAACCAATAGGAGGGGAGGATGCTGTGTCCGTCAATGAACTTCAGAGAAAAGGAAAAGGAAGTGTGTAAAATTCCAACATTACACGGCCGCCTGCAAAACTTTGCGGCCAAAGCAGGCATCAGAAGATGTGCTTACATCAACTTTGTAGAACTTTGTAAAAGTGTGAACGGACAACCAAATCGCCACCTTACACACTTTAGCGACTGACGCTTGATGTCGGAAAGCCCAAAAGGCCCCAATTTCCCTGGTGGAATGGGCCGTGAAAGGAAAGGGGGGCACCTGCCCCTTCAAAGCGGAAGCCTGGACCACGATCTGTCTGATCCACCTAGAAATGGTGAACGATAAGACCGCTAGTCCTTTCTTCAGACCAGCTACCGAAATGAACAGAGAATCTGACTTCCGGAAGGGAGCTGGGGCAGACAGATATACCCTTAGAGCCCGGACCATGTGCAGGGAATGGAGGGTCACCTCCTTAGGATGTGTCGGTTTAGGACACAGGTATGGTAACACAGTGTCTTCATTGAGGTGAAAAGCCGAAACCACCTTTGGTAGAAAAGAAGGTTGCGGACGCAACACCACCTTATCCTTGTGGATAACTAGATAGGGCGACTTGCAAGAAAAGGCCACCAGTTCTGAAACCCTCCTGGCCAATGTAATGGTCACTAGAAAGACCACTTTCTGAGAGCGTGTTAACAAAAGGTATTTCCCTGATGTTCTCAAACGGCGGTTTCTGAAGCACCGATGACACCAGGTTCAGATCCCATGGAGCTAATAAGGGTGGATTCACCGGGGGGGACTACATGCAGGACCCCTTATACAAAAAGGTACTCACTAGAGAGTGAGATGCCAGGGGTCGTTGGAAAAAGACAGCCAGGCTGATATCTGTCCCTTTATGGTACTTAAGGCCAGTTTCTGATCCACTCCTCACTGTAGGAACAGCAGGATCCTGGAAACGGAATAGGTACGCAGACGCCACTCCATCTCCTCACACATGGAGATATAAGCCTTCCCCGTACAATGGTATATCTTCCGGGAAGAAGATTTTCGTGCCCTCAACATAGTGGAAATCACAGAGTCAGACAAACCTCGGTTCCTTAGCACCTGGCTTTCAACAGCCATGCCGTTGAAGCCAGCGATGGTAGAGCAGGATGGAGAATCGGACCTTGTGACAGAAGGTCTTCTCGTATCGGTAACCGCCAAAGGAGCGTCCGCCACCAGGCATACTAGGTCGGCGTACCAAGGATGCCAAGGCCAATCTGGGGCAATCAGTATCACTGAAATCCCCTCGGCCTCCACGCTGCGGAGCAGACGTGGTAACAGTTTTAGCGGAGGAAAGGCGTAAATCACCCGGTACTGCTCCCATGGAGCCACCAACGCGTCTGACTCGTCCGTCCAGGGATCTCTTGTCCTGGACACGAATCTCTGCACCTTTCAATTGAGCCGAGAGGCCAGGAGATCCACGTCTGATGTGACCCTCTGCAGGCAAAGAAGCCTGAACACCTCTTGATGCAGTGACCACTCTCCTGGGTCCAGCATCTGGCAACTTAGATAGTCCGCCTGCCAGTTTTTGTCTTGCGCAGACCCGGAATCATCCGCACTGTCCGATCGGTCCTGGTCAGCGTCCTCTGACACATCAGAGCAGGGGCCCGAGTTTGAGTCAGAACTCTCCCTGGAGGACGGGAGTTGGGGAGCAGGGGCCGTTTTTTACCAACTTTGCGCCCACACACCACCTCCACCCTGGCAACTAACGTTTCAAGGACCACCGACAAAGCATCCAAAGGTACTGCACTGTTTGCAGACGAGCCGGTTGCAATTGCAGGGAGGTCTGGGGAAGAAACACTAGTTTCTGATGCCATGCTGATCCAACCTGTCTGCCACCCTTGGGGACTTAGGACAAGGTGCTCAATCCCACCCTCCTAGCTGCTGCAGACTGAGGGGTCCCCACTACAGGACTCACCACCCCGACCGAGCGCTGCGCCGTGCTGTTACAGGTGCCTGTGTCCAGTGTCAGCTCCCAGGTGTCCAGAGCAAAGAAACGTGCTGTTCTGAGGTACAGGAACCAGCGCTGAGGAGAAAAAAAAAAGCCCTGAGGCTACAAAAAAAATGTCAGCTGAACTTCGAGAAAATGGCCGCTGACCATGCTTCTCACAGAGACTCACAGAAAATGACAGATAAACAACACAGTGAATGTACACAGATAATGGCAGCAGACAGCGCTATGGCGGCAGCACATAGACAACAGCAGAGAGATCACAGACAGCCCAGGAACACAGACAGCCAGCGCAGCCCCAAATCAAGGATCAGAGCCCCCCGGAGGACCCCTGGCTCAGTTACACACACTGCTCAACAGCCCAGTCATGCAGCATTCCCCACGGGGGGAGGGAAAGTAGGCACAGGGAGAGAAGAAAGGGAGAAGGACCCCCTAATCAAAATCCCAGGGAATGCCCAGCTGCTCAATACCGCCGAGGCAGGAAGAGCTGTTCTTACCATCCGGACGAGCTGTTCTTACCATCCGGACGAGCTGGAGGCATTCCATCACAGATCCACACCCGAGCAGTATGGGGTTGCTGCGGGCCACGGCACACTGTGACAAAGACATCTGTAGTCCGGCCATATGTTTGCCCGAAGCACTGCGCACATCGGCCGTCCCTGGAGCCTGAGGGGCATGTCATGGCCAACCCAGCGAGTAGCTAGGGTCTGCACGCGCTTGATGGCCAGGCTGGGGAGACTACAAGGATCTATATTATCCAGCCTGTCACCCAGCGGGCTGTTGATAGAAGAACACAGGATCTTAAAATCTTGCGCTAGGCAGAAAAAAACTGAGCTGCAAGAAGCAGACTGAGGGGTTATTACCAGAGGGACCGCCCCCTGGACGGAACTGTACAGTTCTGTTGTGTTTCACATGTTTTACATGCTCTGCCTAGTCCTCTCCTGAAGGTGGCGTAATAACCCTATGGTCAAGATTAATAATAAATTACGTGTAGGCACACGTATTTGTTTTGATAGTTTCTAATGTTTTAGAGGGTTACTATACTATATGTTTCAATATAAAGAGTGTTGCGTGGATTCCAAATGCTATACTCCTTATTTAACAAGCAGCTGTTGATTCCTTGCTGGCTGTGAGAACCTTTAAAATTCAGCCCTTGTAAGCCGATAACTTCCTGTACTCTCTCTCTGCCTGTGCACAAGAAGAGGTTGAGGTAGATGAGAAAGGCGGGAGACGATTGGGAAAGGTCCTGTGTTTATTATTTATATAATGTGGAAAATTGTTGTAGTGCTTTAACTATATATTGTAGATTCACATCACGTTTGTTACCCCAACACTTCATATTCCTGATATGTGCAGTCTGCTGTACAATGTACTTGATAAAGTAAATATGTATGATAAAGTATCCTGTGCTCTTTGTATTGCTTCCTTTATGTGAAATCCCTGTTCCTGCCAGTTCCTCTGCTTTCCTATTAAAACTGACCACACTAAGCAGGAGAACACAGCGTGGTCAGTTCTCTAGCCATGCTGGGAACTCCGGGTACTCTCCTCCAATGATCAGATATCAGAGCTGTGCTCAGCCCTTCCTTCTCAAAGCTGGCCGCTCAGCTGTCAGCTAATTACTAGCTTCCATCTCTCCACAGTGACTTACCTGTTGATATCCTGCTCGTCAGTCCTGACTACTTAAGCCATCCAGTCCAGATGATCTCTGCCTTCACCTTGGTCACATCTCTAGAGACTCTCTCCTGTGTTCCTGTTAAAGACTTGCTTGGCTGACATGCCTTCCGGCTCCAGATCCTGCTTGCTGATCTACTACACTCATCTCTGGCTCTCTGATGTTTTGGCTTGTCTGACTATGCGTTCCGATTCCTGAACTGTAGCTAAGTTTTAATTTATGGAATGGCTATGCACTGAATTATCTGTATCTTAATCTATAGTTATAGATCCACAAGAATAAAATAATGTGCATAAAATAGTAAACATACAACTGGTGTAAAGTACAAGTGCAAAATAATGTGCACAAAATCTGTAAACGCACAACTAAATATAAAGTGCACAAGTGCCAATAAAACTCTGAGGTTATATGGACCCCTTAGCCCTTGTACACACGGTCGGAGAATCCGTCGGAATATGTCCTATCGGACCGCGTTGTCGGATAATCCGACTGTGTGTGGTATGCATCGGACTGATTCCGTCGGAATATCCGTTGGACCCAATTTTCCAACATGTTGGAAATATTTCCCGACCAACTGGTTCGATCGGACATACTCCGATCATGTGTAGAGAATTTTGATCGGACTAAGTGCCACGCATGCTCAGATCAAATTCCTACATCAAAGCTATTGGCTACTAGCCTGAACGTAGTCCCATCGTAACGAAATTATGTCATCACGTTCTGAATGATCGGATTTTTCGACAACTTAGTCCGACCGTGTGTATGCAACGGTTTCGGACAAAATCCGACGGATTTGGTTGTGGAAATCTCCGACCGTGTGTACAGGGGCTTAGAGTTACAAGGTGCCATGCACAATAACACACCAGAAAATAAAATAATAATAATAATAATAATAACATTAGATGAAAACAGTACATATGTGATAGCAAACATGTATAAATAAAAAAACTTATAAAAAAGTGCAAGTGCATAAACCATACAAGTGTCTCTATATTATTAAAAAACAGTTCTTTGTGGCAGCCTGTCTTAGGCTGTGATAAGAAACACAAAATGTTGATTGATGTGAAACTAGATGCAGGTGACGTGATCTCCAGCGATCATACTATTGACATGCCTGTTACATCCAACCGTGGCTCTGAATCATGCATAGGTGAAATCTGGGAACCCCTTATGGTAATAAGCTCACCTCAGAGCGTGTGACCAGCTTTTACACTGAGTCAAAACACGCATATGAACCACTATAGGGTTCTCAGTTAAAAAAACATTCCCCCGCTGGGGTACTCACATGTATGCATGATTCAGAGCCACGGTTGGATGTAACAAGCATGTCAATAGTATGATCATTGGAGATCACGTCACCTGCATCTAGTCTCACATCAATCAACATTTTGTGTTTCTTATCACAGCCTAAGACAGGCTGCCACAAAGAACAGTTTTTTAATAATATATAGACGCTTGTATGGTTTATGCACTTGCACCTTTTTATAAGTTTTTTATTTATACAGGTTTGCTATCACATATGTATGCATTTAGCACTTTTCTCATATAATATTATTATTTTATTTCCTGGTGTGTTATTGTGCACGGCACCTTGTAACTCTAAGGGGTCCATATAACCTCACAGAGTTTTATTGGCACTTGTGCACTTTATATTTAGTTGTGCGTTTTCAGATTTTGTGCACATTATTTGTTTTGCTATATTTTGCACTTGCACTTTACACCAGTTGTATGTTTACTATTTTATGCACATTATTATATTCTTGTGGGTCTATAACTATAGATTAAGATGCAAATTATTCAGTGCATAGCCATTCCAGCGCAGCGTATATTAAATTTTGGTTTTAATGTGCAGGAATGTATGAGACGTGTTTAACGTTTGCAGCTTGTTAGTGGCAGATAGATAGGGGGTTCTTTAAGGCTCGCAGGATTTTGTTGTGTCAAACAAGGGCAGCAGCTGAGGCAGAATTCACTGGGTCAAAGCAAGAAACGAAAGAGGCTATAGGTACCATCCCCCTGCTTTGTGACCACAGACTGTTTCGGACGACTTTGCAGTATTACGAGTGACCAGCAGCACTGGCAATACATTGCCAGATTCAACAATTACATTTTTTAGACATACATGTATTGGGTAATTGTGCAGGCACAGCGGCAATGCCGTCCATATCTCCTTCCCTAGAAAAACCGTGCACCTCCATTATACTAATTTCCCTTTGTCCATCCCCAAGTTGCTCAGATGTCATACCCATATCTTTATGCACTACCTTGGTATGTTCAGAGGGCTCAGTTGGTGAATCCTGGGTGTCATCAATGGGCACCTAGCAGCACCATTCTGGGATTCTCATCCAAGACTCTGACCTCTGTCATCCCTGCTACGCCCATGCACAGGGCAGATGCAAGTGGGCTCCCCCAACACCAGTGAGCTAAGAAATTATTTTGGGATGTTTTATCCACAGCTCAATGTGAACTAGAGAGACTTCTGTCTTGTCCTGAAAACCAGTACTAGTTCGGCTGCCCATGGTGACTGGCAGTAGGTTGTTGGTTTTGCCCCTGGCTCCTCCACTGAACACAACATAGAGGAATGGGTTCTGGTCAGGTGCAGTCAGATTCTTCTATTCAGAACAAGTTTCTGAGGTGTCTGAGCTTGCTGCAAGTAAAGACTTTGCAGGTGTCAGCTGATGCCAACTTACTAGGAGTTCCAGTTGCTGGGATGCCTGGCTCACAAGCATAGCAGGGGTCATGGTTAGTGATTGTTCTCCTTTTCAGCCACTAGGGGGAGCCCAAAAACCTGAGTAGATGCTGATTCTGCTGCCACTTTGGCAGATTCAAGCTTGAAATCCATCAAACTGTCGAATGTTTGAGGGACAGATATTTAGGGATTGATTCTGGATCATCAGGTACTCCAGTGGAAACCTTTTCAGTCTTATAGCCGACTGAATGTGGTTTGTAGGAAGCCTAAAGCATTCATGTAAGCGTCTCCAGGTCCTTTCTGCAAAGTCCTGAATATCTTTTTCTGTAGACTTCCGAGGCCAAAAGACAGCTTTTTGATAAAAATGCGATCTTGTAATTTCTCATCCCTCTCAGTTGGCTATTACACACAAGCCTCCAGAGCTTTTCCCAAGAAAAGAAGAATGGGGATGATAGAACAAGGAAGTTGGCAAGTGTGTAGGATGCAGCCCGCTTGGTCTCAATAGGCTGGAAGTTGCAAGCCCACTCTGTCTGGGGCAACTGGTATCGATTACAATTTTCTTCAAAGAATAATAAATAAGTATCATTAATACGGTCCATCACTGGATATTTGGCTGCATTGCTCACAGCCAAAAAGGTGCTACCCTGTGCTCAGGAGAGCCAATAGCTGTGTCAATTTGTGTCATTGGGCAGCTTCCCTGTCTTTCCAGCCCTCTACATACTGCCTCTCAGCTGGAAACTGTACAGCAACCCTTTCAAATTGGGGCTGGAGAAGCTGCAGGTACATCACAGGATTTATAGCCATTATCCATTTTAGTGGTTTCTGCAGCTGAGAATTGATGTTGAGTCCAGGCTGTCTAGTGCTAGCATGCCCAGATTGTATTTCTTGGTACATCATTCAGTCCTTGGCTGGCGGTACCAGAACCACTTGAACCACTTAACAGACCTCCTTCTCCTGCAGGCTCTGCCAGAATCTGTTGTACCTCAATATCCACCTCAAGCAAGTCATGAATCAGGTCCTCTTTTGACTTGTTATGCGTTTCAATCTGCCTTGCCACATTCATCAGATCATCTTAGTTCTTTTTTGTATCCTAAGTCCCCATGTACACTGCTGCTGCTAAACGGACATTAAGAGGCAGTTGGACACTTTTTTTAACTGCCTCTGAACTCATTCAATGGTATCTTATGTGTACACGTATACAGGTTTGTTTACTGTCGTTTTTAGGCATTTGTGTTTATAGGCATTTTTTTAAGGCAAACAAATTAGTTCATACGCCAAAGTTTCCAACGTTTCAGATGCCAAAAGTGGCTAAATGTGGTAACCCACATTTCGTTTATAGGCGTCTTCTGTTTTTGGCCATTTAGAAAAAATATATATATACACCTGTATATATTTTTTTTAGAAATGCTTCTAAAATGCAAACACGGCATGTAAACGTGGCAAAACTGATGTTTTAAACGTGGGTTACTATCTGTCAAGTTAAATTGTTCAGGAGAGGTTGTAAAAACATCCAGTGTACATGAAGCCTTATGGATTAACCATGATTGCAAATGAAAACATAGCATAGAAAAACAATTGATAAGGAAGGAACTGTTATTGCACATCTCTCTATATGATAAAGTGTTTTGCAGAAGCTTACGTCTAACTGCTTCCATAGAGGTTACAATCCTTTAGTGCAGGGTTTGTTACTTGCCTCATGTACTAAGGCAGGCCATAGATGGTGGCGATTTCTTTCCTGTAAACTGGTTTGCAGAAAAGAAATTCACACGATTCCCCCATTAAGACAGACAGCGCTAACAGGGGAATCCCTCCTGCTGAAACACTGTCATTCTGGTGGGGGTGGGGAAGCTGTCCCCACCGGGAGAAGATAGTGATAAATGCAAATAAAATCTGTCAGGTTGGTTGTACCCAAGTCAGCTTGGTACATTCAGCCTGCCCATACACAGTTCTCATCTCGGTCGGTTACTACTGAACCATCTGTAGCCAGCCTAATTCTGTAAGTAGAATGATCTCACCTCACTGCTAACCAGAATGTGATTATACTTGCAGATCCCACCTTGTGCAGAGATATTCCTTCTCTGGGATATCCAAGCACCAGCAAAATGAGATTGATCTATATAAAAAAGTATGCTGCACTAGCATATGTAGCATAGTTTAATTATCAGTTTTGGTGTTTATTCACTTTACATTTGCAGCTAATTTATAGATCTTTTTGTTCAATATTGGTATAATTAGATCGATCGTCACTGGAGCAGATTAAGTATGCAACCATTTACAAATACACAGCAGTGGCAACAGAAACCAGCATCAATAACAGCACCTACTGTTGCGATTGTGATTACGTTCAAATATTTGCAGGTCCGGGAGGGTGTCTATGTTGCACGCATTCCCGCACCTGCATGTAGCCACACAAACGTGCTGCAGCACAAAAAACATGCGGGGTGCCATTTACTCATAAAGGCACCCCCTCCAACCGAAATATATGGCGCAGTTTCCCGCACACAGAAATTGCATGGTGCAAAAGCGCCATTCGGTTTCCATGCTGCCATGTATAACAAAAGGTGCAGGGGCCTGTTCTCTGCAGGAAACGCAGACAGAAGCCCATTCAAATAAATGAGATGCCATGCACACGCGACACACAGAGTCACATACATGTGAACTGGGGCTTAAAAAATGCCATGCCCAGACAGGAACATAACAGTTTAAAATCTGGTATGTCCCTACAGAAGCAAAAATGCTTTCATTTCTAAGTTTTCAGAGATTCAGCTTAATTTTGAAATAATGTTTTAATGAAAGAAAAGAAAATACGACTAAAAAAATGTTTACAAGGAAAAAATACAAAAAAAATAGACAACAGTAAAACAGGAGTAAAAATTAAATATTTATGTAAAGATCACTGCATTGAGCCTGTGCAGAGTCAGTCAAATCTGGCATTCATAAACAATTTTCTCTTTATAGTATCAGCCTAGGTTCAAATTGATTCGATTTGACGTGTCAAAACTCATGCCAAATCGGCGGCTATTTCTGGCAATGGCACCGTGCAAATCGGTGTGACGCCGTCTTTGTGGCGCCGCACCAAAAGTAGTTTCTGTACTACTTTTGGAGACTTTGGGGTGTGATTTGTATAGACATCTGTGCAGGAACCCGCACAGATGACTCCGAAATCGCTCCTGAAGTCAGACTGACATGTGGGTATGAAATTGTGCGAGCTCAGCTTAACTCGCACAATTTCAATCCTGCTTGTCAGTGTGGGCTCACACACCAACCTGGGCTCAATGGTAAATGAGAGATGAAGTTGCCAAATGCAACAGTAGTTTGAACATAGAGAGGGCCCTGCATCTAATTACACCCAATTAGAGGTGTTGGAGATATTTATTATGCTTAACAGACTCTTAACGGTGAGTATTCTAAATAAGTCTCCAAATTCACCTGACGGTTTTGAAATCCACCAATCAAAAGTTTATTGAATAGAATACAATTACAATTTCACAGAAATCAATTACTACATAGACCTTATGAATATATTGCTTAGGTGATCTAATGTGTTTTACCTGGCAATATAAGAGTGTTTGCGGTCTTACTGATTGGCATCTTCCTATACATTAGTGTAGCCACAGAGTTAACTCTAGCAAAGAAAACATTATGGAGCTTAATATAGGTCACTACCTCTAGTCTGACACTAGAAGGTTTATGTATATTTTTCATTCTGACTATTTACAACAGGGTCATTAGGAGTAGTATGCAGATCACGAGTTAAGTATTGTTTATGATACTGCTGCATAATGTAACACTTTAGTTCGTATAGCAGCATACATATCTGTCCAAAATGAAGGAACAACTTTGGCTCGGTTCACATGTTAATCAATGATAACTGTCTTAATTCGCACTACTGAAGTTGTTTTGACTTTAGAAAAGGTTCCTGTACTACTTTAAGGTGACTTCTGTCCGACTTGTGCCCATAGACTTTAATGAAATCATCTATATAGTGATGCGATTTGGATTTGACATTGCAAAAAGTTTATCCAGGTATGCCGTAAAAGTTGCTTCAAAGTTGCTATAAAGTCGCATCAAGTAGTACTCAAGTCGTCAGTAAGTGCCTGGCAAAGTCGCATGACTTTCAGGTAGCAGCAGTGTGAGCCGAGACTGAGAAGAAAAAAAGGGCTACAGGAGTGATTTGGTTCCAAATGAGGCACAGTTGGGAGGTATGCTAACCCTTCTCACACTAAGCATGATACAAAATTAGACAATAAGTTCAAATAAAAGGCATGTGGCTATGTTTGCATTATACTTTTGAATGTTATTTTTGGAGTAAAAGATAATTACAAAGCAGATTTCATTCTAAAGCTTATAACTTTTAAGACTGTTGTGTGTGTTTTTGTGCATTTCTCAAACATTGGGCATACCACAATTTTCGAAGAAATGAAGCAACTGCAAAATGACCATAGGTGATGTAAATTTAGTCTGTATTTTTAGTGCAACCAGCAGGTTAATCCCCCCATACAAAGTCAGAATACACTGATCAGTGTTGCAGGCAATATGATCGACTGGGGAAAATTTGACAGGGTGGTTGATTGGTAGATGGACTTCTGTACAACCTCCCTGCCCATACATGGATCGAAATTCGGCTGGTCTCTACTGAACTGGCCAAATTTCAATACATCCTTAAACTTATTTACGTTTTAATTACACTACAGCATAGGTACTTTTAAATTCATATTTAAAACAAAGAAATTATATGTGACCATATTCTAATATTATGCAAGTTGTTCATTTTAGTACTGACTGGAGGTGTCCTGCCTTCAATCTATATACAGTATAAAAGAGAATGTTACCCCAACATTTCATATTCCTAATATGTGTCTGTTGTACCATGTACTTGTGTTAAAAAAAAGTATCCTGCGCTCTTTCCATTGCTTTGTGTGAAATACCTTGTCATCATTTCAGTCTCCACCCCCCCCCCCCCTGCTCTCCTTTAACCCCTTCCTGGTAACCATACACATATATGTGGCCATATGGCCAAGGGGGTTCTTTTTCCATGGGGCCACATACAGTGCCTTGCAAAAGTATTCACCCCCTTTTTACCTATTTTGTTACATTACAGCCTTTAGTTCAATGTTTTTTTTAATCTGAATTATATGTGATGGATCAGAACACAATAGTCTAAGTTGGTGAAGTAAAATTAGAAAATATATACATAAAACTATTTTTCAGAAGTAATAAACTGATCATTGGCATGTTCACCCCCTTTGTTATGAAGCCCATACAAAGCTCTGGTGCAACCAATTACCTTCAGAAGTCGCATAATTAGTGAAATGATGTCCACCTGTGTGCAATCTAAGTGTCACATGATCTGTCATTACATATACATACACCTTTTTGAAAGGTCTCAGAGGCTGCAACACCTAAGCAAGAGGCACCACTATCCAAATACTGCCATTTAGACCAAGGAACTCTCCAAACTAGGGGCAATGTTGTTGAGAATTACAAGTCAGGGTTAGGTTATAAAAAAAATATCCAAATCTTTGATGATCCCTAGGAGTGCCATCAAATCTCTCATAACCAAATGGAAAGAACATGGCACAACAGCAAACCTGCCAAGAGAAGGCCGTACACCAAAACTCAGGGACCGAGCAAGGAGGGCATTAATCAGAGAGAAAAAAAAATAAGAGTGGTGCTCTTATTCAATAACAAGCCATGAATAATATACTTAAAGAATGAACATGATAAGTATCCAAAACATACAAATAAACGTGAATAAAAGTCCAACTAAAGCTCAATGCTAGGAGTCCGTTCATATAAAACAAAAAAAGAAGACGACTATCACTGTGTCAACAAATGTAGTGCGGCGGTCCCATCCCTGTATATAATCCAAAAAAGAGGCCCCCTTGATGGGACTTTAATCAGACCACCAACACCACCAAATGTACAAATAAAACATAGAATTTTATTTATGGAATACAAAATGATAAAAAGACACACACAAGCAAAGAATGTCTCCAATAAAATATACAGCCAAAAAATACAGAATAAATTATATATACAAAGACCACTAATACTCTCATAGGTATCCCAAACCCGATGCATTTCCAGTTTCTAAATAAAATTCTATGTTTTATTTGTAGATTTGGTGATGGTGGTCTGATTAAAGTCCCATCAAGGGGGCCTCTTTTTTGAACAGTTCATATAAAAGTTAAGAATCTCATAGGGGTAACTTGATAGAAGAAAAAACAGACAACACATCAATCCAAACATAGACCGTTATATTTAAGAATTGACCGCTCACCTCCAAAAATGACCCAAAGGTCAAACAAGGCTCATCAGATAGTCAGATAAAGAATCCTGCTAATGGATCTGTAAAGACATCCAGGTCCCAAGCGAAGACGAAGAAATATGTCCAAAATTTGGTATCAAAACATCTTGGGAAACTCTTTATGTAGAGGAAACAGTTCGCTCCAAGAAATGGTACTTTTATTTCATTTGAGCGTCATTTATAAAAGAACAGTCATAGTGCAATTTTGCCAAATAAAAAGTAAATTTATTAAGTAAAAGAAGCTGCTTACATCAAGAAAGAATAAAAATCGCAGTAAGAAACAATGGGCGTAGTGACACTCGCCTTCTCACCGCACTTCTGTAAAACGCCAATGCAAATGACGTCACAAGGCTCCACCCGACACGTTGCGTCACCTGACTTCCTCAGGGATAGGATCAGGGACAGCCAAGTGACAAGTGCTGTTATTTATACCCCCTCCAACCAATGGGTAAGCCTTAGTAACAGGTGAGTCATCAGTTCATCTGTGTCCAATATAATTAATTGGCCAATAAGAAAAAACATCCGTCATGGCAAGAGAAAACTGCCTAGCAACCAAAAGGCGATAGGTTGCACACAATACAATAAAATTAAATAAATTAAATACAACACTAAATGGTGGACAAACGTGGAAATTTTAAACATTCAATATGCAAATTGATACAGAAGTATTTTTCGTACAAGGTTTACAAAAAAGGAATATTGGAGAGAAAAAAAACGAAATCCAAAAATAAAAGATATATAAAATACGCACAATAAGAACGAGTGAGAGGATGATAATGGTGACATCTAGTGGGCAAAAAACAACAGAGATGCCACATGTAGTTATACAGTTAAACAATTCTAGACATACTAAGTATGACATCTAGTGGACAAGAACAATATCACCACTGAAAGGATACATATAGAAATGACCCGAAATGCTCATAAATGCATCAAACAGTGGTTTCATTGTACAAGACTAAACGTAACAGATAAGTAAATAGAAATAAAAATGAAAAAATTGACTTCTAGAAATCAGAAACGAAACAATTAAGGTCAAAATCAATGTTTAACCCTTGAGGATGGAAAGATTTAATTAAAAAAATCCATGACAACTCTATTACTCCCTCTCTGGTGAGGTTTAGATCTTTCAATTGCCCAAAATGTTAATGCTGAAGGGTCGTGTAAGTGGAATTGGGCAAATGTCTAGGGACACTATGCTTAGTAATCCCCTTATTTTTTGAATATGCTCTCTAATCCTTTTCCACATCGGGTGTTTAGTCCTACCGATATATTGTTTCAAGCACAGACATTGGAGGACATACACCACCCCCTTAGTCCTACAAAGAATAAAAATCTTTGATCTGATATTCCTTATCGGTAACAGTGAATTTGAATGCATCGCCTTTTTGGCCATTCAGCTTAGTATTCTTGCATGCGTAACATCTCCTGCATGGAAAAAAAAAAACCTTTTCCCTGAAAGAAGGTGAAGCTAGTTGCTTGACTAGGAGGATCAGGGATATTATTCGCAATCATATCCCGTAAGGTAGGTGCTCACCTATGCGTGAATTTCGGTACTACTGGTCTAATGGTACACAACTGGGAGTCGGCTCTTAGAATGGACCAATGTTTCTTAAATATTTTTTCTATTTGCTTATGCTGTACATTATAATTCAGAATAATAGGGAGCTCATAGGTGGTGCTTTCAATTTGTCCATTGTTAGAGATGAACTCTCCATTCTGGTGACTTCTATTTTATGGTTAATGAAATCTTCATTGAATCCTCTTTGAACAAATCTGTTACCAATAAATCTTGCCTGTTTGTTGAAATCTTGTTCATTCGTAAGATTTCTGTGTAATCTAATCAGCTGGCGTTTTGATATATTGATAAGCCAAGGGTCATGATGGCAGCTATCTGTTGGAATGTAGCTATTCTGATCAACCTGCTTGAAAAAGATTTTAGTGATGAAATTTTGGTCTTTAAATTCTATAGTTAGATACTCCAGCAACCTAATATATACTGAATAATATACATGAAAAATTGTCAAAATAACATTACTAAAAAATTATATTCAAATAATCACTTAATCAGTTAGCTCAAAAACATGTCTGTATTGACCACAATATTCATGAGTCTGAGGTGGTAAATGATTCAATTAATGTATCACACAAAGTGTCCTTTTTAGTGTAGCAAGGATGGCCAAATGATACAAATTATGGCAGAAAGTCCTTTCTCTTCACTCAGAAACACCATACAAAGGATCCATCCAGCAATGCATCAAAAGAAAGTGAAGTCTGACTAGGTGGCCACTTACCAGATCTGTAGGATCTCAAATGACAGATCACATGGGCACGTATGAGGAGGATTCCTCACCACCAGGCAATATGTTCAGACAATATGTCCATCCACTCCCTGGATACAGATCATCCACACCCCCGACGTAAACAAGCGGGATACTTCCTCCACACAGCACATGTCTGCAGTGCTGTTCGCATTCCTTGAGCACACTGGGATCCCTCAAACGTGATCACTTAAAAAAACATGCCACCTAACAGCACTCTTTTCATCTATTTCCCAACATCCCTGCATCAATTAGACACAAGTGATTACCTGGATTTTGTAATACACCTGTAGGAAATGTATTTTCTTCTGTCTTTGTAAAATGACAAACTCAAGGCTGCGTGCAAGGGACACGGCAGAGAAGAAAGGTGACACACAAGAATGATGCTGGACTAGGAAAGGCTGCTCAGGTCAATGATGAACAGGAAAGGGGAGGGCCGTGTGGCACTTCCTTTGGTGAAACTTGGTCACTTTTGTATTTAATACAAGCAGGTTGCGCAACTGAAGATTTTTTCACAATCCCCATGATTTGTGTATATGTAAAGAGGCTCCTGCGCTCTATGGCAAAAAAGAACAATTTTGGAAGTGGAATGAAAAAATTGTTCTAATCGGAGCAGCAGACACTGTTATGAGTAAACTCTCAATAAAGATCAACAAACCAGAAGGGGGGTGTGTTGCGCTTCCTTAAATACCAAAAGAAAAAAATAAACAATAAGCTTATGTGATAAAAAGTGACTGTCAATCCTTCACAAAATATCAAAAACCAGTGCAAAATGTGTGGTACTGTAAAAGTGCATAGAAATGAACATCTGATATAAAAATATATATATATATATCTTAATAGTGCATCTTACTAGTGCCTATACAATAAGAACCGATAAAAAACGGGGGAGGGGAGGGGGGGGGGGGGGCTCCCGCTATATTGTGCAAAAAGTGAATTGCAATAGCTATATAAAATAAAGTGAATCGTCTAAGATAAAAACAAAAAGGGGGAGTCAGACATCTAAAATAAAACTACAAACATAGTATATAAATAACTTAGTGTAGTAAATAGTCCAAAAAAAAAATCTATGAATGGTTTAAAAGTGCAAAAAAACATAAAAGCCAACAGTATAATCCTTAGTAAGAAGGAAAAAAATAGCAAAAAAATAGTAGCAACAAATAGTAAATCTCGATAGTGTCCCATACACAGTCCAATCGTGCAGATCTAAAATGTGATTTCACAACCAAACATAAAGTGCAAATGTGCCAAAGTAGCTCTCCTCCAAGCGGTATCCCGTGTTAGTGTGGATAATCCTAAATAATTACCTCACAGCTGTAAGGCTACAGCGAGAAAGTAAATTTCCAGGGGAAAATTCCAGGGGGTCAGATGAACTGTGACTGGGACTTCTGACAGTGCCACTCTTCCTTGTAGTTTTAGCCGACCAACAATGCTCAAAATAACAAGTAAAAGATATCCTCCATAGTGTAGTAGTTTTAAAATGAACGATTTATTTGTAAAACAAACTATATCTACTCACAAACAGGAGCGAATAAACAGGCACACACAACTAGACGGATCGATGGATGATACGAACGTCACTTCCGATTTCCTACTCGTTACGTCTCGAATGGACTTCAACTGGGATATTTCTAAAGGGATCGGAAGAGCTTATATGAGAGTACTGGGCAGATCGCGTCCGCCCATTGTTTACGTAGCTAGAGTGTGTAATCACACAAACGGGCAACTGAATCAACCTGCATTAGCATAGCTAAGGCATGCATTCGTAAAACGGGTAATTCGAATGCCGGAGATGTGCACCGTTCTATATCTCGACTCCCTCCGTACTTCACAATAAGTTCGTTAAAAAAATAAAAATAGTAACAAGTGGGTACGGACAATATAAGAAAAAACGACAACGACCGAATAAAAATTAATTTAAAAATACGAATCCACCGTAAGACTATATGTCTAAGGTAACGATTCGCATCGTGTAACGTGCTTATATCACTCCGACAGAAATAGCCGCGGGAACTTCATATTCCATACGATCACCCGTCGGCCATTTTGTCGGAGTCCTAAATTGCCATTGAACAAAACAGTCTTTATTCTAGTGACGGTGGCTAAATTAGGATCATCGCAAAAACAGCTACTAAAAAATTGTAATTATTTTACTAAAAACACAATCAAACATCCCAGAATTTAAAACCTATTTCCTTTAGTTATAACTTTAAAATTAGGGAATGGTTCAACAACGTTCGTATTTCTAAATATATATTAATACGAGAAAAAATGCATTATACTAATATTTATGTAAACAGAGTATTAGATAAAAATAGCAATTTCATTAAAAATAATTTCAATAAAAAGAGGCGAGACCAATCACATAAATTTTCCAGTTCAAATCAGAGGCCTAAAATTAAACGTATAGGGGAATTTCGGAAATGTCGTATGTATTTACAGTGCAATTAGCATATAAAAATTCAGTCATTCTCCATAAATTAATCCTCTAAAATACAGTCCAAAATTTAAGACCAAAGATTAAAAAATTATTAAATTATTAAAATATACATATATTATCATAGTATGTAATCGAGGCAGGAGATATAAAAGAGAACATAAAAACGTTAAAAATTACTGATAAAGCAGTTTAAGTCGAACTCAATATTTAATCCTCTGGGGCTAAAAGTGTCAAGCGTGAATATCCATTTCGATTCTATTTGGCTTAGGGTCCTCACTTTGTGTCCACCCCTCCAATGTTTAGCATATGGGATGCCTGGGGTCTTTTTTGTGATGAGTAGCGAAATGCTTAGAAACACTATGTTTATCATACCCCTTTAGAATATTCTGTATGTGCTCTTTGAGTCTGATCCTTAAAAGTCTCTTTGTGCGGCCAACATATTGTAGGCCGCAACTACATTCTAAAACGTATACAGCACCTTCTGTGTTACAGCATATAAAATCTTTGACTTTATATGAATTACCAGTGCTTTTGGACGAAAATTCAAACACTTTTTCAGGTTTACTTGCTCTTGTGCATGCAAAGCACCTTTTACAGGGATAGAACCCCTTACCTGTGAAAAACGTGTAGTTGATCACAGGGGGATCTGGTATATTTTTTACCAACATATCTCTCAAGGTTGGGGCACGCCTATAAGTAAAGTGCGGCCTAGGTGGTAGAACCTCATGAAGGTCCCTATCATTCAATAGAATGTGCCAATGTTTTATTATATTTTCTATACTTTTGTATTGGCTATTATAGTCAAGTATTAGTGTCCCTTCTTTACATCTCTTATTTTTGTCCAGCTCTGAGGTTTTTTCTTTCTCTTTAAGAGGATTTAGACGATCGATATTTTCGACTTCTGCTATTTTTTCCAGGATTATGTCCTTATCGTAGCCTTTTTCACAGAATCTCTGTCCCATGGAATTAGCCTGATCCAAAAAAACTTCCTTTTTGTTACAGTTTCTCCTCAGTCTCATAAATTGGCCTTTAGGAATGTTAAAGAGCCAATTATGATGATGGCAACTTGTTACTGGGAGGTAGCTGTTTTTGTCCACGCTTTTGAAATGCGTTTTGGTCTGCAATTTACCATCTTCCTGTAAAATTGTCAGATCCAGGAAAGTAATTTCTTTTTCATCTGTATTCCATGTTAATTTTATGTTTAGATCATTAGAGTTCAATTTCTATTTCAGTTCTATTTTTTTGCTATTTTTTTCCTTTTTACTAAGGATTATACTGTTGGCGTTTATGTTTTTTTGCACTTTTAAACCATTCATAGATTTTTTTGGACTATTTACTACACTAAGTTATTTATATACTATGTTTGTAGTTTTATTTTAGATGTCTGACTCCCCCTTTTTGTTTTTATCTTAGACGATTCACTTTATTTTATATAGCTATTGCAATTCACTTTTTGCACAATATAGCGGGAGCCCCCCCCCCTCCCCTCCCCCGTTTTTTATCGGTTCTTATTGTATAGGCACTAGTAAGATGCACTATTAAGATATATATATATTTTTTTATATCAGATGTTCATTTCTATGCACTTTTACAGTACCACACATTTTGCACTGGTTTTTGATATTTTGTGAAGGATTGACAGTCACTTTTTATCACATAAGCTTATTGTTTATTTTTTTCTTTTGGTATTTAAGGAAGCGCAACACACCCCCCTTCTGGTTTGTTGATCTTTATTGAGAGTTTACTCATAACAGTGTCTGCTGCTCCGATTAGAACTATTTTTTCATTCCACTTCCAAAATTGTTTTTTTGCTATAGAGCGCAGGAGCCTCTTTACATATACACTATCTGACCTAAAACCTTTTACTCCCGCAGCAAATATGGAAGTTTTCTCTTTTTTAGAGAAAAGAACAATTAATCTGGAAGAGGTGTTCAATGCTACCAATATAGAAACTAAAAATAAAAATAACAATGTAGAACATCTGGTAAAAAAACTGAGGTACAATATGGAAAAGAGAGTCAGTCTATGGTGGGACACTACCACCTTTGAACAGTACCTGAAAGATGGTTTGGTCCCTAGACGTCTCAGGTGGGATATCCCACCTAATGACGGACTAATGGATCAGGACTCAGTAGATGAGTGGTTTAGGTTTTTTAATGAAAAAGGGTTAGAACCATTACGGTTTCTACTACATAGAAAACAGAAAAAAATAAAAATAGTAGAGCAAAATATAGAACAAATTAAAAGTGACCTAGAGATCTTTAAAGACTCTACGGAGTTTATTACTCTGACCACACAGCTGAATAAGGATTTGATGAAAAAAGATAAGGAAGTACAAACTAGAAAAAGTTAAAAATATACTAGAGATATGGGAGATTTTAAGAATGATCAAGTTTTTAGATGGCAGAGCCAATTAGGACGTGTAGATCCTATCTCCACATACTCTACACCTGAGAGACCAATTAGACCTGAGGCAGCTGCACCTTCAGTGGAGATTGCCTCTGGGTCCCATATACTACCTCCCCCTAATGTACAAACTAGGAATAAGACAAATGACCCCCCAAAGACAAATAAATTAAATGATGGGCATAAATTCCCGAAACAATCAACACCCCAACATCTAGAGAGGAGACCGTCACAGAATCCTCATACTCCGAAAAAAGGGTGGAAGAAACCCCATTGGAAAAAAGCCAATAATAAGAGGCCTAATTATGGTGATAATTGGCAACAGCCTCCCTATGATCAATCTCGGGGTCCTTACCATCCACCATATATACGGCATCCTGCACCCCACTATGAGTACAATCGGAGAGAAAGACGACTGGGTACCACCGCAGGTGTATCAGCGACCATACGATCAATACTCCGTCCCTACATACAATCAGTATGCACCTCTTAGAGATTATAGGGATGATGAAAGAGAGGATAACTACTATCAGACCTACTACCCTGATCCATATGAAAATAGGGCTTTTTTAGGGAGAGGTCCGGATCACCACCCCCCAAGGACAAGAGATGTCCAAGTGGAGAAAGATGTAAGTCCAAAAAGAAGAGAGGCAGAAGAGCGGGAGCGCGAGAACAAGCGAAAAAGAGAATAAAAGGCGAAGGGGTATTTAATCTGAGTGGTGTACCCCTAACATCAGAAAAAATGGCTGTATTAGATAGGGGTCTTAAATTTGCGCCTAAAAAGAACTTGGACAAGTTTCAGACGTATGTGAATATTCAAAAATATATTAGAGGGCTCAATATCAAGAAATATTTGTGCAATAATCCGATTAAGATCCATGTCCCCCCTCCCAATGAGGTTATACATAGCACCTTAAGAAACAAGTCGGTTTTTAATCCTCAAATTAATAACAAATTTGTTGATGTTTTTAAAAAAAAAATTGTCGTTGAGGATCTAAAGGCCATAGAGGTTAAGAAACAAAAAGAACCAAATTTCATGAAATGTGGAATGAAACGGTTAAGCGAGCGGAAAGATATAGTAATACGCCCGGCCGATAAAGGAGGAGGAATTGTAATATTGTCGAAAACACAATATAATGAAAATATGGCAAATTTATTGAATGATCCTAAAACCTATACACCATTAGCAAAAAATCCTGTTTTTAAAGGAAGAAACGAGCTTGAAAAAGTTGTGCATCTAGGTTTAAAAAGATTGATTCTGAACAAAAAAGAGGCCCAGTTCCTTATACCAGAATCAGTAAGGACACCAATCATCTATTATTTGCCTAAAATCCATAAGGATAAAACTAACCCTCCTCCGAGGCCCATAGTAAATGGCATAGACTCGCTTACCACGAGAATAGGTTCCTACATAGATAATTTCTTACAACCAGTAGTTAAAATGACGAAAGCATACCTCCAGGATACAAAGCACACTCTGCAGATTTTGGAAACTATCTCGAATGATGGTCCATTTATCTTAACCACAGCAGATGTGACTTCCCTTTATACGATAATCCCCCACCATGAGGCCTGCGAAGCTGTGAAATGGGGTCTGAGAACCCATTCCCAACTTGCCTGTTCCCAAAGGAAATTTATAGTCAAGTGTCTAGATTTTTGCCTAAAGAATAATTATTTCTGGTTCAACCATAAGTTTTACCATCAGGCTACTGGCGTCGCAATGGGAGCAAAATTTGCTCCCAGCGTCGCCGGTCTATTTATGGCAAAATGGGAGGAAAATAGAGTTTTCTCTAACATACCACCTGAGTTGGTAATGTATAGACGATATATCGACGACATAATTCTATGGAAAGGAAATAGCGCTAGCCTAAATGATTTTAAACAGAAATTGAACTCTAATGATCTAAACATAAAATTAACATGGAATACAGATGAAAAAGAAATTACTTTCCTGGATCTGACAATTTTACAGGAAGATGGTAAATTGCAGACCAAAACGCATTTCAAAAGCGTGGACAAAAACAGCTACCTCCCAGTAACAAGTTGCCATCATCATAATTGGCTCTTTAACATTCCTAAAGGCCAATTTATGAGACTGAGGAGAAACTGTAGCAAAAAGGAAGTTTTTTTGGATCAGGCTAATTCCATGGGACAGAGATTCTGTGAAAAAGGCTACGATAAGGACATAATCCTGGAAAAAATAGCAGAAGTCGAAAATATCGATCGTCTAAATCCTCTTAAAGAGAAAGAAAAAACCTCAGAGCTGGACAAAAATAAGAGATGTAAAGAAGGGACACTAATACTTGACTATAATAGCCAATACAAAAGTATAGAAAATATAATAAAACATTGGCACATTCTATTGAATGATAGGGACCTTCATGAGGTTCTACCACCTAGGCCGCACTTTACTTATAGGCGTGCCCCAACCTTGAGAGATATGTTGGTAAAAAATATACCAGATCCCCCTGTGATCAACTACACGTTTTTCACAGGTAAGGGGTTCTATCCCTGTAAAAGGTGCTTTGCATGCACAAGAGCAAGTAAACCTGAAAAAGTGTTTGAATTTTTGTCCAAAAGCACTGGTAATTCATATAAAGTCAAAGATTTTATATGCTGTAACACAGAAGGTGCTGTATACGTTTTAGAATGTAGTTGCGGCCTACAATATGTTGGCCGCACAAAGAGACTTTTAAGGATCAGACTCAAAGAGCACATACAGAATATTCTAAAGGGGTATGATAAACATAGTGTTTCTAAGCATTTCGCTACTCATCACAAAAAAGACCCCAGGCATTTGAAATTTTGGGACATTGTCCCATATGCTAAACATTGGAGGGGTGGACACAAAGTGAGGACCCTAAGCCAAATAGAATCGAAATGGATATTCACGCTTGACACTTTTAGCCCCAGAGGATTAAATATTGAGTTCGACTTAAACTGCTTTATCAGTAATTTTTAACGTTTTTATGTTCTCTTTTATATCTCCTGCCTCGATTACATACTATGATAATATATGTATATTTTAATAACTTAATAATTTAATAATTTTTTAATCTTTGGTCTTAAATTTTGGACTGTATTTTAGAGGATTAATTTATGGAGAATGACTGAATTTTTATATGCTAATTGCACTGTAAATACATACGTCATTTCCGAAATTCCCCTATACGTTTAATTTTAGGCCTCTGATTTGAACTGGAAAATTTATGTGATTGGTCTCGCCTCTTTTTATTGAAATTATTTTTAATGAAATTGCTATTTTTATCTAATACTCTGTTTACATAAATATTAGTATAATCCATTTTTTCTCGTATTAATATATATTTAGAAATACGAACGTTGTTGAACCATTCCCTAATTTTAAAGTTATAACTAAAGGAAATAGGTTTTAAATTCTGGGATGTTTGATTGTGTTTTTAGTAAAATAATTAAAAATTTTTAGTAGCTGTTTTTGCGATGATCCTAATTTAGCCACCGTCACTAGAATAAAGACTGTTTTGTTCAATGGCAATTTAGGACTCCGACAAAATGGCCGACGGGTGATCGTATGGAATATGAAGTTCCCGCGGCTATTTCTGTCGGAGTGATATAAGCACGTTACACGATGCGAATCGTTACCTTAGACATATAGTCTTACGGTGGATTCGTATTTTTAAATTAATTTTTATTCGGTCGTTGTCGTTTTTTCTTATATTGTCCGTACCCACTTGTTACTATTTTTATTTTTTTAACGGAGGGAGTCAAGATATAGAACGGTACATATCTCCGGCATTCGAATTACCCGTTTTACGAATGCATGCCTTAGCTATGCTAATGCAGGTTGATTCAGTTGCCCGTTTGTGTGATTACACACTCTAGCTACGTAAACAATGGGCGGACGCGATCCGCCCAGTACTCTCATATAAGCTCTTCCGATCCCTTTAGAAATATCCCAGTTGAAGTCCATTCGAGACGTAACGCGTAGGAAATCGGAAGTGACGTTCGTATCATCCATCGATCCGTCTAGTTGTGTGTGCCTGTTTATTCGCTCCTGTTTGTGAGTAGATATAGTTTGTTTTACAAATAAATCGTTCATTTTAAAACTACTACACTATGGAGGATATCTTTTACTTGTTATTTTGAGCATTGTTGGTCGGCTAAAACTACAAGGAAGAGTGGCACTGTCAGAAGTCCCAGTCACAGTTCATCTGACCCCCTGGAATTTTCCCCTGGAAATTTACTTTCTCGCTGTAGCCTTACAGCTGTGAGGTAATTATTTAGGATTATCCACACTAACACGGGATACCGCTTGGAGGAGAGCTACTTTGGCACATTTGCACTTTATGTTTGGTTGTGAAATCACATTTTAGATCTGCACGATTGGACTGTGTATGGGACACTATCGAGATTTACTATTTGTTGCTACTATTTTTTTGCTATTTTTTTCCTTTTTACTAAGGATTATACTGTTGGCTTTTATGTTTTTTTGCACTTTTAAACCATTCATAGATTTTTTTGGACTATTTACTACACAAAGTTATTTATATACTATGTTTGTAGTTTTATTTTAGATGTCTGACTCCCCCTTTTTGTTTTTATCTTAGACGATTCACTTTATTTTATATAGCTATTGCAATTCACTTTTTGCACAATATAGCAGGAGCCCCCCCCCCCCTCCCCTCCCCCGTTTTTTATCGGTTCTTATTGTATAGGCACTAGTAAGATGCACTATTAAGATATATATATATATTTTTATATCAGATGTTCATTTCTATGCACTTTTACAGTACCACACATTTTGCACTGGTTTTTGATATTTTGTGAAGGATTGACAGTCACTTTTTATCACATAAGCTTATTGTTTATTTTTTTCTTTTGGTATTTAAGGAAGCGCAACACACCCTCCTTCTGGTTTGTTAATCCCTATGATTTGTTTAAAATAATCAGAGTTAAACCAAAAATAGTTATGACTAATCCCATAATCCAAACACTTAAGTAAATATGATTTTTGTTTAGATGGTAACTCACTCAAAAAAGTATTAAGGGCCCATTTAACTGATTGAATAGCTTTATGGTCAATAATTGTATACAATGAAGACTTGTCTGCTGTTGCCAATAGCAACCGATAGTGTCTCACTTTGATTCCCTCAAGGATCTGTATAAGAAGTTTGGTGTCCCATAAATAGGTTCTAGTATTTGGTACCACCGGTTGTATGAACAAGTCAATGTACTCACCCAATCCTGCATTAAATGACTAGATGGCGTTGACAATGGATCTCCCTGGTGGATGGGTCTGGTTCTTGTCTAGTTTCGGTATGGTACATATCACAGGTACTCCGCAAGTTTGAGGTAACAGATATTTAGCTTCTTTATCATTTTTAAAATGTTCTTCCTGGTTCCAGGTTGTATTAAGCTCTCTAATTCTTTCTTATATTTTGTTGTGAAATTTCCCTTGTCCGCAGGTCTGATGACTACATTTTTTTTCTCTCCTCTAGCTCCGTAATTCCTTGTTGGATGTGTATTGGATCTCTTATCCTTTTTAGTTTCAGTGTTACAAGATATCACATGGTTGAAAACATCCGCATGTTCATTATTATGAATCTGTGTGTTGAACAGCAATTACTCAACTGAATATGGGTATTATCACTGGTTAGGTTTTGTGACCTTTGGGTCACGGCAACAGATTTATTTAGCATATATTTTTGAATATTCAATCTCCTAGTATATTTCTGAATATCTACATATCGTATGTATCAAATTTGCTCAGATTGCATGTAGGGGCAAATTTCAGACCCTTATCCAGTACTTTTAGTTCATTTATGGCAAGTTCAGATCCACCTAGATTAAAAACACCCTCTCCTAATGGTCTTTTTTCATTTGACTCTTCCGTCCAGCTCGACAGCCCCTCTTTGATTTGGGCTTTTTCTCTGGTCTCTCATTCTCTCCTGTCTCCATTGATCTAAAAAGGTCTCAGTGGACCTTCTTCATAATATTTCCTCAACGGTTCAAACCTATTATGGGTAGGGATTGGACTTGTCCTTGGAATATCATAGTAATTCGGTTGGTTAGCATAGTGATGTGATTGTGGGTTTCTGGGTCTATTTCCATTTCAATTCTGATGCCAATTCGCATTGTTGTTTCCATAGTTATTTTCATACTGTCCATTACTATTGGGGCCATATGGGTTTCCATTGCCATTATTACTTCCATAATTTCCATATTGGCTTGCATATTGGTTTTCATGGTTGTAATTATTCCGTCTTCTTGGTGATTTAAACCAGGGTTTTTGATTTCCCTTATTTTGCCAGCAAGGCAAGAGAGGCAGCACAGAGACCTATGGTAGCCCTGGAGAAGCTGCAAAGTTCCACAGCAGAGACTGGAGTATCTGTACATAGGACGACAAAAAGCTGTACGCTCCATAGAGTTGGGTTTTATGGCAGAGTAGCCAGAAGAAAGCCATTACTTTCAGCAAAAAACAAAATGGCACATTTTGAGTTTGCGAAAAGGCATATGGGAGACTCCCAAAATTTATGGAGGAAGGAGCTCTGGTCTGATGAGAGTAAAATTGAACTTTTTGGCCATCAAAGAAAAGGCTATGGTCTGGCGTAAACCCAATACATCCCATCACCCAAAGAACACCACAGTAAAACATGGTGGTGGCAGCATCATGCTGTGGGGATGTTTTTCAGCAGTCGGGGCTGGGAAACTGGTCAGGGTTAAGAGAAAGATGGATGGTGCTAAATACAGGGATATTCTTGAGCATAACCTATACCACTCAATGGCAATGACCCCAAACACTGCTAAAGCAACACTTGAGTGGTTTAAGGGGAAACATGTAAATGTGCTGGAATGGCCTAGTCAAAGTCCAGACCTCAATCCAATAGAAAATCTGTGGTCAGACTTAAAGATGGCTGTTCATAAGCTCAAACCATCCAACTTGAAGGAGCTGGAACAGTTTTGCAAGGAGGAATGGGGAAAAAATCCCAGTGGTAAGATGTGGCAAGCTCATAGAGACTTATCCAAAGCAACTTGGAGCTGTGATAGCCGCAAAAGGTAGCTCTACAAAGTATTGACTTCGGGGGGGGGGGGGGGGGGGCGTGGAATAGTTATGCACATTGACTTTTCCTATGTGATGTTTGCTTCACAATAATAAAAAAAAATCTTCAAAGTTGTGGGCATGTTCTATAAATTAAATTATGCAAATCCTCAAAAATCCATGTCAACTCCATGTTGTGAGGCAACAAAACACGAAAAATGCCAAGGGGGTGAATACTTTTGCAAGGCACTGTATATGCATATCTCTCTTTGTGCGGCACACTCCTAGTACACAGACCGGACTCTCACCGAGCAGGTCTGGTACTAAGGATCGTGATAGCCTTCGATTGACTGAGCCCATCCCTGTGTTTACTTTCTCTTCTGAATTAAGAGGAAGATATGTTGTCTCTTCCTCCTCTTGCACAAGATGAAGCTGTAAATAAAAAGAAAAACAAGATCTAGATTTGCCAGGGTTAGTTTTAAGGTAAAGTTTGTGGGTCAAAGGTCACCGTCAGAATATTTTGCGTAAAACTTAACATTTTTTTTTAAAATTAGCATCAGTGTCAGTTATCGTGTGTTTTAGGTAGTATAAAAAATGCAAAATGCGCACCATTGTATCTGGGCCTAGTACAGGTATTACTACAGCTAAAATACACATATGTGCTATCACTGTGATTGTCAAGAGCAGGGGAATTTATTTTGGGTTGTTTTTTGGTGGCAAATTATTATTAATAGCAAGAATAATACAGTTAAATTGTAAAAAAGATATATATGGTTTACTATCTTAGATTAGTTTTCTTTTGATGAGGAAAAAAAAAAAAAAAAAGAAGAACGGGAGATATCCGTTACCATTTCCCACCAAAAGACAGACCAATGTGTCTTGAAAATAACAAGGAGTAATCCACCTGGATACAAAAAGTAGTTGTGAAGATATGTACAGTTTTACAAACATGTCAAAGTTGGTAAATTTTTCTTATGCATTAACATTTGTTTTACCCTTAGACAGGAAGGGTTTTTTCTGCCTGTGCTGGGAGCACAGCCTGCCTGCCCTCCAATGGCCAAAACTTGTGTCAAAACACTCCCTTGCATAGCTCTTCACTGGGAAGATTAAATGTACTGCTTTGCACCTTGCTTTCTGCTGATGCCCCTCCCCCCTGCAGTCTCCATCTTCAGACCCTTATGCAGCTGAGAACAGAGGTCATCTGATCACGTATAGAAAAAAAAGTACAGTATTTATAGTTATTTTTATCTCTATTCACAAATATTTTGCCTTGCATTTCTATTATAAACTGAATGGGTTGTTTTACAAGGTAAGGTTTTGCATATCAACTGTACAGAGCATGCGGAAGATATTCACAGCGTGTCACTTTTCTCACATTTTGTTATGTTACAGCCTTATTCCAAAATGGTTTCAATTCATTATTTTCCTCAAAATTCTACAATACCCCATAATAAAATGAAAGAAGTTTGTTTGAAATCTCTGCAAATTTATAAAAAAAACAAAATAAAATAACATGTACATATGTATTCACAGTCTCTGCCATGAGACTCACAATTGAGTTCAGGTGCATCTTATTTCCACTGATCATCCTTGAGAGGTTTCTACAACTTGCAGTCCACCTGTTCTAAATTTAGTTGATTGGACAGGATTTGGAAAGGCACACACCTGTCTATATAAAGTCCCAGAGTCAACAGTGCATGACTGAGCACAAACCAAGCCATGAAGTCCAAGGAAATGTCTGTAGACCTGGGAGATGGGATTGTATCAAAGCCACTCCATAGTAAAGGCACATGACAGCCCACCTGGAGTTTGCCAAAAGGCACCTGAAGCACACTCAGACCATGAGAAAGAAAATTCTCGGGTCTGATGAAATAAAAATTAAACTCTTTGGCCTGAATGGCAAGCATCATGTCTGGAGGAAACCAGGCACCGCTCATCACCTGGCCAATACCATCCCAACAGCGAAGCATGGTGGTGGCAGCCTCATGCTTTGGGGATGTTTTTTAGCAGCAGGAGCTGGGAGACTAGCCAGGATCGAGGGTAAGATAAATGCAGCAATGTACAGAGACATCCTTATGAAAACCTGCTCCAGAGCACTCTGGACCTCAGACTGGGGTTAAAGGTTCATCTTCCAACAGGACAACGACCCTAAGCACACAGCCAAGATAACAATATAGTTACTACAGCCAGAGCCCAGACTTGAACAAAATTGAACACCTCTGGAAAGATCTGAAAACGGCTGTTCACAGATGATCCCCATACAACCTAATTGAGGTCCTGCAAAAAAGTATGGGACAAACTGCCCAAAAAAAGGTGTGCCAAGCTTGTAGCATCATACTCAAAAGGACTTGAGGCTGTAATTGGTGCCAAATGTGCTTTAACCACTTGAGGACCGCCGTATTGCCATTGTACGTCAGCACAATGGCACAGGCAGGCATAATCACGTACATCTACGTGATTGCCTTCCAGCGGGTGGGGGGTCCGATCGGACCCCCTCCCGCTGGTTACGGCGGTCTGATTCGGTCCAGGAGCGCTCCGTGATGAGGGGATGGCCGTTGGTTTTCGGCCACCCCCTCTGGATCGCTCCTGGCCAATGAGAAGCTTCCTCCCCTGTGTATTGTTTACACAGGAAGGAGGAAGTGATGTCATTCTCCTCGGGGCGGTCTTTTTGACCGGACTACGAGGAGAACAGTAAAAGTAAGTGTGCACCAACACTACACTGACATGTAGGTACACACAGGCACACAAACCCCCCCCGATCCCCCCCCCGATCGCCCCCCGATCCCCCCCCCGCCCCCCCTCCCCCCCCCAGTCACAGTGTCACTGATTGCATTGATCATTTCTTTACTGATCAATGCATTCAGTGTCAGTTGTGACAGTAAAAACTGTCAGGACAGTTAGTGTTAGGTCCAGGGTAGCCCCCTATCACCCCCCAATAAAGATTTAACCCCCTGATTGCCCCTAGAGTTAACCCTTTCACCCCCTTTTGCCAGTGTCACTAAGCGATCATTTTTCTGATCGCTGCATGTGTCGCTAGTGTCGCTAGGTAGCTAGTTATTTTTTTAGGTTCACCGCCAGGTTTTTATATCGCTAGGTACCCCGATATACTACCCAATAATGTTTTTAACCCCCTGATTGCCGCTAGTTAACCCTTTCACCCCCTTTTGCCAGTGTCACTAAGCGATCGTTTTTCTGATCGCTGCATTAGTGTCGCTACAGTCGCTAGGTAGCTAGTTATTTTTTTAGGTTCACCGCCAGGTTTTTATAGCGCTAGGTACCCCGATATACTACCCAATAATGTTTTTAACCCCCTGATTGCCGCTAGTTAACCCTTTCACCCCCTTTTGCCAGTGTCACTAAGCGATCATTTTTCTGATCGCTGCATGTGTCGCTAGGTAGCTAGTTATTTTTTTAGGTTCACCGCCAGGTTTTTATAGCGCTAGGTACCCCGATATACTACCCAATAATGGTTTTAACCCCCTGATTGCTGCTAGTTAACCCTTTCACCAGCGATCACAGTATAAGTGTCACTAGTGACGCTGGTTAGCCAGTTAGTTATTTAGGTTCCCCGTCAGGTTTTTATATAGCGCCAGGGACCCCCATATACTACCTAATAAAAATTTGAACCCCCTGATTGCCCCTAGTTAACCCTTTCACCACTGATCACCGTATAAGTGTTATGGGTGACTCTGGTTAGTTTGTTTTTTATAGCATTTTATATTCAAATCCGGAAGGCAGTGCTTGGTTTTCGGGGTCCCGTACGTGGCTAGGCTCCCAAAAAGTCCCCCACATGTGGTATCCCCGTACTCGGGAGAAGCAGCAGAATTTATTTTGGGGTGTAATTTGACTTCTGCCCATAGCATGTGTGAGCAATATATCATTTAGTGACAACTTTGTGCAAAAAAAAAAAAGTTTGTAATATTCCCGCAACTTTTGGCAAAATATAAAATATTCCATGGACTCAACATGCCTCTCAGTAAATAGCTTGGGGTGTCTACTTTCCAAAATGGGGTCATTTGGGGGGGTTTTGTGCTATTTTGGCATTTTATGGCCTTCGAAACTGTGATAGGTAGTGAGGAGTTAAATCAAAAATTTGCACCCTTAGAAATCCTGAAGGTGGTGATTGGTTTTCGGGGTGCCGTGCGCGACTAGACTCCCAAAAAGTCCCACACATGTGGTATCCCCGTACTCGGGAGAAGCAGCAGAATGTATTTTGGGGTGCAATTCCACATATAACCATGGCATGTGTGAGCAATATATCATTTAGTGACAACTTTTTGTAAAAAAAATTTTTTTTTTTGTCATTATTCAATCCCTTAGGACAAAAAAAATAAATATTCAATGGGCTCAACATACCCATCAGCAATTTCCTTGGGGTGTCTACTTTCCAAAATGGGGTCATTTGGGGGGGATTTGTACTGCCCTGCCATTTTAGCACCTCAAGAAATGAGATCGGCAGTCATAAATTAAAAGCTGTGTAAATTCCAGAAAATGTACTCTAGTTTGTAGACGCTATAACTTTTGCGCAAACCAAAAAATATTCGCTTATTGACATTTTTTTTACTAAAGACATGTGGCTGAATAAATTTTGCCCTCAATGTATGACTAAAATTTAGTTTATTCGATTTTTCTTATAACAAAAAGAAGAAAATATCTTTTTTTTTCAAAATTTTCGCTCTTTTTCCATTTATATCGCAAAAAAAAAAAATCGCAGAGGCAATCAAATACCATCAAAAGAAAGCTCTATTTGTGGGAAGAAAAGGACGCAAATTTCGTTTGGGTGCAATATTGCATGACCGCGCAATTACCAGTTAAAGCAGCGCAGTGCGAAATTGCAAAAAGACCTCTGGTCCTTAAGGTATTTATTGGTCCGAGGCTGAAGTGGTTAAAAAGTATTGAGCAAAGGCTGTGAATACTTGTGTACATGGGATTTTTTATTTTTAATAAAATTTGCAAAGATTTTAAACAAACATCTTTCTTGTTGTCATTATGGAGTATTGTTTGTAGAATTTTGAGGAAAAATTATGAATTTAATCTATTTTAGAATAAGGCTGTGTAGCGGCCAAAACCCGTTGCAGGGCGGCCTTGACTTAATGGGCTCACCGGTTACCTTCTCTTGGCCTGCTCTTCCACTTCTAGGTTTTCCCAGAGTTGATACCCAAATGAAACGGATGAAGTCCTTTTAAAAAGGTTTTATTTTGCAGTAAAACTTTCAATCAACACAGTCTCTTAGGGAACAGAGGGCACGGGTGAAGAACTCAGGCACCTTGAACTGCAGGTCTAGCACAGCTGGGCACTTCAAGGCTGAACAGTAAGGCAGTAAGCACGTTGAATCAAACATGAACAATCAACTAAGGGTGAACAGGAACCTTTTTCCTCCATACATGGAACGTTTCCCGTCTCCTCAATGGTACTGGAAAAGTGTGACTTCGTCAATGTCCTTCTGAACTCAGTAACCAGGCACTTCTCAGGATGCCACTTGCCGGCCCTCCTCTGAAGAGTCCTCCCCCCGGTCACTTCCATGAGCTGTGGTGTCCCTCCAAGCCGAGAGCACACTTGGACACTTTGAATCCTCCCTCAGTTACTGGGCCTTGGACCAGCTGGTTCCAAGACTCGGGAAAGGACGAATCCCTACCCCAGACCAAGCAGGTCTATCAGGGGCCACTGACAGGAACATGTTGTGGGGTGTCAAACACCCCTTGACCCCTCAAGGGGCTACCCCGGGGTCCTGGAACCAGACTAGGTCCACACGGGTCTCCCCAACAACTCCGGAACCCCGAACACGTGACCCACACCCCTTTAAGTACCCCTTCCCAGACTCCTCAGTGGGCCCCGGCACTCCCGCTGATTGGCTCCAAGAAGGCCGATACCTAAACATCCAACCAGACTTGGTTCTAGCCCGTCATGTGCACCTCACCATCCACATGACCAGGCAGAACTTCCAAACATAGCCTGGCCAGACTGATGTTAAGGCCTACCTATACAATTTACCCTCAGAACCTTTACTGTTCTGAGGCCAAAAACTAAAATTTACACGCGTGTGACATTTGATCCCAAATGTCATCCGCTACAGCTGTAACATAACAAAAACGTGGGAAAATTGAAGCGCTGTGAACACATTCCAGATGCACTGTACTTTAGATAGACATCATGCTGAACATACATTTATAAACAAACACTCTTACTTTGGAAGATTCCAGCTGACAATTTGCCCTTCTTGTGGCTCTCAATTACATTTGTCACCAATAGCTCCTTTCCCCAGTAAGGACTGGGAACCAGAGTGGTTCATGAAATTACTATACCAGTTATGGCACAGTGATCAAAAGCAGGCTGAAGACTTGAAACCAGATATAAATTCAAATCCTGAATAAAAAAATTATATATATATATATATACACACACACACACACACACACACACACACACACACACACACACACACAGTATCTCACAAAAGTGAGTACACACCTCACATTTTTGTAAATGTGTTATCATATCTTTTCATGCGACAGCACTGAAGAAATGACACTTTGCTACAATGTAAAGTAGTGAGTGTACAGCTTGTATAACAGTGTAAATTTGCTGTCTCTTTAAAATAACTCAACATAGCCACTAATGTTTAAACCGCTGGCAACAAAAGTGAGTACACCTCTAAAGGGAAAATGTCCACAATTAGGCCCAATTAGCCATTTACGCTCCCCGATGTCATGCGACTTGTTAGTGTTACAAGGTCTCAGGTGTGAATGAGGAGCAGGTGTGTTAAATTTGGTGTCATCGTTCTCACCCTCCCATACTGGTCACTGGAAGTTCAACATGGCAACTCATGCCAAATAACTCTGAGGATCTGAAAAAAAAAAGAATTGTTGCTCTACGTAAAGATGACCTAGGCTACAAGAAGATTGCCAAGATCCTGAAACTGAGCTGCAGCATGATGGCCAAGCCCATAAAGCGGTTTAACAGAACAGGCTCCACCATAGTCGACCAAAGAAGTTGAGTGCATGTGCTCAGCATCTTATCCAGAGGTTGTCTTTGGGAAATGGATGTATGAGTGCTGCCAGCATTTTTGCAGAGGTTGAAGGGTGGGGGGGTCAGCCTGTCAGTGCTCAGACCATATGTCGCACACTGCATCAAATTGGTCTGCATGGCTGTCGTCCCAGAAGGAAGCCTCTTCTAAAGATGATGCACAAGAAAGCCTGCAAACAGTTTGCTGAAGAGAAGCAGATTAAGGACATGGATTACTGGAACCATGTTATGTGGTCTGTTGAGACCAAGATAAACTTATTTGGTTGAGATAGTGTCAAGTGTATGTGTGGCGGAAACAAAGGTGTGGAATACAAAGACAGGTGTGTCTTGCCTACAGTCAAGCATGGTGGTGGGAGTGTCATGGTCTGGAGCTGCTTGAGTGCTGCCGGCACTTGGGAGCTACAGTTCATTGAGGGAACCATGAATGCCAACATGTACTGTGATATACTGAAGCAGAGCATGATCCCCTCCCTTTGGAGACTGAGCGGCAGGGCAGTATTCTAACATAACGACCCCAAACTCACCTCCAGGATGACCACTGCCTTGTTAAAGAAGCTGAGGGTAAAGGTGATGGACTGGCCAAGCATGTCTCCTGACCTAAATCCTACTGAGCATCTGTGGGGCATCCTCAAATGGAAGGTGGAGGAGCACAAGGTCTCGAACATCCACCAGATCCATGATGACATCATGAAGGAGTGGAAGAGGACTCCAGTGGTAACCTGTGAAGCTCTGGTGAACTCGATGCCCAAAAGGGTTAAGGCAGTGCTGGAAAATAATGGTGGCCACACAAAATAGATACTTTGGGCCTAATTTGGACATTTTCACTTAGGGCTGTACTCACTTTTGTTGCCAGCGGTTTAGACATTACCCAGATCGCCTATCACAATTTGGATTAGCAGCAAAGATGGGAAGTGTTATCATAATGGGGGATTTTAACTATCCAGACTGGGCGGAGGGAACCGCGCATTCATCTAAGGCTCGCCAGTTCCTAAATGCATTGCAGGACAATTTTATGGGTTGGATGGTAGACCCACCAACTAGAAATAAAGCGTTACTGGATCTACTGATTACCAACAATACAGACCTGATGACGGATGTGGAAATACGGGGCAATTTAGGTAACAGCGATCACAGGCCAATTGGCTTCAGTATAAATCACAGAAATAGGAAACATAAGGGGAATACAAAGACACTAAATTTCAAAAGAGCCAACGTCCCTAAACTACGAGCCTTGCTAGAAGGCATAAATTGGGATCAAATCTTAGTAACAAAGAACACGGAGGAGAGATGGGTTTGCTTTAAGAGCATAATAAATAAGGGCATTAGCCAATGCATCTCACTGGGTAATAAATTTAAAGGAGCGAACAAAAGTCCTGGATGGTGTAACTCCAATGTAAAAATGCATATAAAAGCAAAGGAAAAGGCCCTAAAAAAATACTAGGTTGAGGGATCATCATCAGCATTCAGACTTTATTAAGAATGCAACAAGAACGGCTAAGATAGAACATGAAAGACACATAGCAGAGGAGAGCAAAAAAAATCCCAAGAAATTCTTTAATTATGTAAACAGTAAAAAAGGGAGGACAGACCATATTGGCCCCATAAAGAATGAGGAAGGACATTTGGTTACAAAGGATGGGGAGATGGCGAAGGTATTGAATTTATTCATTCTCCTCAATCTTCATGAGGGAATCAAGGGGATTCAGTAACCAAAACTGCAGTGTTTATCCTCATGACACATCACAGGAAGCACCTCCATGGTTAACAGAGGACAGAATTAAAATTAGACTTGGGAAACTTAACATTAATAAATCACCGGGACCAGATGGCTTGCACACAAGGGTACTCAAGGAACTCAGTCAAGAAATTGCCAGACCATTGTTCCTCATTTTTACTGACAGTCTACTTACTGGAATAGTACCAGCTGATTGGAGAAAAGCCAATGTAGCACCAATATTTAAAAAGGGGCCCAAAATACATCCCTGGGATTTACAGACCAGTTAGCCTAACATCAATATTATGCAAGCTTTTGGAGGGGGTGATAAGGGACTATATGCAAGATTTTAATAATGAGAACGGTATCATTAGCAGTAATCGGCATGGATTCATGAAGAATCGTTCTTGCCAAAGCAATCTATTAAACTTCTATCAAGCGGTGAGTTGTCATCTAGCTAAAGGAAGGCCCAAAGACGTGGTGTATCTGGACTTTGCAAAAGCATTTGACACAGTTACATAGTTAGTAAGGTTGAATAAAGACACCAGTCCATCCAGTTCAACCTGAGTGAGTGTCTACAATTGTCCCTATCCCTTGCATACTCACATCGGTCCCTACCCTCAAGGAGCCCACAATCCAAGGTCCCCATTCATATACTAGGGCCAATTTTGGACAGAAGCCAATTAATCTACTGCATGTCTTTGCAGTGTAGGAGGAAACCAACGCAGGCACAGGGAGAACATGCAAACTCCAGGCAGGTAGTGTCGTGGTTGGGATTCGAACCAGCGACCCTTCTTACTGCTAGGTCAGAGTGCTACACACTACACAACTGTGCTGCCCATCAGTTCCTTAAAAACGTTTGCTGTACAAAATAAGGTCTGTTGGAATGGACCATAGGGTGAGTACATGGATTGAAAACTGGCTACAAGGGCGAGTTCAGAGGGTGGTGATAAATGGGGAGTACTCTGAATGGTCAGGGGTGGGAATGTTCATAAACGACCTGGAAGATGAGGTAAACAGTTCAATCTCTATTTGCGGAAGATACTAAGCTAAGCCGGGCAATAACTTCTCTACAGGATGTGGAAACCTTGCAAAAAATTAGATCTGAACAAATGAATGGGGTGGGCAACTACGTGGCAAATGAGGTTCAATGTAGAAAAATTTAAAATAATGCATCTGGGTGGCAAAAATATGCATGCAATCTATACACTGGAGGGAGAACCTCTGGGGAAATCTAGGATGGAAAAGCACCTGGGGTTCCTAGTAGATGATAGGCTCATACAATGCCAAGCTGCTGCCAACAAAGCAAAAGCAAATATTGGCATGCATTAAAGGGGGGGGTGGGGGGAAATCAACTCCAGAGATAAAATGAAAATTCTCCCGCTCTACAAGACTCTGGTCAGGCTGCACCTACAGTATGCTCTCCAGTTCTGGGCACCAGTCCTTGGGAAGGATGTTTTGGAAATGGAGCGAGTACAAAGAAGGGCAACAAAGCCAATAAAGGGCCTGGAGGATATTAGTTATGAGGAAATTTTGCGAGCACTGAATTTATTCTCTCTGGAGAAGAGACGCTTGAGAGGGGATACGATTTCAATATACAAATACCATACTGGTGTCAGAAACCATGAATAAGACCGAGACAGAAGTACAGTTAATCACACTTGTTTAATAATAAAAAAGTAAACAGAGTAAGTGTAGTCAATACATAGCCAGAATTCAGTAACCAGATCAGGTAGTCAGCCAGAGCCAGAGATAAACGTAGTAGTACAGCAAGAAGGATCACGGAGGAGAACAGGGGCATGCACGTCTGAGTTTGAGACCCAAGAGCATTCCTCCAGACCGTACCCCTTCCAATGCACCAGGTGCTGGAGTCAACAATGGATTTTACTTCACACTCCTCATGGTTCTCAACCTGTATAGTGTGAGGATGTGGCACCGAGGTGGTAAAGCGGTTGCCAACAAAAAGGTTTCAATAAGGAGTCATGAAACACATTAGAGATGCGCATACTAGGAGGAAGGTTCAACGTGCAAGCCACTGGGTTAATCCTGCGAAGGATACGGAAAGGCCCAATAAACAGAGGTGTGAACTTCAAAGGAGGAACACGAAGTCGGAGGTTGCGAGACGACAGCCAGACTCTGTCCCCAACCTGGTAAGAAGGCGTAGGAAGGAGTCTGCGGTCAGCATGGAGTCTGTACCCATCGTTAGCATGTCACAAAGCCTCCTGGACTTGTGCCCAAGTGGAACGAAGACTACGGAGATGCTCCTCTAAGGCAGGAATACTCTGCGGAACAAACAAGGCAGGCAACACGAAAGGTTGTAAACCATAGTTCGTCATAAACGAGGACAAACAGGAAGCTGAATTGAAGGCACTATTGTGAGCAAACTCCGCCCATGGTAAGAGGTCTGACCAGTTGTTTTGATGGGCAGAAATATAGCAACGTAGGAATTCCTCCAAGGACTGATTAGCTTATTCTGTGGCCCCATTAGACTGCGGGTGAAACGCAGAAGAGAAAGAAAGCTGAATACCCAACTGTGCACAAAAGTCTCGCCAGAACCGGGACACAGACTACCACTGTCTGAGACAATCACCTTGGGTAGCCCATGTAAGCGGAAGATCTCGCAAGCAAAAATAGAAGCCAGTTCCTTAGAAGTAGGCAACTTCTTGAGTGGAATACAATGCAAAATTTTAGAGAACCGGTCAACCACCATATGGATAACAGTGTTGCCCTGGGAGTTGGGTAACTCCACAATGAAATGCATAGACAGGTGTGCTCAGGGCCTCTCTCCATTGGGTATGGGTTGTAGGAGGCTCACTGGAAGGTCTCGTGGATTCATACTCTGAGCACACACAGAACAGGCAGCTACAAAGGCGGTTACATCAGCATGTAGACTAGGCCACCAGAATTGTTGGAAAAGGGTCCAAAAGAGTTTATTCTTCCCAGGGTGGCTAGCAGCCTTGGGAGAATGGTAAGTCTGGAGCACGGCAGCATGGAGACTCTCGGGAACAAAGCAGCGGTCACAAGGTTTCTCAGCAGGAGCATGGACCTGAGCAAAAATTTTGTCAAAGGAGAAGACTGGTGCGAACCGTAGCCAGAACACGATCAGGAGGAATCAAAGGAACCGGAACAGACTATCTTGGAAGGAGGAAAATTGTCGTGACAAGGCGTCAGCCCTTACATTCTTAGTAACGGGTAAGAATGAGACAATGTAATTAAAAATCGTCAAGAAAAGAGCCCATCGCGCCCTTCTGGGAGAGAGGCACTTAGCCTCAGACAAGAATGTGATATTCTTATGGTCAGTAAGAATGAGAACCGGCACGGTGGTACCTTCAAGGAGATGTCTCCATTCTTTCAGGGCTAAAATGATCACCAATCTCGTAATTGCACTCCGCCAGTGACAATTTCTTGGAAACTTAGCCACACGGATGCATATCTCAGAGTTAGGACGTTGAGACAGAAGGGTGCCAACTCCAGTCTCGGAAGCATCAACTTCTAGTATAAAAGGCAACATAGGATCAGGGTGTGCCAACACAGGAGCACAAAGGCAACTTTAAGACTTTCAAAGGCCTTAATGGACTCGAGACCAACTCTGTGTTGCCATCTTTCCTGGTCATATCAGTTAGGGGCTTGACCAGAGACAAGAAGTTACGAATAAACTTCCAATAATAGTTGGCAAAGCCAAGAAAAAGCTGCAGAGGTCGTAAACCCACGGGTCAAGGCCACTGTAGGGCGGCTGAAAAAACGAGCAGTGGAAATGACATGCCCAGGAATTTCACCTGTTCACAATGGAATTCACACTTTTCCCATTTACAATAGAGATTGTTCTCTTGTAGTCTCTGAAGCACACGACAGACATCTGTGTGATGGCTCTCCAGGGACTTGGAAAATATGAGGATATAGTCAAGATAGACCACCACACAACTGCAACAAATCTCAGAGGACATTGTTAATGAACTCCTGGAAAACTGCTGGAGCGTTACAAAGGCCAAAAGGCATTACGCGATACTCATAATGACCTGATCTGGTATTAAAGGCAGTTTTTCACTTGTCGCCCTCCTTAATTCTGACGAGATTGTATGCCCCTCTCAAATCAAGCTTTGTGAAAACTGTTGCTCCTTTGAGGCAGTCAAATAACTCCTTAATCAACGGAATGGGATAGGCATTCTTAATCGTGTTCAACGATTGAGATCCCTATAATCGATAAGGTCCTCTTCACAAAAAAGAAACCAGCACCAGCAGGAGACTAGGATTTGCAGATGAAACCACAAGAAAGTGCATCTGCAACATACTCCTCCATGGCCGTATCCTCCAAGACCGACAAAGGGTAAACCCAGCCACGAGGGGGTATGGCATCAGGTTGAAGGTCAATTGCATAACTACAGTGCCTTGCGAAAGTATTCGGCCCCCTTGAACTTTTCAACCTTTTGCCACATTTCAGGCTTAAAACATAAAGATATAAAATTTTTATTTTTTGTGAAGAATCACCAACAAGTGGGACACAATTGTGAAGTGGAATGAAATCTATTGGATAATTTAAACTTTTGTAGCAAATAAAAAACTGAAAAGTGGTGCGTGCAAAATTATTCGGCCCCTTTACTTTCAGTGCAAACTCACTCCAGAAGTTCAGCGAGGATCTCTGAATGATCCAATGTTATCCTAAATGACTGATGGTGATAAATAGAATCCACCTGTATGTAATCAAGTCTCTGTATAAATGCACCTGCTCTGTGATAGTCTCAGGTTTCTGTTGAAAATGCAGAGAGAATCATGAAGACCAAGGAACACACCAGGCAGGTCCGTAATACTATTGAGGAGAAGTTTAAAGCCGGATTTGGATACAAAAAGATTTCCCAAGCTTTAAACATCCCAAGGAGCACTGTGCAAGCGATCATTTTGAAATGGAAGGAGTATCAGACCACTGCAAATCTACCAAGACCTGGCCGTCCCTCTAAACTTTCAGCTCAGACAAGGAGAAGACTGATCAGAGATACAGCCAAGAGGCCCATGATCACTCTGGATGAACTGCAGAGAACTACAGCTGAGGTGGGAGAGTCTGTCCATAGGACAACAATCAGTCGTACACTGCACAAATCTGGCCTTTATGGAAGAGTGGCAAGAAGAAAGCCATTTCTCAAAGATATCCATAAAAAGTCTTGTCTAAAGTTTGCCACAAGCCACCTGGGAGACACACCAAACATGTGGAAGAAGGTGCTCTGGTCAGATGAAACCAAAATGAAACTTCTTGCCCACAATGCAAAACGATATGTTTGGCGTAAAAGCAACACAGCTCATCACCCTCAACACACCATCCCCACTGTCAAACATGGTGGTGGCAGCATCATGGTTTGGGCCTGCTTTTCTTCAGCAGGGACAGGGAAGATGGTTAAAATTGAGGGGAAGATGGATGCAGCCAAATACAGGACCATTCTGGATGAAAACCTGTTGGACTCTGCAAAAGACCTGAAACTGGGACAGAGATTTATCTTCCAACAAGACAATGATCCCAAACATACAGCAAAATCTACAAAGGAATGGTTCACAAATAAAAATATCCAGGTGTTAGAATGGCCAAGTCAAAGTCCAGACCTGAATCCAATCGAGAATCTGTGGAAAGAGCTGAAAACTGCTGTTCACAAACGCTCTCCATCCAACCTCACTGAGCTCGAGCTGTTTTGCAAGGAAGAATGGGCAAGAATTTCAGTCTCTCGATGTGCAAAACTGATAGAGACATACCCCAAGTGACTTGCAGCTGTAATCGCAGGTGGCTCTACAAAGTATTAACGCAAGGGGGCCGAATAATTTTGCACGCCCCACTTTTCATTTTTTTATTAGTTAAAAAAGTTTCAAAAATCCAATAGATTTCGTTCCACTTCACAATTGTGTCCCACTTGTTGGTGATTCTTCACAAAAAATAAAAATGTTTTATATCTTTATGTTTGAAGCCTGAAATGTGGCAAAAGGTTGAAAAGTTCAAGGGGGCCAAATACTTTTCCAAGGCACTGTATATTGACCGGTATGGAGGCAAAGTACCAGCTTGACCATTTCAAAGACATTGCTAAAATTGCGGTACTCCTCCGGCAGGGAGGACTGTGAAGAGGTGCACAGGATCTTGGCTACCTTCTGGAAGCATCTCTCACTGCACTGTGGCGACCAAGACAGAACCTCAGCATGGAGCCAATCATAAGAAGGGTTGTGCCTCTGTAACCAATGATAACCAATAACCAGCAGAAACTTAGGTGAGGAAATAACTTGGATTTGGATTATCTCATGTTGAAGAGCCCCTACGGCCATGGACAACGGAACAGTCTCATGAGTCACATGGGCAGGCAGTAGAGGTCTCCCGTCAAGAGCTTTAATGGCAAGTGGAGTGTCATGCAGCTACAGCCGAATCGAGTGCTTTGATACAAAGGCATCATCAATGAACAGGCCTGCAGCCCCAGAGTCGATTAGAGCCTGTATCTCGATGGATGACTCAGTCCAAGACAGGTTAACCGAAACCAGGGGTTTATCTTTTGGGGAAACTGGAGACGAAACAACGCCACCTAAGGTCTGTCTGTGACAGGACCTCAAGGTTCGGGCTTTCCCTGGACAGGTAGGACAAGACTTCAAAAAGTGACCAGCCTGGCCACAATAAAGGCACAATCTCTCCCTCCTCCTAAGGGCTATCATCCGCAGAGACACGTGAAGCCCAAGTGCATGGGCTCACCTTCACAGACCGACTCGGTACCAGGAGGCATGGGAGGTGAGGCAAGGGTGGGACTGCAAAGCTCGGAGACAAACGTACAGGAGGCTTTCACTCCTTGAAAGAGTCTTTCTCTGGGTCTGGAGTCAATGAGGATGGCAAATGTGATCAACCTCTCCAGCTCAGTGGGTATATCTCGGGCTGCTATCTCATACTTGATGTTATCTGAGAGACCACTAGAGAAGGCAGCCACGAAGGCCTCATTGTTCCAAGCAACCTCTGCTGCCAGAGTACAGAATTCAATGGCGTAATAGGCAACAGTACTTTGTTTGATGGATATGAGGCTCTTGGCAGCAGAAGCAGAGCGTGCGGGAACATCAAATACCCTTTTGAAGGAAGCCACAAATTCTGGGTAACTCAGGACCACGGGTTTTTGCGGCTTCCATAGAGGGTTTGCTCAGCCCAAGGCTCTTTCAGAAAGCAAAGATATCACGAAACCTACTTTGCTTCTGTCCACGGGAAACGCCTGGGGCAGCATCTCAAAAGTATATCTCAACCTGGTAGAGAAACCCTCTGCATTGAACTGGATCGCAAACAAATCACTGGGGAAGAGGAGCGGAACCAGACATGCCCCTTATAGAGGTAATACTCGAAGTGGGTGCCTGCACAGAGACTGGAGCAGCAGCAGGGAGGGTCTGCAACACAGGTTGTACTAGAGCAGCCATAGTGGAAGATTCCAAGATAGCCATGTGACTCAGGAGCGTTTTTAACGCCAACTGATCCATGCGGTGATCCTGGTCATCCAATCTGGAAAAAATATTACCAACAAGTGGACTGACTGCATATTCTGAATTCATGGCCTTCGCCTACTGTCAGAAACCATGAATCACACCGAGACAGAAGTACAGTTATTCACACTTGTTTAATAATAATAAAAAGGTAAACAGAGTAAGTGTGGTCAATACACAGCCAGAGTTGAGTAACCAGATCGGGTAGTCAGCCAATGCCAATGTCAGAAAGCCAGAGATTAACGTAGTAATACAGCAAGTAGGATCAGGAGCCAGAAGGGACGTCAGCTGAGCAAGTCTTCAATAAGAACGCAGGAGAAAAGTCTCTGCGATGTAACCAAAGGTGAAGGCAGAGATGAAGTGAGCTGGACGGCTTTAAGTAGGCAGGACTAACGAGCAGATCAACAACAGCCGAGTCACTGTGGAGAGAAAGGAGCTGGCACTTAACTGACAGTTGAGTAGCCAGCTCAGAGAAGGAAGGGCTGAGCCCAGCCCTGACAATTGGTGACCCCACAATAGGGATAAAACTTTTTCGCAGAAGGGAGTTTCACAAGACTTGTGGCCACTCATTAAAAACTAGAAGAAAATTAGGATTTTTATGTACTCACCGTAAAATCCTTTTCTCTGTAATTCACTGACCGACACAGCTCCTCTCTAACTAAATGGGTTGTATAGCCTGCCTTTAGGAGAAACTAGGCAAAATTGTTACACAATACACAGAACTTTAATCCCCGTGCTATCAAACCTTCCCACTGCTCCAGTACGTCAACAAGTAGTACAACGTAGAAAAAAGGAGGGGTGGGTGCTGTGTCGGTCGGTGAATTACAGAGAAAAGGATTTTGCGGTGAGTACAAAAAATCCTATTTTCTCTTATATTCACCGACCGACACAGCTCCTCTCTAACTAAATGGGACGTCCCCAAGCAGTGCCAAACGAGGGGTGGGAAAAACAGCATAAAAACTTCATCCACCATGGCAAGTGGAAACTGAACCCACAAAAAAACAGCAGTGTGTGGAAAAACACCACTATATCACCGGGTATCCTCAACAGGAGTGATCCCCAAGACCGCAACATTGCGGAAGTAATGCAACAGTGCATTAACCAAAACAGTACTGCGTTTTTCTCGAAAAAACAGGAAAAAATCAATTGCAACTACACGGCCGTCTGCAAAACCTTGCTGCCAAAACAGATATCAGCCGATACACTGACGTCTACCTTGTCGAACTTGGTAAATGTATGGACAGACGACCAGGTCACCGCCTTACACACCTGAGAGACAGACGCTTGGTGTCGGAAGGCCCAAGACATTCCGATTGCTCTTGTAGAGTGGGCCAAGACTGGAAAAGGAGGCACCTGCCCCCTCAAGGCGTAGGCTTGTACTATAATCTGTCTGATCCACCTGGAAATGGTGGCCGACGAGACCGCCATGCCCTTCTTAGGACCAGCCACCGAAACAAACAGTGAGTCTGACTTCCGAAAGGAAGCTGTGGTGGACAAGTACACCTTTAGAGCCCTAACCACATCTAGAGCGTGAAGGGCCACCTCTTTGGGATGCTTCAGCTTAGGACACGACGATGGCAATACAATGTCCTCTTTGATATGAAAGGTCGAAACCACCTTCGGTAGAAAGGACTGTTGCGGACGCAACACCACCTTATCCCTGTGGATGACCAGATAAGGCGACTTGCAGGACAAGGCTGCCAGTTCCGAAACCCTCCTGGCCAATGTGATGGCCACTAGAAAGACCACCTTCTGTGAAAGGGTCAGCAGAGGAATTTCCCTGATATTCTCAAACAGCGGCTTCTGAAGCGCCAACACCAGGTTTCAATCCCACGGAGGTAACGAAAGACGCACCAGAGGGACTACATGTCGCACCCCTGCACAAAAGGTACTCACTAATGAGTGAGACGCCAGGGATTTTTAACTACTTGCTTACTGGGCACTTAAACCCCCCTCAGTCCCAGACCAATTTTCAGCTTTCAGCGCTGATGCACTTTGAATGACAATTGCGCGGGCATACAACACTGTACCCAAATTAATTTTTTATCATTTTTTTCCCACAAATAGAGCTTTCTTTTGATGGTATTTAATTACAGCTGGGAGTTTTATTTTTTGCTAAACAAACAAAAAAAAATGCAAAAATAAAAATAAAATCATGTTTAATAGTTTGTTATAAAATTTTGCAAACAGGTCATTTTCCTCCTTCATTGAAGTGCGCTGATGAGGCGGCACTGATAGGCTGCACTGGTGGGCACTGATAGGCTGCACTGGTGGGCACTGATAGGCATAGTTGAGGCGGCACTAATAGGCACAGATAAGGCGGCACCGATGGGCACAGATAAGGCGGCACTGATGGGCAAAGATGGGCACAGATGGGTGGCACAGATGGGTGGCACTAAGGGGCACTGATAGGTACCACTGATAGATGGGACTGATGGACACTGATAGGTGGCACTGCTGGGCACTGATGGGCGGCACTGCTGGGCACGGATATGTGGCACTGGGGTGCAGCACCTTTGTTGAGGCAGATTGTGGGCACTGCTGGGTGGCACTGTGGGCACTGCTGTGTGGCACTGTGGGCACTGCTGGGTGGCACTGACGGGGGGCACTTATTTTTTAATTATGTTTAGTGATGAGGGGGCAGGTGGGCACTGGCAGGGCTGGCCGTGATCGGGACTGATGTCCCGATCACGGCCGCCAGTGATCGGCTCTTTTTTTTTTCTCCTCGCGCTGACAGCGCGAGGAGAAATAATAGCCGATTACCGGCTCAGTTATATCACATGATCAGCTGTCATTGGCTGACAGCTGATCACGTGATAAGGGGTCGGGATCGACCCCTTGCTCGGATCGGTGATCAGGCAAGTCTCATAGACTCGCCGATCACAGAGCGTGCCGCGCGCGCCCCTCAGGAGGCGCGCAGGCCGCTCGTGCACGGGACGACGTCAATAGACGTCGTCCCGGCAAAGGAGATGCCGGGATCTGCTCTGAAGCCGTCATTCTGCCCACCGTATTAACGTATTCCATGCATTAAGGTGAAAAACCTTCTTTAGTGCAGCAGCGCCCCCGAGCCCGGCCTATAATTACCTGAGCCCCATAATTCCCGCAACAGGAACAAGCACACCCACTCCGGCCGGTGTCCTGATAGGATAGATAAATAGCAGCGCAGTCATTGGCTCCCGCTGCTATCAATCAAATCCAATGACGCGGGCGCCGAGTCCTGCTGTCTGTGTCAACAGACGCAGCAGCACGACACGTGAGCGTGCCCGCACGGGTGTCCGAAGGGGCACTCGAGAAGAAGAGGAGCCACCAGCACCGCTGAGGGACCCCAGAAGAGTAGGATCGGTGCCACTCTATGCATAACCAAATGCAAGGGGGTGGGATGACATGCTCGTTTAAAAAATTATTTTTCAACACGTTGATATTTTGCTACATGAATTTTGTTCTGTATATATTAGCACTGTAGCAGTTTATGAGCTTACCATTTAATATAAATGTAGTGGTGGTGTCTTTTGTGTGTGGGTGTATACATATATCACATTTTTGTAAATATTTTAGTATATCTTTTCATGTGGCAACACTGCAGCTTGTATAACGGTGTAAATTTGCTGTCCCCTCAAAATATCGTTTAAAAAAAAAAAAAAAGGAACCTTTACAACATCTTTAGGTTGCACTTCAGTGGGGGGGCGGGGCTGGATGTTCATGTGAGAGGACGCTTCAGCTGAGAGCTCCGGCTCTCTAGGCTTTCAATCCGCCTCAATTCTGAGCATATCCTCGCCATCTTGCCGAACTAGTGGCTGCTGCTGCTTGGGGGACCCTTCCTCGACACATCCATGCCCTCCAGATTTAGCAAGAAACAGCCTCCTCCTAAGCCCCGCAACTCACTGGCTAAGGATATGACAAAAAAGGACAGTAAGAGGATAATGGAGCAGTTATTTGAACGGGGGGACAAGAATGGACACTTGCTGGCCATGCTGGTGGCTGACAGCCGTGCATCCACTGTTTTCCCTTGTGTGGATTCACACTCTGGATCACTAGTGTCTTCTAGGGAGGAAATTCTTGATGCTTTTCTTTCTTTTTATGCAACACAATACTCCTCTATCCCATCCTACCCCAAGGAGGATCTTGCTGCACTTTTGGAACCAATGCACCTTCCCACTTTGCCTTCAGGAGATATCCAAGCTCCTTGATTCACCTTTAGGTCAGAGGAACTGTAGCAGTAGCATGCTTCCCAAACCATAAGGCACCAGGCCCAGATGGCCTGCCTGCTGAGTGGTATAAACATAAGGAAATTATCTCACCGCATTTGTTGGCCCTTTATCGGGAATGCTTAAAAACGGGCCAGCAGTCTTCCTCAATGTACGAAGCACATATTGTAGTTATAGCCAAGCTAGACATGGACCCCCCTCCACTGCGCCTCATATCTAATCTCATTACTGAATATGGATTTTAAAATCCTTACAAAAATGCTGGCCAACAGGCTTATGTCAGTTATATCCCAGTTAGTGTTTGAACACCAAACGGGGTTCATGCCTGGAAAAGCCACTGATATAAACCGGAGAAGGGTATATACCCATGTACAGCTAGGCCCTGAGATTACCAAAAGAGGAATATTAGTCTTTTTAGATTTAGAAAAGGCTTTTGGACTTAGTGGATTTGAGCTATGCGCAAGACGTGCTGTGGCCGTTCAGGTTTGGCCCTATATTTCATCAATGGATTTCCCTACTATATCATTCCCCAGTTGTGGCAGTCAGACTTAATGGGATCGTGTTGGCGTTCATCCCAACGTGCGTGTATCTTCTGGAGTGCAAGGAATACGGGTGGGTTTATTGGAGGCAAAAACTGCACTATACACAGAAGATATGGTGCTTTTCCTGGGGGGATCATGGCCGTTTATTGACCACTGCCCTATCCTAGACACCTTCTTCCGGTTCTCTCGGTCTTAAGGTCAATTGCGTTAAGTCGCAAATTCTGCCAATGCACGTTCCATCCCCAGCCCTTGGGTCTGCATATTACCCAGTCGGTATCTGACTTTATCCCCCTTAATGTTGCTCCGATCGTTCAGACGCTTAAGCTGTGCACACAGGCCTGGCATAACCTACCATTGTCCCTGATTGGGAAAATAAAATTGCTAAAAATGAAATTTCTCCCCCTATTCCTTTACATCTTTAGGAATTCCCCGGTTTGGATACCTCAGACTTTTTTCCAGTCCATTGATAGAATAATTGCAGACTTCTTCTGGGGTGGGGGGACTCCACGCATTAGATTGCAAGTGCTACAGCAGCCCTGGAAAGAAGGGGGGTTGGCGGTACCCAACCTTGTTAGGCATTTTTTAGCGGGGCAGTTGGTTTTTGCACATAGATGGCTGACTCAACCAGAGGATGATGCAGTGGTGACTTTGGAGGCCAAAGTGGTTGGCTCATATGAGGCACTATCCGACCTACTATACAGGGGAAGAGGGGCACCCTATCCCATGATGAGGTCAATGCGCTCAGTTATCAGAGCATGGGACCTGACTAGAAGAGCGGCACGGGGTAGTGGCACTTTATACTCCTCTGTGGCGCAATCCAAGCTTATCCCTTTTTTTGCCTATCCAGATGCAATAGTCTGGACCAGATATGGGATTAAAACAGTGGGTGTGGTGATTGGAAATGGGGTGTTATTGACGTTTGATGTGCTCAGAAGCAACAGCTCCCTAGCTTGCACCTGTTCCATTTTCTGCTATTCATGCTTTTTCAGCTCAGTTTGGGTCCTCCACTCTAAATGTGTGGGCTGATGACATGGAATCACTACTCGGGGACAAGGAACTACCCAAAGCCTTATCTACTATATATAAGGAACTGTTCACTGACGCTACAAAGCTTCGCACATCCTGTCATGCTGCCTGGATGCTGGATTTCCCACAGATTGGCAATGACGACTGGGATGATGTCTGGAGCACCACATTTGCCAGACTGGTGTTGGCCCGAATCATCTGATACAGTTCAAGTTTCTTCATAGTATATACTACACCCCCGCTAAATTAGCAAGAATTTTTCCGCCACATCCCTCAAACTGCTGGAGGTGTGATGCACCTGGAGCAGATTTTTTGCTAATTTTTCGGCACTGCTCGCACGTCTGGCGGTTCTGGGTGGGTGTGATGGACTGAGTTAGGTCGGTATCTACATCTACTGAAATTAATTTGATGGGCTTGGTTGACACATTAGCACCCAAAAATGTAATCCGTACTCTACTCACATTGCTCCTGTACTATGCTCGCAAAACAGCTGGCTCCTACTCTCATGGCCTGGAAGGCATCTACTGCTGTATGAAGCTACATATCTCAGTATAGGGGTACCAGATACGTTTAAAAAGGTGTGGGGTGGCTGGATTGATGATAATTCAACTGCATCAGACTAATTGCCTCCTGGTGAATAGATGAACTATGTGGCGGGTTGTGAGGCTTGTGTAAGCCTAGATGGAAACGTATAACCTATTTTACTATTGCTATTTGGGGATATCATACTATATATAATAATTGTACATTGTATATGTCCCCCCCCCTTTACTAAGGTTTAATATGGAAGGATTTCTGATGTCTGTTATTTGGTATGGGAGTTGCATTGTACACTGGTGCTGGGAATTGTAGTGCTGAATGTTTAAAAAACCTTTAATAAAAAGAATTTACAAAAAAAAAAGTTGCAGTTCAGCAAGTAAAATACGTATTTGATCCCCAAGCAAAACATGACTTAGTACTTGGTGGAGAAACCCTTGTTGGCAAGGTAAGATGTTTCTTGTAGTTGGTGATCAGGTTTGCACACATCTCACTCTGTCCACTCTTCATTACAGATTGTCTAAATCCTTAAGGTTTCTTGGCAACTCGAAGTTTCAGCTTCCTCTATAAATTTTCTATAGGATTAAGGTCTGGAGACTGACTAGGCCGCCCAATTAACCTCAATGTGCTTCTTCTTGAGCAACTCTCCTATGTTGCCTTGGTGGTATGTTTTGGGTTATTATCATGCTGTAAGACCCATCCACGACCCATCTTCAGTGGTCTGGCTGAGGGAAAAAGGTTCTCATACAAGATTTTACAATACATGGCCCTGTCCATTGGCCGCTCAATGCGGCAAAGTTGGCCTGTACCTTTGGCAGAGAAATAGCTCCAAAGCATCACGTTTCACCTCCATGCTTTACTGTAGTTCACTTGCGGTGTTCTTAGGGTCATAGTCAGCATTTTTCTTCCAATCACGGCGAGACGAATTAATGCCAAAGAGCTTAACCACTAGGGATCCGCGCTATAGCCGAATGACAGCTACAGCGTGGACCTACTTTGCCAGGACTACGTCTATTGACGTCGTCCCATGCACGAGCGGCCTGCGCCCCCTGAGGGGTGCGCGCGGCGCGCTCTGTGATCAGTGAGTCTATGAGACTCGCCTGATCACGGATCGAAGCAAGGGGTCGATCCCAACCCCTTACCATGTGATCAGTTGTCAGCCAATGACAGCTGATCATGTGACACAACAGAGACGGTAATCGGCTATTTTTCCTCCTTGCGCTGACACCGGCTGACACCGGCGGCCGTGATCGGGACATCAGTCCCGATCACGGCCAGCTTACCAGTGCCCACCTGCCCCCTGCCAGTGCCACCTCAGTAATAAAAAAAGTGCCCCCCATCAGTGCCCATAGTGCCACCTATCAGTGCCCACAATCTGCCTCAACAACGGTGCTGCACCCCAGTGCCACATATCCATGCCCATCAGTGTCATCTACCAGTGCCCATCAGTGCCGCCCATCAGTGCCCAGCAGTGCCACCTATCAGTGTCCATCAGTCCCATTTATCAGTGGTACCTATCAGTGCCATCTTATCTGTGCCCATCTTTGCCCATCAGTGCCGCCTTAACTGTGCCTATTAGTGCCGCCTTAACTGTGCCTATTAGTGCCGCCTTAACTGTGCCTATCAGTGCCCACCAGTGCAGCCTATCAGTGCCCACCAGTGCAGCCTATCAGTGCCCACCAGTGCAGCCTATCAGTGCCCACCAGTGCAGCCTATCAGTGCCCACCAGTGCCGCCTATCAGTGCCCACCAGTGCCGCCTATCAGTGCCCACCAGTGCCGCCTATCAGTGCCCACCAGTGCCGCCTATCAGTGCCCACCAGTGCCGCCTCATCAGCACACTTCAATGAAGGAGAAAAATTACCTGGTTGCAAAATTTTATAACAAACTATTAAACATGATCTTTTATTTTTTTTTTATTTTGCATCTTTTTGTGTTTGTTTAGAAAAAAATAAAACTCCCAGCTGTAATTAAATACCTACCACCAAAAGAAAGCTCTATTTGTGCGAAAAAAATGATATAGCTTTTAGGCTCGGCTTCTCTCCTATGGGTCACAGGAGTTCGATTAGTTTTGCGCTCCTGTGACCCATTTTCAGGGGAGAGCGGTCTGAAGTCCACTCCCTGCTGACATCACTGCCATTAGTTGAGGCAACGTGTCATCCCGACTTCAGAAGTCGGAATCCGCCAGCTGTCTTGACTGATGGCGGCCTCAGCTAGCTAATGAACATGGAGCAGCAGAGCAGGAGAGATGCTGACCCGACAGACAGCATCTCTCCGATCGGGGAGGGGAGAGAACCGAGCCATTGGCGGTGTTCGATGGCTCGGTTCTCAGTGCAGAGACGCCAGGGGAGAGCTGCAGCATCAGTCTGATGCTGCATCCACCTACGCAAGTATGAATAGATAAAAAAAATAAAAATCTCTTTTAACTAGTTGCTGACCACCGACCGTCAAATGACGGCCAGGCGGCGCAGCTATTGTGGCGGGAGGCCGTCATATGACGGCCTCCCGCTTAAACAGGGAATGCGCGCGATCGTGCGCGCGCATCCCTGTTTCTTCGGTGGCGGCGTGTCACGGAGACACCGCTCGCCACCGAAGGGGGTGAACAGCCATTCGTTATGGCTGTTTACCACGTGATCGGCCGTGATGAAGTCACGGCCGATCACAGATGGTAACACCCCGAACGTGCACGGCGCATGCGCGCGATCGCGAGCGCGCTGCGCGTGCACGTCGGTGGCGGCGTGTTCCCCGGGAACACTGCTCGTCACCGACGCTGGTAAACAGCCATTGGCCAGCTGTTTACCCACGTGATCGGCTGTGATCCTTTCACAGCCGATCACTCAAATGTAAACAAACCGCGGTAACGGGATGTTACCGGGTTCTCCTCCTCACACACCGATCGTGGAGGAGGAGATTGCGGTAACATCTCGTTACCGCATACAGTGTACACCAAACATACTGATTGCCCCCATACTGAGGCCATCAGAGTACCCGAGTACCTGTCACCAGGCCATCAGAGTACCAGAGTTCCTATCTCCAGCCCATCAGAGTACCCGAGTACCTATTTGCAGCCCATGTCTCATAGAATATACGTTGGGGTGTTTGCTTTCCAAAATGGGGTCATTTTGTGGGTAATTTCACTGTCCTGGTGGTCCAGGACCTTCAAAAGTGTGATGGGTAGGAATGAAATAAGATGCGTCATTTATGCTCCTAGAACGCCTGAACGTACTACTTCAATGTTCGGCCTCTCTATGTGGCCAGGCTGTGTAAAAGTCACACACATGTGGTATCGCCGTACTCGGGAAGAGTAGCGGAATGTATTTTGGGGTGTAATTTTTGCTATATACATGCTATGTGTTAGAAATATCTTATAAATTGACAATTTTGTGTAAAAAAAATGCGTTTTAATTTTTTTCCACATATTCCCAAAACTTCTGGAAAATAAATAACCATTCAAAAGACTCATTATGCCTCACAGATTATACGTTGGGGTGTTTGCTTTCCAAAATGGGGTCATTTTATGGGAAATTCCATTGTCCTGGTACTCCAGGGACTTCAAAAGTGTAATAGGTGGTTGAGAAATGAGATGCGTCATTTTTGCTCATAGAACGTCTGAAGGTACTACATCAATGTTAGTGCTCTGTATGTGGCCAGGCTGTGTAAAAGTCTCACACATGTGGTATCGCCGTACTCGGGAAGAGTAGCGGAATGTATTTTGGGGTGTAATTTGTTGTATGCATATGCTGTGTGTGAGAAATAACCTGATAATATGACAATTTTGTAAAAAAAAAATAAAAAAAAATAAAAAATCTTCATTTTGCAAAGAATTGTGGGAAAAAATTACAACTTAAAAAAACTCACCATGCTACTTACTTAATACCTTGGGATATCTACTTTGTAAAAAGGGGTCATTTGGGGGGTATTTGTACTTTCCTGACTTGTTAGTGTCTCAAGAAATTAGATACACCTGATGTACTGAAGGCCTGATCAGAAGTGATCAATTTTCAGTGATTGGCACCATAGTTTGTAGACTCTCTAACTTTCACAAAGACCAAATAATATATACTAATGTGGGTTATTTTTACCAAAGATATGTAGCAGTATAAATTTTGGCCAAAATTTATGAAGAAAAATTACTAATTAGCAATAATTTATGACAGAAACTAAGAAAAAGGCATTTTTTTCACAAAATTTACATTTTATTTATAGCACAAAAAATAAAAAACCCACTAGTGATTAAATACCACTAAAAGAAAGCTCTATTTGTGTGGAAAAAAGGACGCAAGTTTCATATGGATAGAGTGTTGGATGACTGAGTAATTGTCATTCAAACTGTGAGAGCGCTGAAAGCTGAAAATTGGTCTGGTCAGGAAGGGGGTGTAACTGCACTGTATTGAGGTGGTTAAAATACTGTCCCAAATAAAAACCTTACCTGCTCTTAAAAAAATATGCACATTTTTTTGGTATGTAAATTAGTCATAGTGATACGGTCAAGTTAACCAACACTGCTAAATTTGGCCTTGGCATATAGGCATCAATAACCTCTAGTCACAAAAGTGTTAATAGGAACACTGAAGCTTCCCACACTTGTGGAATCAGAAAATAAAGGACTCACACAAAGAAGCTTTTCTAAGAATTAAAAAGCAAAACTTCAAGGCTGCTAGATAAGACAGTTCTGAGGAAGAAGGAAAAAACTGGATGCAGTGGGCTTCAAAACATGCAAAAGAGACCAATAAAGTGAACGAGTAACTGGCTGCAAACCACAATACTCAGGTAATGAAATGCAGAGCCACCAACATTATTCTCAAGACCAGGTGTATAGATTAAGTAGAAACCATCATCATAGGAGAATGTGGGGGTCAGTGTCAACAAGCACTAACCAGGTTTCTGTTACTTAGGAAATTGATGGCATCATAAGTGAATAAATCACAAACACTGGTCAGTTTATTTGCATGCATAATATGCATTCTACAAAACACAGGAGGGAGAGTTTTTGGGGAAGAAGTGATATTAATGAGCTTTGGTTTTTAACAGAACAATTACTGATGCATACTTAATGTCTAGAATTACCATGTGTTCTGTGAGTAGACTAAGAAAAAGCTCTCCTAATCCTGGTCCCTTTCAACATTTTTACATTCATTCTAAGAGCGAGGGGATGGAGGAAGAAAAGAGAAGGGAACAGGCATTTGAAAGCTGGATTTGTATAACAGAAAAGTGTTGAAGCCGATAGTGGCTTTGTGAAATAAAACCAGTTAATGGGAAATGCATTGGTAGAGAGCAGTGAAGAATAGGGAATGACTGAGCGGTACGGCAAGGGGGAAAAGCCCCTGGGGAGAGTCTCCTTATTCTTTGGTATGTAAGCTGTGGGTTGCTCAATGCTTATTGTAGTCATATGCAGTACATTACTCCTGTCCAAAACAGTACTGTACCTTTGCTTATGTATAGCCCTTACAAGGGAAGTGATAACCAGTCCAGTCTCAAGCCCAAACAGAGACAAAGCCACTTGCAGGTCTGGTAAAATCATCACAGATGACACAACAGGGCTGGAGGGTGTAGATTGGAACAAATATCTCCAATGAGCTCTGCAAGTGTCACATATGACATGGTAAAAAATTGATGGAGTATGGAAATCTCACAGTATAGCAGTCTCTCAAAGCTTAATAGTGTCCCATGGCAGTGAACTCTGGAATCAAAGCCTAAGTGTAGCCAAAAAAAAGCACAAAGGACATAATTTAGGCTTACAGTCAGTAGAATATGTCCTGTGTGCTTGTGGCTCTTCTGCAATCCTCCTCCACTATAATCTTTGTGCGGCAAGCGTAATTAGAACTAGGGGAGCTGTCACAGGCTCTCATTAAGAGTGTCCAACTATGCCTACCCTTTCCACCCAGCTTCTCCATTCACAGAAGCCATAATACAGTTTATATGAATGAAACAGGAACGATAAATGAAGGGGGACAAAGCTTTCAATCAAATTTGTCCTTTGCATCTGTCAATTAACCACTTCAGCCCAGATTTGGCTGCTCAATGACCAGGCAATTTTTTTGCGATACAGCACTGGGTCACTTTAACTGACAATTGCATGGTCGTGCAATGCTGTACCCAAACAAAATTGATGTCCTTTTTTTTCCCCCCAGATAGAGCTTTCTTTTGGTGGTATTTGATCGCCTCTGTGGTTTTTATTTTTTGCACTATAAACAAAAGAGTGACAATTTTGAAAAAAATAAAATACATTTTTTTTTGCTATAATAAATATCCCACATATTTTATCAAAAATAAATACATTTTTTTTCCTCAATTTAGTCAGATATAGAATCTACATATTTTTGGTAAAAAAAAAAAAAATCGCAATAAGCATATAATGATTGGTTTGCGCAAAAGTTATAGCGTCTACAAAATAGGGGATAGATTTATGGCATTTTTATTATTATTACTATTTTTTTTTTTACTAGTAATAGCGACGATCTGCGGACAGATCGGACATTTTTGACACATTTCTGGGACCATTAACAATTATACAGTGATCAGTGCTAAATAAATGCACCGATTACTGTATGTCACTGGCTGGGAAGGGGTTAACACTTTGGGGCGATCAAGGGGTTGACTGTGTTCCCTCACTATGTTCTAACTGCAGGAGGGATGGGACTGACTAGGAGGAGAGAGATCCGACTCTACTCCCCTAGGAGAACCGGGATCTGTGTGTTTACACACACAGATCCTGGTTCTCGCTCTCACACGTGTGATCGCAGGAGCCTGGCAGTCATCGTAACCTAGTTTTAGGAAAGGTTATTATATTTTGAGACCTAAATAGGTTACATACCTCCATCTCTGTTTATGGCGAGAAAAAAAGGGGGGGGTGGGGTTGGGACTTTAAATGAAGCATGTGGCTGCAAGAAGGTACAATAGATTGGAAACCGCTTACTTATTAAAAATGGATAACAGGGTAAGAGCTATGCATGATAATAATACAGTCTATAGAATAATTCATTTGTACAATCATACTGAAGAATATATGAAGATCTGTAAATAACAGGATAATAGACAACATGTAAAAGATAAGTGCAGCGCTAAAAAATGATCTTAAAGTGAACTGGAAAGCAATATAAGACAGTGTAAAAATAGGAGTGCACAAAAATGGTCTCAGAGGGAACTGAAAACAATATAAACAGTGTACAAATACATATAAATATAAAATGGAATGCACAAATATGATAAACCTTTAAAAGGGAAAATAGTATACCAAATGTCATATCGACAAATGTACAGATGAAAATTATATTTATAATGTCCAAAAAAGACAAATCCTTAATACTGAGAACAAAATGGGAGTGAGCCTAACAATAAAAATATCCAAAACGTGATTCAAAGTAGTTGACATTTTAACTAACCATCAGTATTGTATAGAAAAACATGCCCAACTTGCTAAGTGATCCACCACCAGAGAGATTGAACCCATATATACACCTAATAGGTCAATCAGGCTTGTAGGGCAACACACCCAGGGGAAAAACGACCTACAGCCAGAAGACCAACTCCGACAGTGAGCCTCAATGGGGTAGGTATTAGACAGGAAACCAGATGGATGGTTTCTCCAATTAAATATATTTGTAAAAAGGAAAAGGTGGGCACAAATTCCGTTTGGAAATTGGAAATGATTTATTTAGAAAAAGGAGGAAATACACTCACATTTTAGTGGATAAAAATGGGATTTTTGTACTCAACGTAAAATCCTTTTCTCTGAAGTTCATTGACGGACACAACTCCTTTAATTCTTGACCTTAGGGTTATCACACCACCTTTGGGAGAGGACTAGGCAGAACATGTAAAACATGTAAAAACAGCAAGACTGCACAGCACCGCCCAGGGGTGCGGTTCGTCTGGCTATGAACACTCACCCTGCTTCCTGCAGCTCAGTTTGTCAAAAAGCAGTACAAACATAAATAGGAGGGGTGGGTGCTGTGTCAGTCAATGAACTTCAGAGAAAAGGATTTTAAAGTGAGTACAAGAACCCCATTTTCGCTTACATTCATTGCCCAGCTCCTTTAATTCTTGCCCTTAGGGACGTCCCCAAGCAGTGTCAAAAAACAAGGGGTGGAAAGAGCAAAACATAACTTCACCCACAACAAAAGGAACACCTCAACAGAGGAGTTGCCATCAAAACCAGCAGCCAACTTGTGCATCAGAAGATGCGTTTACAACAAACTTGTAACTTAAAGTATAATTGCAACCTTAGCCACCTGCAAAACCTTGCGGCCAAAGCAAGCATCCGAAGATGCGCTTACATCAACTTTGTAGAATTTAGTGAAAGTGTGAACGGACAATCAAGTCACCGCCTTACACACCTGGGAGACAGACGCTTGATGTCGGAAAGCCCAGGAGGTCCCAATTGCTCTGGTGGAATGAGCCGTGACAGGAAAAGGGGGCACCCGCCCCTTTAAGGCATAGGCCTGAACCACAATCTGTCTGAACCACCAAGAAATGGTGGACGACGAGACCGCTAGGCCTTTTTTTGGACCAGCCACCAAGATAAACAGAGAGTCTGACTTCTGGAAGGGAGCTGTAGCAAAGAGATACACCTGTAAAGCCCGGACCACGTCCAGGGAATGTAAGGCAAGCTCTTTTGGGTGCATCGGCTTAGAACATAAGGATGGTAGCAATGTCCTCATTTAGATGGAATGCCGAAACCACCTCTGGAAGGAAAGAGGGCTGCGGACGTAGGTAGTGAGACTTGCATGAAAAGGCCGCCAACTCAGAAACCCTCCTGGCAATTGTAATAGCCACTAGAAAGACTACTTTCTGAGAAAGAGTTAACAAGGGAATCTCCCTAATGTTCTCAAACGGCGGTTTCTGAAGCGCCGACAGCACCAGATTAAGATCCCACGGAGGTAGCGGTGGTCAAACTGGAGGGACAACGTGTCGAACCCCTTGCAAAAAAGTACTCACCAATGAGTGAGTCGCCAAGGGGCGTTGGAAAAAGACAGCCAAGGCTGATATCTGTCCCTTGATGGTGCTTAAGGCAAGTTTCTGATCCCCTCCTCGCTGCAAAAACAGCAGGATTCTTGAAACTGAATAAGTGCGCGGACGCCACCCCATCTCCTCACACATGGAGATCTAAGCCTTCCATGTACAATGGTAATTCTTCCTAGAAGACGACTTCCGTGCTCTCAGCATAGTGGAAATTACAGAGTCCGACAGACCTTGGTCCTTTAGCACCTGTTTCTAAACAGCCATGCAGTTAAAACCAGCGATGATAAAGCAGGATGAAGTACTGGACCTTGTGATAGAAGGTCCTCTCGCAGCGGTAGCTGCCAAGGAAAATTCGCCACCAGTCATACTAGGTCGGCATACCAAGGATGCTGAGGCCAATCTGGGGCAATCAGAATTACTGGAATCCCCTCGGCCTCCACTCTGCGCAGCAGACTTGGTAGCAGTTTTAGTGGGGGGGGGGGGGGGGGGAGGCATAAATCAGCCGATAATGACCCCATGGAGCCACCACCGTGTCTGACACATCCGCCCAGGGGTCTCTTGTCCTGGACACAAACCTCTGTACCTTAAGATTAAGCCGAGAGGCCAAGAGGTACACATCTGGTGTGCTCCGCCTTAGGCGAAGGAGCCTGAATACCTCTGGATGCCACGACCAGTCTCCAGGATCCAGCATCCGATGACTTAGGCAGTCCACCTGCCAGTTTTCTACGCCAGGATGTATATGGCCAACAGGGCACATGTTGCTCTGCCCACTGGAGGATGTGAGCGATCTCCCATGCTGCAGTTGAGCTCCTTGTTCCTCCTTAAAGGTTGCCTTATGCCACTGCCATGTCATTGTCTGACTGAATTCTGATTGGACGCCCTTGTAGCCTTATTGACCATGTGGAGAGGCAAAGCCTGATCATCCGAAGCTCACCACATTGATCGGCAGTTGGGATTCTTCCCACGACCAAAGGTCCTGGGCCGACTGTACTCCCAGCACTTGACCCCAACTGGTCAGGCTGGCCTCCGTTGTGATCACCATACAATGGAGAAGAAGGAACGATCTCCCGGACCGAAGGGCCGGAGACCTCCGCCACCAAAGAAGGGAACCCCTGACTAACTGGCTCACCTGAATTTGACGATCAAGGGATAATGGAGATTTGCTCCATTTTGACAAAATCTCCTTCTGCAAGACTCGAGTGTGAAATTGAGCGTATGGTGCTACCTCGAAAGTGGCTACCATGAGGCCCAGAACGCGCATGCAGAAGCACAGCGACGACCACCTGCGGTTCATCAACAACTTCACAGTAGTTTGAAGAGTCTGCAGCTTGTTTGAAGGGAGAAAATCTCTCGCTTCTGAAGAGTCCAATAGCAAGCCCCGGTATTCCAGGTATTGAGTCGGTACTAACACCGATTTCTTTAGGTTCAGTACCCAACAAAACTCCCAGAGAGTCTGCATGGGGATCTCTACATCCTCCCTTAATTCTGAGGCGGAAGCGGCTCTCAGAAGGAGGTCATCCAGGTAACCCACGATTGCAATCCCATGTTGCCTTAACAGCGCCAGAATTGGAGCTAACACTTTGGTAAAGACTCGGGGTGCTGACGAAAGGGAGAGCCACAAACTGGTAGTGCTCTTCCCTGACTGCAAATTGCAGAAACCTCTGGTGCCTGAGGCATATGGGTACAAGTACGCAATCTGGATATCCAGGGACGCCAGAAAGTCCCCCTGATGGTGTGCAGCTACAACAGAGCGAACTGATTCCATCCTGAACCTTTGCACTTTCACAAAGCTGTTGAGGGCCTTCAAGTCCAGGATTGAATGTACCCCATCCTTTTTGGAGACTACAAACAGATTGGAGTAGAATCCCTGAAACCTTTCCAGCGTCGGTACAGGTACTATCACCCTGCACAGTAGCAGGTCCTGCACTGCCCCAAACAGGGCTTCCCATGAGCTGAAAGTAGAGGTAGGTTGGAGGGAAAAAAATCTGTTTGGTGGACAAGAAAGAAACTATCTTGTATCCAGATTAAATCAGTTCGCAGACCCATTGGTGGGACAGTAGAGAGGTCCACCGAGCTGCAAACTCCCGAAGGCGACCCCCCCACCCGAGAGTTGGGCGGGGGTAAACCTTCATGCGGTTCATGCATTTTTGTTAGCAGACTTGTTTGGCTTGCGAAACCAGGGACGCTTGTGTACTCCAGCAGGCGCCTTGTCGGACTGGGAATGCTTACCTGCCGGCTCAGGCAGGGGAAAAAGCAGTTTGAGCGGAAAAAAGTGCTCTTGCCTACGGCATGGCTCCTTACCCTTCCTGGGCTGTGGGGGGCAACATGCTCTTCCCACCAGTAAAATTTTTAATAATGTCATCCAGCGAAGCTCCAAAAAGCCTCTCACCTTGGAAGGGCAAATCCGCCAGTGCTTTTTTTTTTAGATGACTGGTCCTCAGACCAGCATTTCAGCCAAATCAGGCGCCGTAGCACCACTGCCAATACGGATGCTCTAGAGAGCAGGGGGACAATATCCAGGGCCTCATCACAGACATACTTAAGGCCATGCACCAACTGGTCTGCCAGCTCTACACAGACCGGGGGAGACTGTTGCTCCAATTCACGGTGCAACAATTTTGCCCATTCAGCAAGCGTCTGCGACACCAAGGCCGTGGCCAGCACAGGTCGTAACGCTTACCCCACTACCGTAAACGTGGACCGGGCCACTGCTTCGGCCCTCCTGTCGGCAGGGTCCTTGAAGGCAGGAGTCCCTTCTACCAGAATTGTGGTTACTTTATTTAACCTGGATACCTGGGGGGGGGGGGGGGGGTCAACGACCAGAGGAAACGTCCATTTTTTTCAGGAGGCTCTCCTCAAAGGGGTAACACACCGCCATTCTTTTTGGGACTGAAAAGGCCCGCTGCAGACTTCCCCCATTCCTTGTAGATGAACTTGTCAAAATAAACACCTTAGGCGTGCAGGCCGGTTTGCGGGACCCAAAAGGGACCGTCACCTCAGCAGAAGTTCCTGCTGCATCCTGTATTTTCAGGGTATCCTGCATCGCAGTGATAAGTGCTCCTACTAGCGCTTTTTCTTGCGCTAACCCGGACACAGAGTCATTCTCACTGTGCGAAAGATCCTGGTCCGCATTTTTTTACCCCCCTTGTGCCTGCACGCTGCTTCCACCCTGGCAACAAAGCTCTCCAGGACCGCCGACAAAGTGTCCATAGGCACTGCATTTTTGGCAGGTGAGCCGGTTGCAATAACAGGGATGTCTGGAGAAGAAGCACCAGCTTCTGATGCCATGCTGACCCTCACTCGCCTGTCACAACTTAGGGACTTAAGGCAAGGTACACAATCCCACCCTCCTAGCTGCACACAGACTGAGGGGCCCCTCCACAGGACTCACCACCCTGACCAAGTGCTGCCGCTGACCTCTCTGCCCTGTTTCAGTCACAAAGTGCTCAGAGTGAAAATCGCGCTGTTCTGAGGTGCACAGACCCAGCACTAGAAGTAAAAACCCTCTGAGGCTACAAGAAAATGGCCAGCCTGTCACCCAGCTGGCTGTTGATAGTAGATCACAGGATCAAAAAGTTTGTATAAAAAAAATGAAGAAAATCCCAGGACCAATGGTCCCTTCAGGGAGCCAGGTCCTTTTACAACTAGGTATAAACAAAACTGAGCTGCAGGAAGCAGGGTGAGGGGTTATAGCCAGAGGGACCACTCCCTGGGCGGTGCTGTGCAGTCTTGCTGTTTTTACATGTGTTACATGTTCTGCTTAGTCCTCACCTGAAGGTGGCGTGATAACCCTAAGGTCAAGAATTAAAGGAGCTGTGTCTGTCAATGAGCGAAAGAGAAAAAAAAAGATGTCAGTTTTGAAATCTGTGTCCGTTTTACCCTCCTATCAGTTTTCATGCAGGTATGGTGTGAAGAATGAGCCCTTAATGTTTAATTTTTAATAAACATTAACATGTTCAGTTTATACCCGATTTGTGCATAAAATTTGTGTTATTTTTGAAGAGTTTATATTAGGGGTGCACCGAATGGGTTTTTTGGTGCCGAAACCGATACCGAAAATGAAAAATACACTAGGCCGAAAACCGAAACCGATACCGAAACAGCACCGATACCGAAAATGACTGTTTTTAAAAAATATTTTCATACATCAGATGGTCAGAGACTGAGGACATATTACAGGAGATGGTCAGAGACTGCGGGCATGGTACAGGAGCTGGTCAGAGACTGCAGGCATGGTACAGCAGCTGGTCAGAGACTGCAGGCATGGTACAGGAGATGGTCAGAGACTGCAGACATGGTACAGGAGCTGGTCAGAGACTGCAGGCATGGTACAGGAGCTGGTCAGAGACTGCAGGCATGGTACAGGAGATGGTCAGAGACTGCAGGCATGGTACAGGAGATGGTCAGAGACTGCAGGCATGGTACAGGAGATGGTCAGAGACTGCAGACATGGTACAGGAGATGGTCAGAGACTGCAGACATGGTACAGGAGCTGGTCAGAGACTGCAGGCATGGTACAGGAGATGGTCAGAGACTGCAGGCATGGTACAGGAGCTGGTCAGAGACTGCAGGCATGGTACAGGAGATGGTCAGAGACTGCAGGCATGGTACAGGAGATGGTCAGAGACTGCAGGCATGCTACAGGAGCTGGTCAGAGATTGCGGACATGCTACAGGAGATCAATGCAGCCTCACTGTGCCAGCAGCCTACCAGTGCCCGCCATGTAGCCTGCCTGTGCCTCACCAGTGCATATAAACATACACATATAAAAACGCGCGCACACACACACACATATATAAAACATACAACACACATATAACACATACATGCGCACATACACACTTAACACACATACATATAAACATGCACACAACACACAAACATGTATATATATATATATATATATATATATATATATATATATATATATATATATATATATATATATATATATACACACATACATACATATAACACACACACACACACACATACATACATATAACACACAGGCATACAAACATATATAGACAGTCTTTAAAATTGGCAGCTGCAGCTCTTCATTAATCTCCGTGCTGGGTACTGCACTCTAGGGGGAGGCAGAGAGCACAGCACACACTGCTAGACGCCTCTGCTTTGGTTTCACTTTCACAGTGAACATCGTGCCCAGCTCCTGCACAGCCGATTTACACATCTGCTGAGGAGACATATGCAGCCACCGCTGTGGAGAGGGGGACTTTAGAGCGAGACCCCACAGGCTGACTGCAGCATAGGTGAGGAGGGAGGGGAGCAGGAGAGCTAAAGATAGGACACCCCCGTGATGGGCGGCAACGGGGGCGGGGCCAAGCCCCGCAAGCCCCGCCCCATTTTCGGCACCAGTATCGGCGGAAATTCTCTTTCGGCTTTTTGCCGAAAGGGCCATTTTCGGCCGATATGTTTCGGCGGCCGAAATTTCGGTGCATCCCTAGTTTATATGTACAAAATATCAGCAAATAATATCAGCAGGAGAGGCGCCTGAAATATTGGTATCGTATTGGCACCAAAAAAGGATGTTGGTCGATCCCTACTTTCTTTAGTTTATTTTTTCTTTTTAAGTACCATATTTATTGGCGTATAAAACACATATTAACTTTAAGAGGGAAGTTTCAGGGGGGGGGGGGGGGGGGAACAACTTTGCACAGCCCCCTGCATCACACAAAGACCCCCTGCATCACACACAGACCCCCGTATTGATACACAGAACCCTTTCATTATAAAGCCCCCTCCTCCTCTGCACTCCCAGGAGACCCCCCAGTCTCATGGGACGGCATTGCCAGCATGCTCTGGATCGGAGCTATTGAATGTATGATCAAGGGTAGGATAGGGTGATCAACAGTTTTAAACAGAACATGGAAAAGGTTGACAAAATGAACTGCAGGCAGAGTAATATCCAAAGGTGTGCACGAGAAACATCCCTCAGCAGACATTGAAGTAGAAGTCAAGTAGTAAGAAATCAGTAGCTACTAGCCCAGCCTCCTCCTCCATTGGCGCCGTGGTCCCGGTCATGTGACTGCTCGCCTCTCTTTCATTGACAGTCACATGACCGCTCTCCTCCAATCAAAAGCTACACCACTTGAGGAGGGGGCGGAGTGGGAGGAGGGGAGCGGTGTTGGTGGAGGGGTTTGAATTTACACATCGTGGCATGGGAGACGGCTTGTGGCAGGGGGCTGGCAGTAATGTTTTCTAGAAGTGCTGCCCCAGGGCTAGGAGAGGCGGGTGGACAGCCCAACCCCCCCCCCCCCCGGTTAAAAAAATAATAGATATCAGCGTATTACACTCAGGCAGAGTTTACCTGTTTTCTGGGTAAAAAGGTGCGTGTTATACGCCGATAAATACGGTAAACAGAATCTCTTGCCAAGGAAGTCTACATGATTAACAAAGACAATGTTCCATAATAGACACTCAGAAAATTACAAGGTGACTAGACAATGCATTCTAGTATCTTAAAATTTCTCATGGTCCATATGCAATCATATGCAATGCGACGTGAGACGCTGCTATGGTGTGAGATTAGGAAAAGGATGTAAGAATAACACAGGATTCTCAAAGTTACGGTTTGAGAAACTCCAGCAGGTGTATTGTAAGCAGAGAAAGCCGTTTTTTAAGCTCTCGTCGATTTTGTAATCCTGGACCGGGGGGCTGAGTTTGGCAGATCTAACATGTCTTGGGCGAGAGAGAACCTTCAATCCCGTGTCTGTGCATTTTGCGAGACACCTGCAGCCTTGGTGAGTGTACTTATGCAAGGTTGTTATAAACCAGGTCTGAGATTAGCTCAGAGCATTTGGAGTTGCTACCAGTCAAAGTCACAGGCTTTGTGTCATGATAGAGGTGGTGTGCTCCAGGCAGAAGAGGTGACCTACTGTGGAGACAAGGCTCCATTGGAGAGATTCCCTTACCCATAGGGCTGGGAAAGTTGAGACAGCTAAGAGGAGGACCGAGAAAGCTGTCCAAGCAAAGGAGTCCAGGAGAGGGATATCTTCAAGTCTCGAGTGGGAGAGCCTTGGCTGCTGTGAGATCCTATCCAGAGGCCAAGAGTGGGCCTGTGCAGTGGGGCAAGTTTGGGAGACCAGAGAGAGCAGTGGCTGACAGGAGAGCTAGGTGGCTTGGCATTTTCTGTTGATGCTGTGTTGTGAAGACTTTAAATTTTTGTATCAATAAAAGTGGGCTTCTGCATCCTTAAGCACAATTCTGACTGACATGGACTCAACTCTCACCATCTCTCAGCTAGCCAACCCCGATATAAAAATCCTATTTTTATTTGTTGTGATAACAGCTTACCTGTAAAATGCTTTTCTTGTAGTACATCATAGGACACAGAGCCTTAAGTATTTACTTAGTGGGTTACAGCTACCTTCAGGTGTTGACACTGGCACACCCAATACAGGAAGTTGACTACCCTATATAACCCCTCCTCCCTCCAGGAGTACATCAGTTTTTGTAGCCAAGCAATATAAGCAATATACTTAAACCCCATAAAAGAAGAGGGGCGGGACCTCTGTGTCCTATGATGTACTCCAAGAAAAGGATTTTACAGGCAAGCTGTTATAAAAATCCTATTTTATTTATCGTACATCATAGGATACAGAGCTTTAAGTATTTACTTAGTGGGATGTCCCATAGCAATGCTACTTGAGGGGAGGGAGACACAACCCGTAGGGCACCCCCAGACCTTGAGAACTTATACTGCTACCTGCAGCACACTGTGCCCGAAGGCGATATCCTCATTCCTCCTTACATACACTTGGCAACATTTTGTGAATGTATGGACCTAAGACCAAGTTGCAGCCTTGCAGATCTGAGAAAAGGATGCCTGCTGACACACTGCCCAAGAAGCAATAACCGCTCTGGTAGAGTGCGCCTTAACTTGAATAGGGGAATCTTACCCCTTAAGGGTCCTTTCACACGGGGCGGATCAGTTCTGATCCGCCCCGTGGATGTCCGTTTGCTCAGCGGGGATCACTCAGCCGATCCCCGCTGAGCAGGGAGATGACAGGTCCGTCTCTGCACACTGCGCAGGGACGGACCTGTCACAGCGCCGCTCTCCCCTATGGGAGATCGGATGACGACGGACCGCAGTGCCCGTCGTCACCCGATCCGATCCGCAGACGGATGGAAAAATAGCTTTTTCCTTCGTTACACTTTTTCGGATCGGAGCGGGTCGGATGTCAGCGGACATGTCACCGCTGACATCCGACGCTCCATAGACCTCTATGGAGCACCCGTTCAGGTCCGCCTAAAAAACTGACAGGCGGGCCTGAACGGGACGTCGGTGTGAAAGAGGCCTAAATCATAAGTTTGAATTACACCTTGACGAATCCACTTAGCAACAGTGAATTTCGATGCTGCCTGTCTTTTTTTTTTTTTTTTTTTTTAGGACCTTCTGCCAGAATAAATAAGACATCAGTCTTACGAATCTGAGCAGTTTTCTTTAAATATATTTTCACTGCTCTCATTATATCAAGACAATGTAGTGATTTTTCTTCCCTGGAACATGGTTTTGGAAAAAACAATGGCAGGACAATATCTTCATTCAGATGGAAGCCTGAAACCACTTTTGGCAAAAAGCCTGGACGAGGAAGTAACACCACTCTGTCCTCATGAATAATCAAATATGGCTCTTTACAAAAAAGAGCAGCCGATTCTGAAACCCTCCTTGCTGAGGCTATAGCAATATCAGCTTCCTAGTCAGAAGGAATAAGGGAATATGCTGTAATGGTTCAAATGGCTGTTTTAGTAACACTGACAAAACAAAATTCAAGGGGTTAAAGGTGATTTAACTGGCGGATTAATCTGCATCACCCCTTGCCCCTGCGATAGCAGGTCTGGCCTTAGTGGAAGAGGCCAAGGACCATTCACTGCCATCTTTACGATCTCTGCGTACCATGGCCTTCTGGGCCATGCTGGTGCTACCAGCTTTCTTTCCAGCTTGATCCTGCAAAGAATTCGAGGCAGCAACTGAATCGGGGGAAAAGCGTATATCAGTGAAAACTGATCCCACGGGGTTACCAGCACATCTGTTCCGTATGCGAGTGGATCCCTTGTTATGGACAAAGTTGACTAACTTCATGTTGAATCTGGACGCAAGATCTATGTCCAGAGTCCCCCATCTTTGGCAAACAGCCTGAAACACTTCGGGGTGACGAGATCATTCACCTGGGAATAACTGCTGGTGACTTAGATAGTCCGCCTGCCAATTTTCTACTCCCGGAATGAAAACTGCCGATAGGGAGGGGACATTCTTTCTGCCCAAGTTAGGATATGGTTCACCTCTCTGAGCTGAGAGACTCTTGGTGCCCCTTGGTGAGCGATATAGGCCACAGCCATGGCATTGTCGGATTAAATCCAGAAGACTGGACAATTCTTTAACCTGGATGTCCAGGTTTTCAGAGCCAGATTCACTGCCCGAACACACACTGCAGGGCTCTTTCGAGTTTTGACCACTGTCCTTTGACAGTCATCTCCTCTAGTACCACTCCCCAGCCTGAGAGTCTGGCATCTGTCGTTAATACTTTCCAGATTTGGCCCCTTCAGCAAATTCTGGCTTCGTAACCACCAACTGAAGCTTTGAGACACTCTTAGGGGCAGCCGCATTGGCAAGTGCAAAGCTTGGATTGTCTTGTCCCATGCATAGAGGTTTCTGTTTTGCAACATTTTTGAATGGAACTGGGCATAGCGGACTGCTTCGAATGAACCTACCATCTTTCCCAACAACCTCATGCAAAGGCGAATTGAAGGATTTGCTTTTGACCTGACCATCTGTACCAGCTCTTGTATGGAGCTGATCTTTGCTGGAAGCAAGAACACCCTTTTCTGGGCTGTATCTATGATTAGGCCTAAGTAACCCAGCCTTCTTACTGGTTTTAAGGAAGACTTCTCTAGTTTGAGGATCCAACCCGAGACCTTCCAGGTAACTGGTTGTAATGCGTACGCTTTGCCTTAAGCGAGTCACTGACTCGTCTATTAATAATAGACCGTCTAGGTATGCCAACACAGTTATGCCCTGTGCCCTCAACCTAGCTAGAGTTAGGGCCAGTATTTTTGTGAATACCCGTGGTGCTGTGGCTAGCCCGAAAGTAAGGGCACGAGCTGAAAGTGACATTGTTCCACTTCGAATCACAGAAACCTTTGGTGAGCGGGAAATATAGGGACATGCAGATATGCGTCCCTGATGTTGATGGACGCCAGAAGTTCTCCACCTTGTAGGATGGAGACCACTGACCTGATCGACTCCATTCAAAATGAGCAAACTTTTAGGAACAGATTTCGATTTTTTAGATCCAGAATGGGCCCGACATCTCCATTCGGTTTTGGTACCGTAAACAGGTTTGAATAGAAAACTAAACCTTGTTTTTCTGTGTGTATCTGTATAATTACCCCTTGAGTCAATCAGTCTAATCCTTTTAACAGGGATCGTCTTTTCCCTGGATCCTTGGGAACGTTTGATCTCAAAGTGAGATGGTGGAAACTCCCGAAACTCTAGTTTGTATCCTAGAGTCACTGCAGAGAGAGCCTATCTGTCCCGAGTTTCCCTCTGCCAGACTTCTGAGAAATGCAGAAGTCTTCCCCCCACCTTGGTGAGGGGAGACACCTTCATGAAGAGGTCTTAGAATTTTGCTTTGTAGTCTTGTCTTTGAGTAACAGTACCTGCTAAAGAAAAAGAGGATTTTAAAAGGAATTCCAACTTTTTATCTGTTGGATCCTTTAGAATTTGTGCATTGTCCACTGGACACGTTAAACTTTTATTCACACTGGAAATCGCAGCATCTACTACTGTAACTTTCAATTTTTTGGTGAATTTTTCCTCCATAGGATAGAGAACTGAGAATCTCTTTGGAGGGAGAAAATGCTTATGCGGATCCCATTCGGTATAAATAAGCTTCTCTAGTAATGTGTGGACTGGAAACGCATGCACTGTTTGTGAAGGTTTCAAGGAACCCAAAGAAGAAACCAGACTTTCAGCGAACCATGTCCGTAAGGATTTGTAGCTCAGATTGTGAAGCTGAAACTTCAACTGTTATTTCCTCCATAGAGGAGTAATCAGTTTGTTTTTCCCGATCGTTTGAGGGCAATACCTCATCTTGTCCCCAGTGTTCTGCTGGTAAGGGGTTTGGAGTGGGAGAGAGGGATCTAGCATGCTTCTTATCCCCTTTAATGGAAGATGCGATTAAAGCCACTAATCTTCCTTCTAAGCCCTGCAGGGCAGAGCAAAATGCATCTTCAGTCACGTATACAGGGGCTGAAGTGCGAGAAGCAGTTGCACCAATTGCTTCCAATGACTCGCTCTGGCTTGCCATGTCAGGTATTTCCAGAGAGGATGGCAATGTGGAGGCATGTCTGGAGTTCCCAGCACCTGGGGGTGGTTTTGGTGCCTTAGTAGTAAGCCTTGAAGCCATAGTGCAAAGTACAAAAAGCAAAGGTACTCTGAGAACTGTTCTATTTATTTGAACAATATTAGGTAAAACAGTGGTAGCATAGAATGATCCAACGCTAAACAATACGTTTTTTCCTGTACTGCAAATGCCTATGTAAACCCCTCACGTGCACCATCGCTTCTGTGTCTTGTGGCAGCCTTGCTTCAGCTCCTCTAATAGACACTGTCTGTTTCTCAGAGTATCAGCTTTAAGCTTTTTCAGGTGTGAGCCTGATTGTCTATGCGCCACACCCTTTCCTGTGCTTTAGCAAAAGTCACCACAGAGGGGAGGGGGAAGGGGATTTACACAGCCTTTTTACCAGCTTTTCAGATTTATGCTCATTTAAACATAACGTGTATCCCTGTCCACTCAGTTTCCCAATTTAGGGGGAGAGGAGACCCCCCCCCCAGTTGCTGAGACACACGCTGTATTAGCACAGATTTAAACAGGGTCTATACACTATTACTCCCTCTAGAGGAGTTTTTAAGGCATTTTACAATATAATTGAAAGAAAAGTCATAGGTGGACTTTGCAGTTCCTATGCTTTCCTCTTACCGCTTACTGCTGTAAACAGACAGATCCAAACTTCACCCATCATGGCAGGCAACGTGGTTAAACCTTCAAAGACTAGCGCCTTTTTAATAGGGGTTCCACTCCCTTGGACCATGTATAGCACCCCTCATGACAGCTTTAGCTAATGTAGCAAGACCAAAAAGAGTCCTGGTTCCTAGGGTCCAGCCCTCAAAGAGGAGCATTACAGGTAAAACCTTGTTCTTCTATGCAAGTCCCGGGTACCAAATCCAGCATGGATCCCTCCTGGTGCTCCACAGAGCACATCTTCACTCATGCCAACACCTTTAGACACTGGTGAAAAAACTGATGTACTCCTGGAAGGAGGAGGGGTTATACAGGGGAGTAAACTTCCCATGTTGGGTGTGCTAGTGTCAAGTACCTGAAGATAACTATAACCCACTAAGTAAATACTTAAGGCTCTGTGTCCTATGATGTATGATAAAGAAAATTAGGTTTTCCGATAATAGGAGCGGCCCATTTTTTTCACCCTTTTCAAAACTTTTTTCCCATGGCGCATTGCAGAGAAAATAGGTTGAAAAGGTATAAAAACCTTCTCAGGATGCAGCTGTCACATCGTAAAGCTTCCTCAACCACAGAGTGTATAAAAAAGTCTTGGGTGGCCTAGAGTGGAAAGCCACCCAAAAGGGAAGTTCCGCTTTAAGGCCTCCCCCCCTTTCCTCTTTGAAATTTGGCAATCTTTGTTGGGGGGTGCTGGTTTTGACAGGTACCCCCTCCTACTTGTGCTCAGATCACCTAGGCAATCTGAGCATTAGTTTTCCTTCCCCCCTCCTTTTCTGCAGTCTTCTGGGACATGTCACAGGTGCCAGAAGCCCGCACTGCGGAACCACACACAACGTGCAGCACAATGTGCATGCGCAGTGGGCACCCAGCTGTGAAGCTGCAAGCTGTCACAGCTGGGTGCCCACAGTTAAGATGCTGCTGCCAGGGACCGAAGATGGGCCTTGGCACCCCCTCGAGTGAGCCCAGTGCTGGATCTTGGGACAGGTAAGTATCTGTTTATTAAAAGTCAGCAGCTAAAGTTTTTGTGTAACTGCTGACTTAATGTTCTCAAAAATGACTGGAGCTCCTCTTTAAGAGCCTTCTTGGAACCCATATCAGTAACTTTCAGCCAGACTCAGCAGTGCACCTCATTCACCAAGACAAATACAGTGTCTCTGGCTTTTGAGAAAGAACTGCTGAAACGGCCTCTTGCATGGAATCCTCTAAAGAGCATTCCTCTTCATCTTCAAATACTTCCTTCTCCTCCTTTCTCTGCAATAAGACAGAAACCAAACCAAAGATAGAATAAAAAAAAAAAAGAAACAAAAAAGCAAGCCTTCTACAGCCTCTTGTTTCCCACATGGTAGTACGTTTCCCTATATGATCTGCCATAAATGCAGAAAATTCTTCTCTGTCCAAAAAGGAGGAATGAGAGATGCCTGAGGGAAAGGAAGAGGATGAGGGAACGGAAAAGGATAAAGCAACAGGAGGACCGACACCCCTCCTGTGTGAAGTAGGGGGAAAATAACCTTAAAGCTGCGTTCCGGCCTGGGGAAAAAATACAAATTAAAAGTCAGCAGCTACAAATACTGTAGCTGCTGACTTTTAATATAAAGGACGCTTTCCTGTCCAGGGAGCCCACTATGTCCGCACCCAAGCCGATCTATCAGCTTCGGGTGCAGGCATTGCAAGTACGGGAAACTGGCAGTGAACCCTTCAAGCTTCACATCGGGTTTCCTACTGCGCATGTGTGAGTTGCGTGGCACTTTCTGAATGGTCCCGTCAGAGGGAAGGAGGAGGGCCGGATAAAACCGCAGAAATTACATACCTCACTGTGGCGACATGGGACAGAAGTCCCAAAGAAAACATGCAAGAAAAGGTGGGGGTGGGTTGTTCAATTGCTTGAGACAGAGTTCTCTTTTTGCCCATTTAACCCCATCTTCCCTCCATCTTGATTCCCCCATAACAGATAAAAAACATTCAGTACCCACAATATGAGTTGCGAAAGGGGTTAATAGTTGTCAGACTACTAATTCCTCATTTTAATTTAAACAAAATGGCACCTGAGCTTGTCCGCTGCTGCAGGCATGCAGACACAGTGAAGAGAGGGACTGAACTGAGATAGATGGCAGCCATAAGCAGGCACATCCATAAGCACTGCAAACGTGGCCATGAGCCAACACAGGTAAGGAAAATGGCTGTGTCACAAAAGAGAGACTGCCTCTGTAGGGACTACCACAGACAAGCACAGCAAATGATTTCTCCCCTCTCCCCCCGTCACACAGCTCTGCTCACTAAATCAATCCGATTCCTTTTCTCTTTTTTTTTCTGGTACAATGTTTTTATTGAAATATAAAAAGGGAAGAACCAGATAAATTCCCATGCAGGGGATGTGATCATGAAACATAAGAAAGAGGATCACAGGAAAGCACAAAATAGAACATATATTATGAGGGTTTAAATTATAAACTGACACTGGCCCACCAGCTGGAGCCGGTGTCCAGAGCATTATGCCCAAGTCGTGAGACCCAGGGGCTAAGGGAGTGCGGGGTTAGCCGCACAACTGACAAGAGAGAAAACAATAAAAACTAAACAAGGGACTTCTCTTTTCTTTTTTAAACAAAAATAAAATCGGCTCCAAGAAAAATAAAAATAAAAAAACAACTAAAGAAGCACATAGCCAAGTCCCAAAATGCTCACATAGTAGGATAGGAATGGCCAAGGAACAAGAGAAAGGGGATTTAAAGTGAGATATCGGGCCCCTACTTACTAACCAGAACAACATAGCTACAATATTTAAGGGGTAATAAAGCTTCCCCACTTCACTTGCTTTGGAAGATCATACCCCTCAGGCACTGGGTCACACCAGCATGGATTGCCACTGGCCTGGACCTGTATAACACCCTAAGGCCAACTGAAAAATGTGCCTTAGAGCAATGGTCATCAACCCTGTCCTCAGGGCCCACTAACAGGCCAGGTTTGCAAGATAACTGAAATACATCACAGGTGATATCATTTGCCGCTCAGTGATTGCAGTATTCTAGTCTGCATCTCCTGAAGGTAATACATAAAACCTGGCATGTTAGTGGGCCCTGAGGACAGGGTTGATGACCACTGCCATAAAGGAGCAACTAAAACATGATCCAGTGTCTGGCTTTACAGTCTGGCTCTGCATCCTCCAATTCCTTAGGCTTCCAGCAACTGCACAAACAGTTATAAAGGCTGGTGTAATACTGAAGAGAGCAGGGGAAAAAAATCCAGCAATCCCCTTGATAGAGAAGGAGACATCCATCGCCTAAATACACTAGCATAAAACTGAAGATAACGGTCAGCAGGAGGGGTTATAAGAAGGTCCTAACATTTCTGCTTGCTATTGCCCAATCACCTAAAGATAGCAGCATATACCTCACCTACTCTGCGACGTGTCCTGTACAATATGATCAAGGAACAAACGTTTTAGTCTGGGTCCTTAAAGTGTTACTAAACCTAGGACCCTGCATTCACTATATCTGGTCTCCCACAGTACACAGGCATGGAAATGCAATTATTTTAGCAAATATAAACTGTTAAATAGCTTTTCTCATCAGAAATATACAGAAGTCTTGTTACTTCTATCAGTGTCCAGTGGTCTTGCACTGTTACTAGTATCGATGCCGATACCTAGCATTTGCCCAAGTACTTCCGATGCCTAATCCGATACTTGTGGTGTCCTAAGCATAGCACATAACTACCATGAGGTGGGGGGGTTAAACAAAAAACCTCATAATAGAAGGCAACCATGTCTGGGTTCCATAGCAGATGCACGAAAGGTCAGCACATACCTGGTAGTTTTTTTCTTGATTTTGAGAGAAAGTAGTAGATACTGTGGGTTTAGGAAAAAGGTGAGGGGGGAGTGTCAGGGAAGGTTCTATCCGCCAATGACGCTGCCTGATATTTGGCGTGCAGTACTGTGGTCCACCAGCAGGTGTCTCGTGGCAATCTGGAACTGCCAGGGGAGCTTTCCACTTTTGGTAGTATTATGTCATCTTTGGGCCACAGTACTGGCGTCCACCAGCAGATGGATCACGGCAGTGTGAAGCAGACAGCACCTTTTGCAAACTGGTGTCACTTGAGACCAATTACAGGCATATAAATACCCGGCAAACACTCACATGTTTGCCTTGGTATCTTCCTTGTGCCCTGACTCGTACCTGCATCCTGAACCTTGTAACCTGAACCTGATCCCATCCTGATCCTGTCCCTCCTGTGTTCCTGTACCCTTACCTTTAACCTTCACCCTGATCCATCCCCTCCTTGTCCTGTTTGTTCCCAGTTCCTTCTAATGATCTCCCTGTGTATGACCTTGGCCTGGCTAACGTTTATGTAACATCCCTTGTCCGTCCTGCTGATCTGCTGTGTATCACCCTGGCCTGGCTGAGATCTGTTTCTGGTACTGCCCCTTGCTGTATATACTGTTGGTGGGTTTGTTGGATTGGTTGTGCACCGTTTGTATTTTCTTATCACCTATCTTAATAAATATCATTATTCACTTTACATGCATTTTTGTCTGGTCCAATTCTCCTGACAAGGAAAGAAATATAAAAAAACGGGGGGGGGGGGGGGGGGGTGTCAAGTGGGGAGCGACGAAGAGGTCAATGGCTCAAGAAGACCAATTCCCGTATGAAAGTAGTCTCAATTTAGGAGTAGGTCAAAATCATCTGAGAAATAGAACAAGTCCCATTACAGCTATTGTGCGTTATGTTCCTCAGTCTTGTCCCTGAGGGCAGCGTTGGATATGGTTCTGTTGGATATGGTTCACCATGGGAAAACGTTGCGATACAGTAGGAATGAATTGTTGTTTACACAAGCTGGGGATGCTCTTCTTGGTGACAATCAGAAGATGTTTCAATAGTTGCGGATTTTAATGAAGTTCTTCTTCAACCACTTTATAACCGGCATACGTTTTCAGTTTAACAATTACTTGGTCATTATGCTACACTGCATCTAACCAAATTTTATATAATTTTATGACAGACAGAGCTTTCTTTTGGTGATATTGAACCATTTTGCATCAAGAACATTTTTCACACAGTTAAAAAGTTAAAATCTGCATTTTTTTTCTAGAAAGTTAGTTAAAACCCCCCAAGAATGTTATATTATCTGAAAGCAGAAGCCTTGTAGGTGCAGTTTTTATGTCACACGATATCTTTGCAAAAATAAACATGTTATACTTATATGCCCCGTGTAGTGGTTTTGCACAGGGCAGACAGGATCCTCCTCTTCTCGGGTCCCTTCTTGGTGCTCCTGGCCCCTCCTTCCCATTGAGTGGCTCCACAGCAAGCAGCTTGCTATGGGGACAGCTGAGCCGACAACTCCCTGTGTCCATTCAGACATGGACCCGTGCTGCCCCCTTTCTCTTCTCAATAACTGACTGACTGATTGACAGCAGCAGGAGCCAATGGCGCCACACTGCTGTCTCAGTCAATGAAGAGGGGAGTCCAGGGCAGCCGAGACAGTCCTGCACACAGAAGTTTTTTTGTATTGTAATACAAAACCTCCTGCCTTTACAATCACTTTAAGGAAATAAAAAAAGACTGAACATTAAAAAAATATATATATTTCCCTTACTTTGTATTATAAAACATAGCCAGGACAAACCAAAAAAATTACCCCTTTTTGGGAAGTTGACATCATAAGGTGATCTCACTTTTCACCACAATTTTTGGCAAATGAAGAAACATGCTTATATTGGGGTGGTTAAAAAATGAATGTGGTGTGCTTAAGCCTTCAAAAATTGCCCACAGAAGCCAAGTGAAAGTCTTCTGTTAGTGGAAGAAGACTGAAAGGGTGAACAATTGAAAAGTTGCAATGCATCAAAATTGCACTGTGGACATAAACACCCCCCCCCCCCCCCCCCAAAAAAAAACAACAACAACAATCTCACAATTTTTTATGGTCAGTGGCACTTTCAACCTAACCCACTACCCAAGTCTCCAAAATAATTCCAGAACATTTATGGTTGGTGGCATTTTAAATCTCCCAATAAATGGTGGTCAGCTGCATTTTAAAACAGTACTATGAGGTTTAAATTGGGATCACTGTGACTGTCTCTCTGCCATCTGACAGTAGAGTAATGACTTTGAGCACACACAGGTAAACAGAAGGGCATACATGTACATCCACCCATCATAGTAAGAATTCCCTCCAGCCATTTTATTACAATAGCTGGATGAAAAGCGGTTAAGATAGGCTCTGACAAAGTGATTATTGGGAAAAAGTAATTATTGGTTTTGGTTTGACAAAGGGACCGAGTGTTTGTTGCCCCGATAAACATAACCCAGCCCCCAAAGTCATCCTGAGTGGTTACGAGGATTGCCAAAAGCTCCTGGAAGCCGTGGAGGGTGGCTTGCGTTGCATGCAGCACTGCAGCTTCCCTGCCGAATTCTGCAGACACAACTGCTGCTTACCTGCCAATCTCTGCACACAAGCCAGATGGTATCTACTGAATTCTGCACAGTGGAGCCAGGACACCAGGATTTGTCTTTGCATACTGTCATGCCTCTTTCCCTGCTATTTCACTGAGTGCATTTTGTTATTATTTAAATTTAATCTATTTATTAAACTGTTAACATTAAGGGTCCTTTCACACGGGGCTGATCAGTGCTGATCCGCCCCATGGATATCCGCTTGCTCAGAGGGGATCGCCGGAGCGATCTCCGCTGAGCAGGAAGATGACAGGTCTGTCTCTGCACACTGTGCGGGGACGGACCTGTCACAGCGCCGCTCTCCCCTATGGGAGATCGGGTGACGACGGACCGCAGTGTCCGTCGTCACCCGATCCGATGATGGATGGAAAAATAGCTTTTTCTTCCGTCACACTTTTTCGGATTGGAGCGGGTCGGATATCAGCGGACTTATCACCGCTGACATCCGACGCTCCATAGACCTCTATGGAGCATCCGTTCAGGTCCACCTGAAAAACTGACAGGCGGACCTGAACGGATCGTCCACGTGAAAGGGGCCTTAGATGGGTGCACCACATTCTGCCTTTTTATATTGGATAAAGTGGTGAAAGCATATCTTTATAGTTTTTTTTTTTTTTGTCTGACTAGGGGTAGACACCAAATTAAACGCACATCAATGGCTTCCACTGCGATGGTAGTACATGACTAAGCACCGTTATAGTCCCATTGCTCACCTTTCTTTCGATTGGTAAAAGCATATGTAATAGAAGAGGTTTTTAGAAGCATATGTAATAGAAGAGGCATATGTGTATTTATGAGGCTTTTGTCATACAAAGACTGTGGCATGCGTGTAGTCTATACAGCAAATAGGTACAGGTCCTGTTTAATCACCTCAATGAAATTTACTCCCACTGAAGTGCAATAAATTATTATATATATATATATATATATATACACACACACACACACACACACACACACACATATATACACACACATACATACATACATACACACACTATATATATATATATATATATATATATATATATATATATATATATATATATATATATATATATATACACTGTATATGTGAACAAACTGTATACATACATAACACTTAGAATTATAGAATTTAGAATTATAGTTGATTTAAGTGCAGCTACAACCTTCTCTCTGCTCTGCCAGCACCAGAGGCACTCTGTCTCCAGCAGGGTCCAGTGGACCCATTCGGAAAGTCTGTGAACTGAAGAATTGCAAAGATCAAAAGAAACCAGGGGCATCAGAGATCAAAAGAGATCGAAGTGATTGATGTGATGACTGGACTCTCTGAGGAGAAGATCTAGTCTCGGGAAGAAGTGATACACTTGAATGCACAGTGCTGCAGAGGCCACATTAGAGCCATGCTGTTGAGTACAATTCATACAGGTGCTGTAAAGAAAACTTTGCACAAAGGAACTATTTTATTTTTCTCAAAGTATCTTTTGTTCGGACTGGTTCTCCTGGGGGTTAAAGTCTGATTTGTAGTGCTTTTTCACATAGTAGACTGACGGATTTTTGCTATGGACTTTCCTTTATGTTTATTTTTAATTATTGCTTGAATTGCTGTATACCCTATACACCTTAGAATAGTTTTCCTTTGAAATTTAAAATTAGGATGACTGTAAAATCATTAACAAAATCTATGTCTAAATCGACATTTAAAAGCACTGTACACTTGTTTTTGTTGTATTAACCAATTAAGGACCAGCCTTGTTTTGAGATTTTGGTGTTTACATGTTTAAAACAGTTTTTTTTTTGTTAGAGAATTACTTAGAACCCCCAAACATTATATATTGTTTTTTTTTTTCTAACACCCTAGAGAATAAAATGCCAGTCATTGCAATACTTTTTTTCACACCGTATTTGTGCAGCGGTCTTACAATCGCACTTTTTTTTAGGAAAAAAATTAATTAGTTAATTAAGCCAACAGTAAAATTAGCCCTTTTCTTTTTTATATTGTGAAAGATAATGTTACGCCAAATAAATTGATACCCAACATGTCATGCTTTAAAATTGCCCCCGCTCGTGGAATGGCGACAAACCTTAAAAATCTCCATAGGCGACGTTTAAAAAATTCTACAGGTTGCATGTTTTAAATTACAGAGGAGGTCTAGGGCTAGAATTACTGCCCTTGCTCTACCGATTGCGCTGATACCTCAGATGTGTGATTTGAATACAGTTTTCATATGCAGGCGCTACTCAGGTATGCATTCGCTTCTGCGAGCGAGCTCGGTGGGACAGGGCGCATTTAACTTTTTTTATTATTATTTCTTTTACCTTTTATTTTTACACTGTTAAAAGATAAAATGGTCACTTTTATTCCTATTTTATTCCTATTACAAGGAATGTAAACCTTGTAATAGAAAAAAGCATGACAGGACCTCTTAAATATGAGATCTGGGGTCAAAAAGTCCTCAGATCTCATATTTAGACCAAAATGCAAAAAAAAAAAAAAAACATGTCGCTTCTGCTCAGCAATTGTATGGAGATGGGTGGGGGCCATCTTCCCCTCACTCGTCTCCATACCTGACAGGACGCGATCGCTTCCGCCGCTGCCGACAAGTGGCGGAGGGCACCGGATCGCTACGGGGGGCCCTCTCCCGCCACTGATAAAAGTGATCTGGCGGTGAATCCGCCACAGAGAAAACTTTCATCTTGCAGTGGACCTCCCGCTGAAGAAGGGGATACCGGGGTTATGGAAGCTAGCTGCTGCCATAACAACGATATCCTCTTTCAAAGGAGGCAAGTGTTTAAAGGGGTTATAAACCCTTGTGGTTTTTCACCTTAATGCATCCTATGCATTAAGGTGAAAAAACACCTGGTAATTATCTGTTGCGGGGAGCAGCCACGAGAGCCGCCGGGGGACCTCAGTAGAGGATGTTCAGGGCCACTGTGTGCAAAACGAGCTGCACAGGCGAGGTAAGTATGACATGTTTGTCATTTAAAAAAAAAAAAAATGTAGGCCAAGTGCAATTTTTTGAGACTATGCTCAAAGTATTACTGCCTCATATGCAGGGCCATATCATAATAGGGGGAGACAGTAAGGTCTCCTTAGATCAAGCCCTAGACAGAACTAATGCACAAAAGACAATATTAAAACATACCCCCAAATAGGGTTGTAAACTGGCCCGGATATTACACTCCTATGATCTCAGACATTTGGAGGGACCTCAACCCCACGACCAGATTATACCCACTATTCTCAGGTCCACAAAACATATTCACGCATTGACCATATATTCCTTCCATCCGTGGACACAGCCAAAATACTATCCGTCTCGTGGTCAGACCATTCTCCAGTGTTGATTTCATTGACTGATTTATGGACCAGACAAAAACCCTCAGCGTGGCACCTCAATGCTTCACTACTTAATGATCCTAATCTATATACTGAGATAGAGATGGCCATACGCCAATACTTCATTGATAATCTCGCAACAGATACCTCCCCGTGTGTTAACTGGGCGGCACACAAGGCTACAATCCGGGGCAAATTGATCCAAATAGCCTCCAGAACCAAACAAAACCAATCACAAACGATACAACAAAAAGAGACAGAACTGAAACACATAGTCCAGGAACAAAAATCTAACCCTCGACTAGACCTGAGGCATAAAATAGAAGCGGCGCATACAGCATTAAATCTTAGCCTCACCACTAGGGCAGAGAAATATTTACGATAGTACACCGTACAACCCGGCCATGCCGAGATCGCGGACTCAGGAAGGGAAGTTATCTCAAAATCCCCAATTACTTATAGAGGAATTTTCAAACTTTTTCTCAAAGCTATATAAGAAACCAAACCCATTCCCAGCAACCCTGGCGGACAAATTCTTCCACGATATCCCCCTCCCGAAGGTAGCACGGGCTGATATAGAATTGATGGAAGATGAGTTCACAGAGGGAGAAATAGCGGCAGCTATTAAGAGCCTAAATCCTGCAAAAGCACCGGGTCCGGATGGCTTTACCGGCCAATATTCTAGAAAATACGCAGACTTCCTGACGCCACATCTGTGTTCCTTCTTCAATGCATTAAGAAGGGGAACACCCTTGGCCTCACAGGAGAACACTGCTTTCAATCATGTAATTCCCAAACCAGGGAAAGATCATGGAGACCCAGCTAATTATCGTCTGATTTCCTTAATTAACGTGGACCTTAAACTGATGACTAAAATCTTAGCGACTAGAATGAATACTTTCCTTTCCAAATACATACACCCGGACCAGGTGGGCTTTGTACCCAACCCCCAGGCCCCTGACCAAACTCGATGGATGATAGATAAAATAGCAGCTCTCCAGTCAAATTGGGACAACCAGGGCGAACGCAAAGGGATGCCATTGTCTTTAGATCTTTGTAAAGCGTTTGACTCAGTGACGTGGGAGTACATTCACTATGCACTGAACAGATACTGTTTCGGGCCTAACTTTTTGGCGACACTGTGGACACTATACAGCATACCCACTGCCAGACTCCTGATAAAAGGATATAGCTCCCACACCATAGGTATACATAGAGGGACACGACAAGGCTGCCCCCTGTCTCCCATCTCATTTATATTGGCATTGGAACCCCTAGCAATTAAACTACGAAAACACCCGGATATAAAAAGGCATATTATTGTGGAGATAGAGAGCACAAACGTGCCTTATTTGACGATATTTTAATGCTTCGTTCATCGCCAATAACGTCACTGCCCAATTTGTACCAAACCCTAAGCCATTTTACGGCGGTCTCAGGTCTTACGATCAACCATTCGAAATCGGAAGCACTCAACCTTACATTGGACCCACAGACGGTGCAACAAATTCAAAGTTCATTCCAGTTTAGGTGGCAAAAAGACGCCCTCCCATATTTAGGAATTTCCCTAACTCCTTTCCTACAAACCTTTTATCAGGCCAATTATCCTCCCATATACAGAAAACTGACAGCGGACCTTCAAAGGTAGACTTAAACTCCACCGTCCTGGTTTGGCAGGCTGTACTCGATAAAAATGAACCTCTTGCCGCGACTGTTGTACTTGTTCAGAACGCTCCCGATCGCAATCCACAAACCTGATATTAAAGCATTTCAGAATAAGATTATGAAGTTTATATGGGGAGATAAAAGACCCAGGGTGAACAGGCGTACCCTTTATACACCCAAAAAGGAAGGGGGCTTGGGGGTCCCGAACTTAACTAAATACTTTGAAGCTGCACAGCTAGCCCAACTAATTCGCTCCCACTTCTCATTAGCCCAACCATCATGGATGAAAATAGAATCATCCCTCCATCCCACTAAATCAGTCACATGATGTGGTTACGAATGCGTGACAGACCAATCATATTATGCCCCACTTTATCGTTCTCCCTAAGCCTATGGGACAGTCTGTTGAAGTCTAATGCATTCCGTTCCACTCATTCCCCGTTAGCTCCATTGTTGGGAAACCGTGATTTCACCCAGGGTCTTAATCCTCAGGAGTTCGCCTGGTGGTCAAATAAGGGCTTGAAACGCATTGCTGATATGTGTGACCACAAAAGGTATCTTATCGAAACAAACCCCCAACAGAAAAATATCAACTTCCGGATACAGAGGTATACAGCTACCTGCAGATTGTGCATTATATGAAGGCATTACAGAAGGCAAATTATATCACCACCTCCACCTCTATGGAATACCTGTGCAGGTCCATCGATAAGCATACAGGCCACATCTCGAAAATATATAGTATCCTATCCTCAAAGGCAGAAAAACTATTTTACATGAATAAGTGGGAACAGGATATAGGGACAACACTAGAACTTGATAAATGGGTTAAAATGGCGCAATCCGCCTCAAAAGCATTTATCAATACCTCACTGATAGAGGCAAATTATAAGGTATTAATGCGCTGGTATATGGTACCTGCGAGAGTGGCCAATTATGCCCCAAACGTCTCCTCGTCATGTTTTAGAGGTTGTGGTATGGAGGGCACGGTATTCCATATATGATATAAGCGTTTTTGGATACATGTTTACAATTTTATTTACACAATAACACAGGTTAACCTAACTAAATCACAACAGGCACTGCTGGGAGACCAAATAGAAGAAGTGCCGAGGCACACAAAAAGATTTACGTCATTTATCTTTACGGCAGCCAGGATAGCGGTAGCTAGATCCTGGAGGGCGCCTGTCGTCCCCCCCGACTCGGTGAAAGCAAAACTGTCATGGATTATGATCAATGAACGCCTCTCAGCAATCTTACAAGATAAACAATCAGTTTTTGATCAGATCTGGGAACCGTGGTTGAAATATTTATCTGAAGGTTTATGAGCTGCTGGTATAATTTCATGGAGAATATCAGGGGTGCACTCTCCCCCTCCCTCCCCCCTTGTTGTGTTTTTTTTTCCCTGTCTTTTGTTTTCATCTCTCCTCCTCCTCCTTCCCCCCACCCCCCTTGTTTCCTTATTTCTTCCTCTCTGTGAGACATTTCCCTTGGGGTTCTACATGACAGACCAGTAGGGGGCTGAGGGCCCTGGGGCCCTTTGGTTTGGGGGGGGGGGTGGAGCCCCCCCCGCCCACAGTGTGATCTCATGTGGGGGGCGGGTGGGGCTCTCATCCATCCTCTCTCCTCCCATGAAAAAACTACAAAAATAAGGATAGTATGGATAATTCCAAGGAAAATATGAGTTTAAAAAACAAAACAAAAAAACAGATAAAAGTAGATTTTTTTGTATCTCCTTTCTCTTTGTGTGATATGCTCCTAGTTAGTTTGTTTCTTGAAATGATTTAACAGAGAAGGGAGCTGGAGGGAGAGAGAAAAGGGAAAAATGACCGATAAAGGAGAAAAGAGGAAGAGGAAGACTCTGGAGCAGATAAAATGTTTTCTTAAAGCCTCATAGGTCGTGAAGGCTTAGATAAGTTATGTTTATTTCTCTCTTAAATGTCAAAACCTTTAATGTACAGTTCATCTGTTAAAACTAATAAAAATTAATCGAAAAAAAAAAAAAAAACGATCCTTTACAATCACTTTAACCAGTTGCCGACCACCGCACGACGATGTACGTCGACAGAATGGCACGGGCAGGCATATGGCCGTACCGATCGCCCCCCCCCCCCCCCCCGGTGCCAGCGGCGGTCGGAATCCGTTCAGGAGCGATCCAGGATGAGGGGGCGGCCATTCATTCATGGCCACCCCCTCGCGATCGCTCCTGACGAATGGAAGTGCAGCATGACATCACTTCCTCTCCTGTAATGTAAACACAGGCAGAGGAAGTGATGTAATCTCTCCTCCGTGTCGGTATTTTTCGTTCCGTACACTACACAGTAGAACATGCCAGGCACACTCTCACCCCCCCTTCACCCCCCCCAATCACCCCTGCACCCCCAGTCACAGTGACACCAATTGCATTTTTTTTTTTTGCATTGGTGTCATTTGTGACTGTAATAACTGTTAGGGCAGTTAGGGTTAGCCCCCTTTAGTTCTAAGGTACCCCCCTAACCCCCCCAATAAAGGTTTAACCCCGTGATCACCCCCCGTCGCCAGTGTCACTAAGGCTGGGTTCACATTGCAGCGGTTTATGAGAACGGATGTGATTCGCACCGCACTGCAGTGCAAATCACATCCGATCTCTGTGCGATTCGAGTTCAGCCATACAGATAGTATGGCTGAATTTGCGTCGCACCCGCCGCAAACTCGCACGGGACCCTTTTTTTGGTCCGCAGCAGAATCGGATCGCATGGGTGTTCACCATGCGATCCGATTCCTGTCCGAGTTTGCAGATCGCACTGCGATATGCAAACTGATCTGGGGGTGTCATTAACATTTCACTGACACTCCCAGCAGTTCGCATAGGGCAGTGTGATGCGGGAACCCGCCGCGGATTCGTGGCGTTCCCGCATCGCTCCAGTGTGAACCCAGCCTAATAAGCGATCGTTTTTCTGATCGCTGTATTAGTGTCACAGGTGACGCTAGTTAGGCAGGTATTTAGGTTCGCCGCAGCTTTTTATAGCGCCAGGGACCCCCATATACTACCGCATAAAGCCCCCTGATTGCCCCCTAGTTAACCCTTTCACCAGTGATCACCATATAACTGTTACAGGTGACGCTGGTTGGTTAGTTATTTTTTTATAGTTTCAGGGCACCCGCCATTTATTACCTAATAAAGGTTTAACCCCTTGATCACCCGGCGGGTGATATAAGTTTGAGGGTCAGATAAGGTCTGCGTCGCCCCAGGCAGCGTCAGGTTAGTGCCAGTACCGCTAACACCCACGCACAAAGCATACACCTCCCTTAGTAATATAGTATCTGATCAGATCTATATTAGCGTCGCCAGCAGTTTAGGTTTCCCAAAAAGCATTGTTAGCGGGATCAGCCCAGATACCTGCTAGCACCTGCGTTTAGCCCCTCCGCCAAGCCCAGACCAGCCCACCCAAGTGCAGTATCGATCGATCACTGTCACTTACAAAACACAACACACATAACTGCAGCGTTCGCAGAGTCAGGCCTGATCCCTGCGATCGCTAACAGTTGTTTTTGTAGCGTTTTGATACAGTCGCTGACAGCCTAGGTGCTTTTTTACCTGTGAGTCTCACTAGTGTACCCCTAAATTTAGGGGTGTCTCCAAAATGGGGTCATTTGGGGGGGGGGGGTTTGTGCCATCTTGGCATTTTATGGCCTTCAAAACTGCGATGGGTAGTGAGGAGTAAAATCAAAAATTTACACCCTTAGAAATCCTGAAGGCAGTGCTTGGTTTTCGGGGCCCCGTACGCGGCTAGGCTCCCAAAAAATCCCACACATGTGGTATCCCCGTACTCAGGAGAAGCAGCAGAATTTATTTTGGGGTGTCATTTCACATATGCCCATGGCATGTGTGAGCAATATATCATTTAGTGACAACTTTGTGAAAAAAAAAGAAAAAAAAAGTTTGTAATATTCCCGCAACTTGTGGCAAAATATAAAATATTCCATGGACTCAACATGCCTCTCAGCAAATAACTTGGGGTGTCTACTTTCTAAAATGGGGTCATTTGTGGGGGTTTTGTGCCATCTTGGCATTTTATGGCCTTCAAAACTGTGATAGGTAGTGAGGAGTGAAATTACAAATGTATGCCCTTAGAAATCCTGAAGGCGGTGCTTGGTTTTCGGGGCCCCGTACGCAGCTAGGCTTCCAAAAAGTCGACCACATGTGGTATCCCCATACTCAGGAGAAGCGGCAGAATGTATTTTGGGGGGAAATTCCACATATAACCATGGCATTTGTGAGCAATATATCATTTAGTGACAACTTTGTGTAAAAAAAAATAATAATTTTTTTTTTGTCATTATTCAATCGCTTGAGGCAAAAAAATAAAATATTCAATGGGCTCAACATGCCTCTTATCAATTTCCTTAGGGTGTCTACTTTCCAAAATGGGGTCATTTGGGGGGGTTTTGTACTGCCCTGCCATTTTAGCACCTCAAGAAATGAGATAGGCAGTCAAACTAAAAGCTGCGTAAATTCCAGAAAACGTACCTTAGTTTGTAGATGTGACAACTTTTGCGCAAACCAATAAATATACAGTTATTGACTTTTTTTTTACCAAAGACATGTGGCTGAATACATTTTGGCCTAAATGTATGACTAAAATTGAGTTTATTGGATTTTTCTAATAACAAAAAGTAGAAAATATCATTTTTTTTCAAAATTTGCGGTCTTCTTACGTTTATATCGCAAAAAATAAAAATCGCAGAGTCAGTCAAATACCTTTAAAAGAAAGCTCTATTTGTGGGAAAAAAGACGCAAATTTTGTTTGGGTACAACATTGCATGACCGTGCAATTACCAGTTAAAGCAGCGCAGTGCCAAATTGTAAAAAGACCTCTGGTCATTGACCAGCAAAATGGTCCGGTCTGAAAGTGGTTAACTAGGTATTAGGCCCTTTTCACACTAGTGCGATTTTTCCTGCGCCTGCCGTTGTGCTGCAATACAGGACAATGTGTTGAATCACAATTGTGGAAGTGATAATGTAATGAAAAACTGCACAGTGATCAGGAATGAGCTCAGGTGTGTATAGATCCAAACCCCATATGAGTTAATCCACCAGGAAGCTGTCACTCACACCGCCAATCATAAGCTGCCTACGTCTTTTTCCCCATGTAGCTGCAGGTATATAAGGGACATGCATATGTGGGGAATGCCTCAGCTGCTTATGATTTGCCAGGAAGTTGTTGCCAGATAGCTCACGCACATTCGGACTATTATTTGAACTTGCCTGAGCTCATCCCCAATGGTGATCTCTGTTAAAGTGTAACTCCACTTTTATTGAGAAAAAAAAAAACATTCCCCTCTGGGTGATCTATATACATTGCAAGGATTATAACAACCTGTGTTGCAGATTCCTACCTCCTGTTATCCTGAAGTAATCCATTTGTGTCTGTCTGTGCCTCAGTGCTGAGTGGGTCTAATGGGAGTGGTTTCATAATTATCAGTAAGCTGTGCAGCTGCAGGACCCCGTTGAGGAAAGCTACTGGCCATGCATCCCTTTAGATGTGTTCATATTGGAAGTATTAGCTCACCAAAAATGACATTTTTGTTGCATCTTAGACAGACATCTGGGAAAAATAGTGAGCCAATCACACACACACACAGAAAATTATGTTTCTGGGGAGTGGCCAGTACACATTCTGTGTGCAGAACAACTCCATGTAGCCATACTGCATTGCATTTATAGAAAATTACAGAGGCTGCAGATTGAAAAGTAAAGCTAATTTTTAAAAACGGTCTATTACAATATGACTTGTATCACAAGTGTACACGCTATATTATTTGTTCTTTATTTGCTATTTTTTTAAGTCACTACTTCAGCTAATAGGTTCTCATAGCTGAGGGCTTAGTTCTAGCTAAAGCAGTCTGGTTTAGGTATTGGGTTTTCTGGTAAATCAAATCACATTGTAGGTAATGTAACAAGTAACAAATACACAGGGGAGGTGTCATGTTTTTGGGCCCCTTCACATGGCAGTGTCCGTTCAGTCTCAGCAGGGGAAGCCAGACTGATCTGCCGCTGGATCAGAAAGTTACAGATGTCACATTTGTGACATCTGTGTGTTTTGAATATTCCTCCATGGAAAACCAGACCTTATGGGTGGGTGGATTTAAGTGAAATTGTGTCTGCCTCTGTCTGTCTGCCGCTGGTCTGCAAAACTTTCTGTCTGGTTAAATGAACCTGAACAGACCCAGAGGTAGGTGAATGTAACTTTACTTACATCCATCCACCTATAAGGATGTATTGCTGTCCGTTATGACCCGTGTAAACACAGGTCAAAAATTGGACAGGCGGATTGCCCATGTGAAAGGGGCCATACAGTTGACATTTCCTGACATGGACCCACAATTTGTTAGTGCATTATTTCTTCTTTCACATGATACATCCATTAGCAAAACCAGATATGGATAGACTTGCATTCTATTTTACAAATGTATCAACAAATGTTTTGGCTTGGTTTTGTTTCTGTAACCAGAGATATATATATATATACACACACACACATACACATATACATATACATATACACACACACACACACACACACATATACAGTGCCTTGCGAAAGTATTTGGCCCCCTTGAACTTTTCAACCTTTTGCCACATTTCAGGCTTCAAACAAACATTTAAAATTTTTATTTTTTGAGAAGAATCACCAACAAGTGGGACACAATTGTAAACTGGAACGAAATCTATTGGATATTTTAAACTTTTTTAGCAAATAAAAAACTGAAAAAAGTGGTGCGTGCAAAATATTCGGCCCCTTTACTTTCAGTGCAGCAAACTCACTCCAGAAGTTCAGCGAGGATCTCTGAATGATCCAATGTTGTCCTAAATGACTGATGGTGATAAATAGAATCCACCTGTGTGTAAGCAAGTCTCTGTATAAATGCACCTGCTCTGTGATAGTCTCAGGGTTCTGTTGAAAGCGCAGAGAGCATCATGAAGACCGAGGAACACACCAGGCAGGTCCGTAATACTGTTGTGGAGAAGTTTAAAGCCGGATTTGGATACAAAAAGATTTCCCAAGCTTTAAACATCCCAAGGAGCACTGTGCAAGTGATCATTTTGAAATGGAAGGAGTATCAGACCACTGCAAATCTACCAAGACCTGGCCGTCCCTCTAAACTTTCAGCTCAGACAAGGAGAAGACTGATCAGAGATGCAGCCAAGAGAGAGAGTCTGTCCATAGGACAACAATCAGTCATACACTGCACAAATCTGGCCTTTATGGAAGAGTGGCAAGAAGAAAGCCATTTCTCAAAGATATCCATAAAAAGTCTCGTCTAAAGTTTGCCACAAGCCACCTGGGAGACACACCAAACATGTGGAAGAAGGTGCTCTGGTCAGATGAAACCAAAATCGAACTTTTTGCCCACAATGCAAAATGATATGTTTGGTGTAAAAGCAACACAGCTCATCACCCTCAACACACCATCCCCGCTGTCAAACATGGTGGTGGCAGCATCATGGTTTGGGCCTGCTTTTCTTCAGCAGGGACAGGGAAGATGGTTAAAATTGAGGGGAAGATGGATGCAGCCAAATACAGGACCATTCTGGATGAAAACCTGTTGGACTCTGCAAAAGACCTGAAACTGGGACGGAGATTTATCTTCCAACAAGACAATGATCCCAAACATACAGCAAAATCTACAAAGGAATGGTTCACAAATAAACGTATCCAGGTGTTAGAATGGCCAAGTCAAAGTCCAGACCTGAATCCAATCGAGAATCTGTGGAAAGAAAGAGCTGAAAACTGCTGTTCACAAACGCTCTCCATCCAACCTCACTGAGCTCGAGCTGTTTTGCAAGGAAGAATGGGCAAGAATTTCAGTCTCTTGATGTGCAAAACGGATAGAGACATACCCCAAGCGACTTGCAGCTGTAATCGCAGCAAAAGGTGGCTCTACAAAGTATTAACGCAAGGGGGCCGAATAATTTTGCACGCCCCACTTTTCATTTTTTTATTAGTTAAAAAAGTTTCAAAAATCCAATAGATTTCGTTCCACTTCACAATTGTGTCCCACTTGTTGGTGATTCTTCACAAAAAATAAAAATTTTATATCTTTATGTTTGAAGCCTGAAATGTGGCAAAAGGTTGAAAAGTTCAAGGGGGCCGAATACTTTCTCAAGGCACTGTAGCTATATAGTTAACTTGCATAGTTACATAGTGGGTGAGGTTGAAAAAAGACACAAGTCCATCAAGTCCAACCTATGTGTGTGATTATATGTCAGTATTACATTGTATATCCCTGTATGTTGTGGTCTTTCAGGTGGTTATCTAGTCGTTTTTTTAAACTATCAATGCCCCCCACCGCTGAGACCACCACCTGTGGAAGGGAATTCCACATCCTTATAAAGGGGTGGGTCCTGCGCAAATCGTGCCACTCAAAAAAAATACACAAATTCAAAATAATATAAATATGTGCATACATACAATGCCATGAAAAAAATATAGTCCAAAAAACAGCACGCATAAAAATATATAAAAAATATATAAAAAATGGAAAAAAGGTTTAATGATAGAACAATAATAAAATGTCCGCTACTCAAGGCTCCCAGAACTCTCACCTTTAAACAAAGTGAATAAGCAAATCAAACAAACTCCAGGATTCTCTTATTCCATTCATAAATAATAAATAATAGCCACCAGGAAATCCAAAGGAGGGATGTAATGATACAATTCCGCCACTAGAGGGCCAGTTCCAGCTTACAGAATAGGTGAAATGGATCTTCACTTCTATTTCACAGTGTATGGCTCAAAATAAGAGAGAGGAGGGGGAGAGAGAGAAACAGGAGACTTCCATAGTGTAGTAGTTTAAAAAACGGCAGGTAAATTTATTAAAAAGCAGTAAAGACTCTCACATTTTAATTGCAAAAACAAGCACAATCAGGAAGAGGGTATAGTGACAACTTCCTCCCGTCTTACTCTACTTCCGGTTCGTCCTCTGGCCAATCCCTACGCGTTACGTCATATGTAACGCGTAGGGATTGGCCAGAGGACGAACCGGAAGTAGAGTAAGACGGGAGGAAGTTGTCACTATACCCTCTTCCTGATTGTGCTTGTTTTTGCAATTAAAATGTGAGAGTCTTTACTGCTTTTTAATAAATTTACCTGCCGTTTTTTAAACTACTACACTATGGAAGTCTCCTGTTTCTCTCTCTCCCCCTCCTCTCTCTTATTTTGAGCCATACACTGTGAAATAGAAGTGAAGATCCATTTCACCTATTCTGTAAGCTGGGACTGGCCCTCTAGTGGCGGAATTGTATCATTACATCCCTCCTTTGGATTTCCTGATGGCTATTATTTATTATTTATGAATGGAATAAGAGAATCCTGGAGTTTGTTTGATTTGCTTATTCACTTCGTTTAAAGGTGAGAGTTCTGGGAGCCTTGAGTAGCGGACATTTTATTATTGTTCTATCATTAAACCTTTTTTCCATTTTTTATATATTTTTTATATATTTTTATGCGTGCTGTTTTTTGGACTATATTTTTTTCACGGCATTGTATGTATGCACATATTTAGATTATTTTGAATTTGTGTATTTTATTTGAGTGGCACGATTTGCGCAGGACCCACCCCTTTATATTCATTATTTGATAGTTTGTGTTCATTATTTTGTCCTGCTGCATTTTTTAGTTAGCATTTGCACTTTATATCACTCAGGCTTTTTTTCACAGCATCTGTGTTCCATTATATCTGATTTTGGATTTTGTTCCACTTTAGTCACTTATTACCACTTAGCGGCGCGAAGGCTGACCACTTTTATTTTAATTCCACATCCTTGCTACTCTTACAGTAAAGAACACTCTACGTAGTTTAAGGTTAAACCTCGTTTCTTCAAATTTTAATGAGTGGCCACGTGTCTTTTTAAACTTCCTTTAGCGAAAAAGTTTTATCCCTATTGTGGGGTCACCAGTAAGGCATTTGCAAATTGATATCATATCCCCTCTCAAGCGTCTCCTCTCCAGAGAGAATAAGTTCAGTGCTTGCAACCTTTCCTCAAAACTAATGTCCTCCAGACCCTTTATTAGCTGTTGCCCTTCTGTGTACTCGTCTTCATTTCCAGTACATTCTTCCTGAGGACTGGTGCACAGAACTGGACAGCACACTCTAGATCAGAGTTTTGTAGAGTGGCAGAATTATCATTTTCTCTGGAGTTGATCCTCTTTTTAAATGCATGCCAATATTCTGTTTGTTTTGTTAGCAGCAGCTTGGCATTGAACGACATTGCTGAGCCTATCTACTAGGACCCCAGGTCCTTTCCATCCTAATTTAAATTAAATAGGATTGGTCCCAGCACAGAACCCTGGAGGACCCCACTACCCACCCCTGACCATTCTGAGTACTCCCCATTTGTTACCACCCTCTGAACCCACCCTTGTAGCCAGTTATCAATCCATGTACTCACCCCTATGGTCCATGCCAACGGACCTTCTTTTGTACAGTAAACGTTTATGGGGAACTGTGTCAAATGCTTTTGTAAAATCCAGATACATCATGTCTACGGGCATTCCTTTATCTAGATGGCAACTCACCTTCTCATAGAAGGTTAATAGATTGGTTTGGCAAGAATAATTCTTCATGAATCCATGCCGATTACTGCTAATGATACCGTTCTCAGTACTAAAATGATTTTTGACTATTGATGTTAGGCTAACTCGTCTAATTCCCAGGGATGTATTTTGGGCCTTTTTTTAAATATTGGTGCTACATTGGCTTTTCTCCAATCAGCTGGTACCATTCCAGTAAGTAGACTGTCAATAAAAATTAGTAACAATGGTCTGACAATTACTTGACTGGGTTCCCCCAAGTACCCGCGGGTGCAAGCCATCTGGTTCCGGTGATTTATTAATGTTAAGTTTCTCAAGTCTAATTTTAATTCTGTCCTCTGTTAACCATGGAGGTGCTGCCTGTGATGTGTCATGAGGATAAACACTGCAGCTTTGGTTACTGAAGCCCCCCCCCCCCCCCCCCCCCGATTCCCTTGTGAAGACTGAGGAGAAGAATAAATTCAATACCTTCGCCACCTCCCTATCCTTTGTAACCAGATGTCCTTCCTCCTTCTTTATGGGGCCAATATGGTCTGTCCTCCCTTTTTTACTGTTTACATACTTAAAGTGGTAAACCAGCTGACTTTTTATTTTTTATTCTTATTTTTTTTTAGACCTGCAAGGGAAAAGGCATAATGAGCTAGTATGCAGCGCATACTAGCTCATTGTGAAATACTTACCTTAGAACGAGGCCTCGACATCTCGCCCAATCCACGCCGAGGGAGCTGACATGTTCCCTCGGCATGTCTTCCGGGGTATCGCGGCTCCAGCGCTGTGAGTGGCCGGAGCCGCGATATCGTCACTCCCGCGCATGCGCGCGGGAGATTTCTTTCCAGCAAGGTCTGGTGTCTGCCGGGCATTCAGCCGAAAATTCCCTATGTGCATGCGCTGCTGCAGTCAGCGGCTCATTGCAAGGGGAATATCTCCTAAACCACACAGGTTTAGGAGATATTTTTTAGGTAGGTAAATGTAAAAGTGTAGGTAAATGGAAAAAAAAAAAAACACTATACAACCGCTTTAAAGAATTTCTTGGGATTTTTTTTGCTCGCCTCTGCTATGTGTCTTTCGCGTTCTATCGTAGCCGCCCTAATGGTACCCTTACATTTCTTGTTGCAGATTGAAAAAGTAAATATTCCCATCAAGCTCAGGCTTTTGCAAACTTCCATAATTTTGGTCTAGAGAAAAGCAATATGACCCCCCCCCCCCCCCTTTTTTTCCCCATCCTGACCCCACAAAGACTGCTAGACCATTTTCCGCTATCCACCAATGTAGGAAATGGTACATTTCCAATGTCTGGCTTTCATTTCCAGGGATTATTGTTTCATTATTATTACTGAAAATCATTGTGTCATATAGAGCAGTCCTGGGTTTCAAGTACACCACATTCTTTTTCTTTTGTTTAAACTCATATCCTAGCTTGCTGTTTACACTAATGTACTGTGAACTGTAGCTATAGTAATTAATAAGTGTTCCTCAAGACCAAGACCTATCTTTTTTAAGATCCTTGCTAAACGCCGGAGAAAGACTACTGTCTGATAGTACAAAATAAATCCAAAATCCAAAAGAGAGAATCAGAACCACTTATAGGCACAGCACGTGTGCAGATCCTGCATTTCAGGTGTAGATTTTTCTCCAAGAGCATTGAGAGAGATAAGAACCTGCCAGATGGTTTAACACTCCTGTATTTGTTAATATGTCAGTTTTTAGGTATCCTGATTTTTTAACATCCGTAAATCCAAATGATATTTTACTATTTTTAATTATGTACATACCTTTGTATAATGCCATGCTGTAAGCTCTTGCAACTTGTTAAGGATTCTCCTGTGAAGAGATGACACATGACAACTTCTCTGCATTTGTGAAGAAATGAAATCAGTGCTTGAGCCTGAATGTTTCCATTGCGAGAAATAATGCACAGACGTTGAAGACGTGAGCAATAGCAAAGAGCCTGAAAGAACTTCTCATTAGCTGGAAAGTACGGTTGCTCTAGTCTGTAAAAATAACAGAAACATCACTTGTCAGCTTAAAGTAAAGTAAAGTGGACCAAAAATTAAAAGGTTAAGAGTTTTTATTACTATTGAAATGGGAATAAAATAACAATACCAACTCTGACAAAGAAATCCAACTATGTTGTACATATTCAGTCAAAGGAATAGATGAGACAACAAAAAGCCCTTTGTATTTGTTATACCTTTGAACACAAATTAAAAAAATTTAAATAAAATAAATCTCATTTTGGGATAGTGGGCTGAGCCTGGCAAACCATTCCTTTATAATCCTTTGCCAAGTAAAAATCCAGATTTCTGGGTAATAGCAACTGCACAACAAAAGTCAACTTCTATTAATAAGTACTTGCAGCCAATTGGGAAGCAACTGTCATAATACATGGTTTCGCCAGGGGTTGGGGGTAAATTCTCCTTTCCCCTCTTTTGTCTGGATGAAGGAATCTGGCTAAAGGAAAAAAAAACAAAAAAAACTATGTATGGCCAGCATTGGTCTTGCCAAACCTATCAAGGGGGGATACACAACTGGAGCCTTGAGCTATGATGAGAAAAGTCAAAGAAAATTTACATGGCTCTGTCCTTAAATGAGGAACATATTGCTTAGATATAAAAAGAGGGCATAACATACTTTGCAGGCACATCACATGTAAAGCAGACATTCTCTCATGCGACAAGACAATTCATCACTGATATTTTTAAGATACATAAAAAATCATTAATGTCGTGTGAGTTTCTCGTTCATTAGTGCAGTATAAATGATAGTGCTACAGTGTTCCTTTATCTCAGTGTAAACCAACCAGTTAGATGTGAAACAATACACAAAATTTTTCTGAGAAGTTGCAGACCAGGTTTCTGACATGAAATGTACTGCTGAATATCCTGCTTGATATACAGATGACCACTAGAGGGAGATTCTGGAAAAATAATACAGTAAACTCAAATATATACTTAGAAGAAGTCCAGGAAAAGCTTGTTTGGCTGTACTTCTCCTGTGGATCACAAGAGTGCAATTAGTTTGTGGCTGAAGTCCGCTCTCTACTGACATCACGGATTTCCGTCCAGGCACCGTGTCTTTGCAACAATAAAGTCTGGATGTGCCAGGTGCCTGGACTGACACCCGTCTCAGGCTCTCAGCGAGGTGCCGAGACCCTGGAATGGCCCGCTCCGCCCCCTCCACAGCCCAGCGCTCCAATGAGCGCTGAGGGAGCAGAGACCAATAGTCTGCAGCTCTCTGCTCACGGAGTTCTGAAAACCGAGTGATCGGCGGTGTTTGATCCCTCAGTTTTCAGTGTAAAGGTGCCAGGGGACAGATACAGCATCGGACCTATGCTGCATCCACCTAGGTAAGTATTAATGGAAGAAAAAATAAATAAATAAGAAACCGATACTTATTTTTTAAGGATAATATACTTAAGTTTCAATTTAAAGTGCATTGATATCTTTGCAACCAACTTTTGTAATTTTGTACAGTTACAATGAAGAAAAAGTCGCTCTAATACACCCTGGTTTAGATTTACTGCTTCAGGAATCACCTTCTTTACAACTTGGCATACATTAGATTACCAAATGTATTGGGACGCCTGCCTCTACACACTTGACCTTTAATGGCATCCCGTAGCCTGTAGGGTTCAATATTGAGTTGGCCCACAATTTGCAGCTTTAACAGATTCAACTCTTCCGGGAAGGCTGCCCACAAGGTTTAGGAGTGCGTCTATGGGAATGTTTGACTATTCTTTCAGAAGCACATTTGTGAGGTCAGGCACTGATGTGGGAGAGAAGGCCTGGCTTGCAGTCACCCCTCTAATTCATCCCAAAGGTGTTCTATTGCGTTAAAGTCAGTACTATGTAAAGGCCAGTCAAGTTCCTCCACTACAAACTCCTTCATCCATGTCTTTATGAACTTTGCTTTGTGCACTGGTCCAAATCATTTGATGAAGGGGGGGTTATGGTGCGGGGTTGTCTTTCAGGGGTTGGGCTTGGCCCCTTAGTTCCAGTGAAGGGAACTCTTAAGGTGTCAGCATACCAAGGCCGCATACACACGGGCGGATTGTCTGCCCAACTAAGTTCGTCAGACAATCCGACAGACAGTCCGTCCAAATTTTGAATGAACGGACTTGACCACACACGATGAACAGACAGTCCGCTGAAAACTTGCGCGATGACGTGTACAGCACGTATGACGGGACTAGAAAAACGACGTCCAATACACTGCAATGCAACCTTCGGCCATGTAAATCCTTTCTGAGCATGCACCATACTTAGTCCGTCCAACTTGCCTACACACGAGCGGACTGTCCGCTGAAACCAAGTTTGGACGGACAAAACCAAGTTTCAGCGGACAAAATTACGGAAATTCCGAAAGACAAAGTCCGTCAGACTGTCCGCTGAAAAAGTCCGCTGAAGCCCACACACGAGCGGATTGTCCGCTGAAACACGGTTCAGCGGACTAAGTTAGGCAGACAATCCGCCCGTGTGTACGCGGTCTAAGACATTTTGGCAATATCATGCTCCCAACTTTGTGGGAACAACCCCACACCATGATCCCACCCTCCACCAATTTATTTTGACCAGTGCACAAAGCAAGGTCCATAAGTACATTCCCAGAAGAGTTGAAGCTGTTATAGCTCCAAAGTGTGGGACAACTCTATATTGTACCTTACGGACTAAGACTGGGATGCCATTAAAGTTTATGTAAAGACAGGTGTCCCAATACTTTTGGTAATATAGCGTATGTGTGTTTTCAGGCTGGCTGTGTAGCATGGCAAAGGTGAGTAATTCATGATATTTGCCAAACATAATTGCAAATCCTTTGGCACTACACCTGCAGCATTTGTATTTCAAATGTGTCTTTAGCGGTCTACCTGCAGTTTTGCTTTATATCTTTTTATATTTTAATCCAAAATCCTTGTTGTCACAGTGACACTGGTTTCACCATACAAGAATTGAGGGAACTTTCACACAAGAACACAGACTACAATAAAAAGCTGACAGGGGTTCTAGTCATCACCTACTAAATTTTGATGTGCGTTTCTGTGCTGTTGGAGATTTTACTTCCTATCTAGTGAAACCATTCTCACTAGGGCAGTAATGCCAGTCAAGGTGCGATTTTCTTTTCTGCAAGCACGTGTTACAGGAAAGAAAATCACTCAATTTCACAGTGTTCTCCCGTTGAGGGGCACAGGAAGCCATCCCTCCCAGGAAAACACACATTGAATATTGCTAGAAAAAAAACTGACAGGGTGATTGTACCCAAGTTGATCGATCAACTTGAGTACAATCAGCCTGCCCTTACATGGTTCAGATCTTTGCCAGTCCATGCTAATCCGGCTGAGATTCAAACCATTTATAGCCAGCCCAAGTGAAGGGAACTCTTTCTAATGAAGCCGCAAGATTAAAACACCATTAAAAAAAAAAAAAAAAAAAAGCTAGTACAGGTCCAATCTAAACGTGTCCTGAATTAGTAAGTGTATATGTATAGTTTTCATTTACACTTTTCATTTTTTCAACCTTTGTCTGTGCTAACAGCAAAATCTCAGTGCTCATTCATTTACAAGTAAATAATTCTAAATCCCAAGCTCTAAACTACTCCTTAGAAACACATAGTCCAAGCATTGCAAAACTGATTCTCCTTCAAGTGGCAAACCGAAGCCCTTCCATATTTAGGCATCTCTAAGCACCTCCTCCCTCCACACACTATATCGGAAGAATTACCCTCCCTTAGTCAAAAGATTAAGGGAGGACATTAAACAATGGTCCAACCCCCCCCCCCCCCCCCCATCATGGTTTGGTCTGTTGTACTTGATCAAAATAAATATTTTGCCTTAAGTGCTATACTTATTTAGAATGCTCCCTGTAATAATACCTATGTCTGACTTAAAGAAATGTCTAACACAGCTATTACAATTTATATGGGGTAATAAAAGTAGGGTAGATTAGGGGGAAGTGGGCAGTAAACACAGTATAAGGGTGCCAATTTTAAAAATGTCGCTACACTTTCTCTCACCACAAGCCTGCAACTGAAAGTGTTGCAGCCAGTGCTCTTTAGTCAACCCTTTAAAGGGACTCAGGGAGCAGTCTAAGCACACCTAGGCTTCCATAAGGGAAATGCAGTCCTCACCAAGTAGATTTGAGATATTGGGTAGGATCCTGGGAACACACTACATCCAAACAGCCTTCTCCTTCCTGCTGGACATATACCCTCAAAGAGTCTTTTTGTACAGGGTCAGAAACCATTAATCACACCAAGACAGAAGTACAGTTAAATCACCCTTGTTTAATAATAAAAAAAGATAAACCGTAAACGTAGTCAAAACACAGCCAGAGTTCGGGAAACCGAATGGATATTCAGACAAGCCAAAACGTCAGGGAGCCAGAGAAGAGCGTAGTAGAATCACCAGCAGGATCTGGAGCCAGAAGGAATGTCAGCCAAGCAAGTCTTTAACAGGAACACAGCAGAGTTTCTCTAGAGATGTGACCAAGGCAAAGGAAGAGATTGTATGGACTGGATGGCTTTAAGGGGTTGTAAAGGTAAATGTTTTTTCACCTTAATGCATTCTATGCATTAAGGTGAAAAAACATCTGACAGTGCCTGCGCCCCCAGCCCCCCCCCCCCCGTTTTACTTACCTCACCCCTCGAAAGTCCCACACTTGTCCAACGACGTCCTTTCCACCGTTCAGCCTGGCCGTTGATTGGCTGGAGTGGATGGATGGAAAGCAGCGCAGCCACTGGCTCCGCCTATGTCAATCACATCCACTGACGCGGAGCGCCGGGGGGCGGGGCCGTGTGATACAGCGAGCAGCTATAGCCACCGGCTGCATCATGCTTCTCACCATGCGAGGGAGCTCGCATAAACGTGAGAAGCACCTGCGGGAGGAAGCCAAGACAGCCGCCGAGGGACCCCAGAAGAGCAGGTTTGGGGCCACTCTGTGCAAAACAAGCTGCACAGTGGAGGTAAGTATAACATATTTATTATTTAAAAAAAAAAAAATTACTTTACAATCCCTTTAAGTCACTGTGGAAAGATAGGAGCTGGCAATTAGCCGACAGCTGAGCAGCCAGCTTAGAGAAGTAAGGGCTGAGCCCAGCCCTGACAGTACCCCCTCCTCAATGACCCTTCCCCCTCAGAGGACCACCAGGCTTGAGGGGAAAATAACTATGGAAATCACAGAGGACGACAGGGGCATGTACGTTCTAGGATGATAACCAAGAGCGTTCCTCCGGACCGTCATAACCTTTTCAATGAACCTTTTCAAAGATACTGTATGCGCCCACGGAACCTACGGGAGTCAACAATGGACTCTACTTCATACTTATCATGGTTCTCAATCTGGGTGGGGACGAGGCACTGAGGTGATAAAGCGGTTGCAGACCAAAATGTTTTAATAAGGAGACAGGAAATACATTTGAGATACACATATTAAAAGGAAGATCTAATGTGTAAACTACTGAGTTAATCCTGCAAAGAATACGGAAAGGCCCAATAAGCTGAGGTACGAATTTCAGAGAGGGAACACGAAGTTGGAGGTTGCGAGATGACAGCCAGACTCTGTCCCCAACCAGGTAGGAAGGCTCAGGCAGGCGTCTGGTCAGCTTGGAGTCTGTACCTATCATTAGCATGTTGCAAATTCTCCTGGACTTGTGCCCAAGTGGAACGAAGACCAAGGAGATGCTCCTCCAACACAGAAATACAAATCAGTCAGGCAACATAGAAGGTTGGAAACCATAGTTCGCCATAAACGAGGACAATCAAAAAGCAGAATTCAAGGTACTATAGTGAGCAAACTCCGTCCCATGGTAAGAGGTCTGAGCAGTTGTTATGATGGTCAGAAATATAGCAACCTAGGAATTGCTCCAAGTACTGACTGGCTCGTTCTGCAGCCCCATTAGACTGCGGGTGATATGCAGAAGAAAAAGCAAGCTGAATTCACAACTGTGCACAAAAGGCTCGCCAGAACCGGGACACAAACCGCCTATCCCTGTCCTAGACAATCACTTTGGGTAGCCCATGTAAGCTGAAGATCTCCCGAACAAAAATGGAAGCCAGTTCCTTAAAAGTGGGTAACTTCTTAAGTGGAATACAATGAGACATTTTCGAGAATCGGTCAACCATAACTGGGTTGCCCTGAGAGTTGGGTAACTCCACAATGAAATCCATAGTCAGATGGGTCCAGGGCTTCTCTCCATTGGGTAAGGGTTATAGGAGGCCTACTGGAAGGTGTTGTGGAGTCTTACTCTGAGCATACAGGGAACAGGCAGCTATGAAGGCGGTTACATCAGCACGTAGACTAGGCCACCAGAATTGTTGGGAAATGGCCCAAAAGAGTTGATTCTTCCCAGGGTGGCCAGCAGCCTTCAGAGAATGGAGCACGGCAGTACGGAGACTCTGGGACAAATCAGCGGTCACAAGGTTTCTTAGGAGAAGCATGGACCAGAGCAGCAAGAATTTTGTCACCCAAAAGCAGAAGTGAGACCAGTGCGAAACGTAGCCAGAATACAATCAGGAGGAATCACGGGAACCGAAATCGGCTCCATCTTGGAAGTGGAGGAAAATGGACGTGAAAAAAAGTGTCAGCCCTTACATTCTTAGTACAGGTTAAGAATGAGGCAATGTAATGAAAAATGGACAAAAAAAAGCCCATTGCACCCTTCTGAGAGAGGCGTTTAGCCTCAGACAAGAATGCATGATTCTTATGGTCAGTAAGAATGAGAACCGGCACAGTGGTACCTTCGAGGAGATTTCTACATTCTTTCATGGCTCAAATGATCTTTAACAGCTCTCTGTCACCAATCTCGCAATTGCACTGCACAGGCGACAATTTCTTGGAAAAGTAGCCAAAAGGATGCATAGCGCTCTCAGGAGGTAGGACGTTGAGACAGAAGGGTGCCAACGCCAGTCTCAGAAGCATCAACTTCTAGGATAAAAGGCAACGTAGGATCAGGATGTGCCAACACAGGAGCAGAAACAAAGGCAGCCTTGAGACTCTCAAATGCCTTAATGGACTCCGAAGACCAACTCTGTGGGTTACCGTCCTTTGTGGTCATATCAGTCAGGGGCTTGACTAGAGACGAGAAGTTAAGAATAAATATCTGGCAAAGCCAAGAAAATGCAGCAGAGGACGTAAACGGGTCAGGGCCACTGTAGAAACAGGTACAATGTAGCTCCTGAGTATAGCAGTTAGAACATTTAATAATAAAAAAACATAATGGAAACATTCACAAATGAACGATAACAAACATCATTGGCATCAATATCACTCGCAATGTCCAAGGGATTGCCTGGTTCCTAGTGTCACTGGCAGGAACATCCATAAGGCTGTCGTGTCTAGTTACACTGGTGGGGTCTAGTGCTCTCGGAAAGCTGGGACAGGGATTAGCGTTGCACAGGAACCGCAGCAAGGTGTCGTCACTTCCGGGTAAGGGGTCAGTGGGGAGGTGCGCGTGTTTGGAGCATGCGTGCTTCTTCCTCAGTCTCTGCTGGGGGCCATCATTGAAGAGGGTTTCTTATATATACACACACATCTACATACCTAGACTAAGTACTAAATGGCTAGCTAAACCAGGTGAGCATGGAAACATGTAGACACTCAGGCAAACAACAGTTCTGTAAACTGAACACACTGTTTAAATACAATTTCATATGACTAAAATTACAAATAACTGATACATTTAGGGGGTTAAGAAATTACTTAAAATACAAACTATTAAAACTATATACTTATTATAAAAATTATAAAAAGTACACATTTAAGAAATTCAAGAATTAATAGGCTTAGACTAATAAACCAAAATACTTACAGGAAACGACCAATGAGTCCTGAGATGTATAAATTTTATATCTAAAAGGAATAAAATTGTTTATATGTGTGTATTTGGATCATTGTATTCACATTACTATATTAGATATATATAGGATATACATTATAGGCTCAAGAATCAGAGGATCAAGGAAATCCTCATTATATAATTACAAAAATGGAACGGCCATGAGAATTTAAAGTGGTTGTAAACCCTCTTAAACATCTTCAGCTTGTTAGTTAATTTTTTTCTCAGGCAGCTGACCGCTGCCTGAGAAAGTGCACTCACTTGTATAGTTTTCCTGTAAATCGTCGTTTTGCTGTCAATGACGTCATGCGCGCTTGCTCAGTATGTATTTTCGAGGCGGCATGTAATCCAATGCCGCCTGTCTCTTTCCTTCTTCCCAGCCTTTTTTTTTACATGACATTCTCCTCAGAGCGGCACAGAGGAGAAGTCTCGTGACATACATCTCTGCCTGCTCTTCCTGATACTCCCCCTTGTGACAGAACAAGATGTCACGCAGGGGAATGAATGAGAGCAGAGCAGAGCGAGAGAGCTTTGTTGCCTTAGTAACGGCAATCGAGATCGAGGCTTGGTTATGACGCTACGGCACATGCGCGAGATTTATTGAGGGAGTCTAAGGGCGGAAATGACGTCCACAAAGGAGATGGAAATCAGGATTAGCAATGGCGCGGGCGATACCCGGAAGACACCGCTTTTTCAAACTAAAAAAAAAAAGGTATTTATAACGCTCGTTTTGGGACAAAAGATAGATGTTATGAATGCTGATGTTCATTCTAATACAAATAGTTAAAAATGACGATTTGTTTGGTAGGGTTTACTTCCTCTTTAACTATACTATATAAAAATTGGCATTTATTAATTATGAGTGCTATATATTATTTTCATTTTCTATTCTATCTTGTTTGATGGGGAATAAAGGTATATATGTGTATTTATATATAGAGAGACATATATATATATATATATGTATATGTATATGTATATGTATATATATATATATATATATACACACACACACACACACACATATATATATATATATATATATACACACACACACACACACACACTTCTCTCTCTCTGTGCATATGTGTATACATGCCATATACAAGTGCATAGGTACATACGCACACATACACGCACAATATGGACCAATGGGGGCAGATATGGTCATAATAGAATTTTCAATTTCAATGCCCTCATTAAGGCCCCCAGGCGATAAACTAAGGTATAGATCCAGTAATTTTACCTCTCACATAGCCGTTTATAGCGCTCTGCTTTGGGGAAATGTTTGGATATGGCCTCTATGACCCAAACGCGTAGCCCTAAAAATGACTGCTTATGAAATTCTTTAAAGTGCCTCTGAACACTATATTTATCCACGCCCTTTTCAACAGAGTTACGGTGTTCATCAGACCATTTATGGAGAGTACAGATAGTGCGGCCTACATAAAGTAGGCCGCATGGGCATGTCGAGAAGTATATGACGTACTTGGATGAACATGTAAAGAAGTCAGATATGGTATACTGCTTTCCTTTACATGTGAAATCTCTTTATCTATGTGTCACATGTAGTGTAATGTAATGTAGATTTTAGATGGGGATCCTCACTCAAGAATGACCAATGTTTGGAGAGGATCCTTTCCATCTTCCTGAATTGAGTATGGAATTGTGTGACGAACCGCACTGGTTGCGTACGGTCCTCTGTTTTAGCCTATCACTTTTTACATCTGCATGAAGACAGTGTTGAAAGGATTCTTTAACAATATCTTAAATGTGGTCTTGAGTATCTGACCATGGGTATTGTATATTGTAGTCCTGTATACGAGTACAGTTATGCTTGAGACGGCAGAACTGGCTCTTAGGGATATTATTCACCCAACGTGGATGGTAACAGCTCCTATAGTGCAGATAGGAGTTGCCAGAGGTGTGTTGTGTGTTTTGTGACATTTTGAGCACAAATACTATCATGATGATATAATTCTAAATGCAAAAATGAAAGCTTATTATCATCATCAGATACTGCAGTGAACGACAGGCCCATAGTGTTGGTCTTGCAATGTTGTAGAAATCCCAGAATAAGGGTATCTGGCCCATCCCAAATAATGACTACATTATCAATATAACATCCATAGAATACTAAATGAGAGGCATAGGGATTGTTTTGCCAAATATGAAGAAGTTCCCAAAAGCACATGGTAAGGTTCGCATAGCTGTGCCCTGGATCTGAATGCAGAAGTCACCATTGGTTTCAAAGTACCGTATATACTCGAGTATAGGCCGACCCGAATATAAGCCGAGGCCCCCAATTTACCCCCAAAAAAACTGGCAAACTTATTGACTCGTGTATAAGCCGAGGGTGAGACATGCCTGTCCATCCCTGTGTGTGTGTCCGTCCCTGTGTGTCCGTCCATCCCTGTGTGTGTGTCCGTCCCTGTGTGTCCGTCCATCCCTGTGTGTCCGTCCATCCCTGTGTGTGTGTGTGTCCATCCATCCATCCATCCCTGTGTGTGTGTGTGTGTCCATCCATCCATCCATCCATCCCTGTGTGTGTGTGTGTCCATCCATCCATCCATCCCTGTGTGTGTGTGTCTCCATCCATCCATCCATCCCTGTGTGTGTGTGTCTCCATCCATCCATCCATCCCTGTGTGTGTGTGTCTCCATCCATCCATCCATCCCTGTGTGTGTGTGTCTCCATCCATCCATCCCTGTGTGTGTGTGTGTGTGTGTGTGTGTGTGTGTGTGTGTGTGTGTGTGTGTGTGTCCAGCCTACCTGTGTCCCGAGCCTCCGTCCCGTGCCGTGCCTTGCCTCCTTGCCTCCGTCCCGTGTCGTGCCTTGCCTCCGTCCCGTCCCGTGCCGTGCCTTGCCTCCGTCCCGTCCCGTGCCTTGCCAGGATCGCCGCTCTTCGTCGGCGCCTCGGCGGCCATACTACAATTCGAAAGCCGCGCCTCCGCCTCCGCCTCCGCCTGTGATAGGCGGAACACTGAATTTCCCAGCAGCCTGTGTTCCGCCTATCACGGACAACGTCTCATCCTCGTACTACGGACGAGGATGTGACGAGGTCCGTGATAGGCGGAACACAGGCTGCTGGGAAATTCAGTGTTCCGCCTATCACAGGCGGAGGCGGAGGCGCGGCTTTCAAATTGTAGTATGTCCGCCGTCTGTCTGCTCGATACGCTGATCGAGCAGTCAGACGGCGATGACTCGAGTATAAGCCGAGGGGGGCACTTTCAGCCTCAAAAAAGAGGCTGAAAATCTCGGCTTATACTCGAGTATATACGGTAGTTATGCGTCAAGCAGTATTACAACATTCCCAAAAGGAAATGTACCTGACGGGAATTGAGTTGTGGGTTGTGAACATTGTATGGAATGGAGGTATAGAGGGAAGTCATTATTTGGGATGGGCCAGATACAATGTTTTAGAAATCCCGGAATAAGGGTATCTGGCCCATCAACACTATGGGCCCGTCGTTCACTGCAGTATCTCAGGATAAGAATCTTGCGTTTTTAGATTTAGGATAAGGTTATTATGATAATAGTATTTGTGCTCAAAATTTCACAAAACTCACCATTATATATATATATATATACATACCTCTATTTTCCCATTAAATAAGATAGCATAGAAAATAAAATATATATATAGTACCCATAATTAAAAAAAATGCCAATTTTTATATAGTATAAATAAATTCTCATGGCCATTCCATTTTTGTAATTATATAATGATGATTTCCTTGATCCTTCGATTCTTGAGCCTATACATGTATATCCTCTATATCTAATATAGTAATATGAATACAACGATCCAAATACACATATAAACAATGTATTTATTCCTTTTAGATATAGAATTATAGATCTCAGGACTCATTGGTTCTTTCCTGTAAGTATTTTAGTTTATTAGTCTAAGCCTATTAATTCTTGAATCTTTTAAATGTGTACATTTTTTTATTATTTTATAAAAAAGTATATAGTTTTAATAGCATGTATTTTAAGTAATTTCTTAACCCCCTAAATTTATCAGTTATTTGTAATTTTAGTCATATGAAATTGTGTTTAAACAGTGTCTACATGTTCACCTGGTTTAGCTAGCCATTTAGTACTTAGTCTAGGTACTTAGTACTTTAGTACTTAGTCTAGGTATGTAGGTGTATATATAAATGAAACCCTCTTCAAAAGATGGCCCCCAGCAGAGCCCGAGGAAGGAGCATGCATGCTCCGAACACGCGCACCTCCCTGCTGACCCCGTACCCAGACCCGACGACACCTTGCCGTGGTTCCTGTGCAACGCTGATCCCTGTCTCAGCTTTCCGGGAGCACTGGGCCCCACCAGTGTAACTGGACACAAGACAGCCATACAGATGTTCCTGCCAGCGACACTAGGCACCAGGAAATCCGTGGGATGACGTGGATGATATTGATACGCATGCTGTTTGTTATCGCTTATGAGGGTTTCCATTCGTTTTTTTATTATTAAAATGTTCTAACTGCTACACTCAGAAGGCACTGCTTTGTTCCGGTTTTCATGTTCCAGAGTTATTTCAATCTGTAAGCTGGCAGCCTTTCGGGATAAGTATTCCTTACAATTTACAGGGACTATATGTCATGGACTTGAATATGTACTAGTTCCATTCCTATAATTTTCTCTATATAGCCTCATCCAGAGTGCGCCAAATTAATCCACTGTTTGTACGGGGCCACTGTAGGGCTGCTGAAAGTTTCTATGTGTCCATCGAAAAACCAGCAGTGGAAATGATATAACCCAGGAATTTAACCTGTTCACGATGGAATTCACACTTCTCCAATTTACAATAGAGATTTTTCTCGCTTCGTTTCTGAAGCACACGACCGACATCTGTGTGGTGGCTCTCCAGGGACTTGGTAAATGAGGATAAATTCCTGGAAAACTGCTGGGGCATTACAAAGGCCAAAAGGCATTACAAGGTACTCATACTGGCCTGTTCTGGTATTAAAACAGTTTTCCACTTGTCGCCAGTCTTAATCCTCACAAGATCGTATGCCCCTCTCAAATAAACTTTAGTGAAAACTGTTGCTCCCTTCAGGCGGTCAAATAACTCCATAATCAATGGAATCTGATACGCATTCTTAATCGTGAAACGATTGAGACCCCTATAATCAATACAAGGTCTCAGTTCACTACTCTTCACAAAGAAGAAACCAGCACCAGGAGACAAGGATTTGCGGATGAAACCTCGAGAAAGTGCATCTGCAACGTACTCCTCCATGGCCTTATCCTCCAAGGCCAACAAAGGCTAAAACGCAGCCATGAGGGGGTTTGGCATGAGGTTGAAGATCAATTGTGCAATCAAACGACTGGTGTGGAGGCAAACTACCAGCTTGACCTTTGCCAAAGTCATCGCTAAAATTACGGTACTTGTCCGGCAGGGAGGAGTGTGAAGAGGTGCACAGGACCTTGGCTACCTTCTGGAAGCATGCCTTACTGTATTGTGGCGACCAGGAGAAATCCTCAGTACGGAAGCATGTCTTACTGTATTGTGGCGACAAGGAGAAAACCTCAGCCCCAGAGTCGATTAAAGCCTGTATCTCGACAGACGGCTCAGCCCAAGAAAGGGTAACCGAAACCAGGGGCTTATCCTTCTGGATAACTGGGGACAAAACAACGCCACCTAAGGTCTGTCCGTGCCAGGACTTCATGGTTCGGGCATTCCCTGAACAGGTAGGACAAGACTTCAAAAAGTGACCTGCCTAGCCACAATAAAGGCACAATCTCTCCCTGCTCCTAAGGGTTCCCTCATCCATAGAGAGACACATGAAGCCCAAGTGCATAGGTTCATCTTCACTGACCAACTTGGTATCAGGAGGCATTGGAGGCGAGGGAGGCAAGCGTGGGACTGCAAAGCTTGGAGACAAATGTTCAGGAGGCTTCTGCAAGCGCTCCTTAAAAAAAAAAAAAGTCTGGAGTCAATGAGGATGGCAAACTTGATCAACTCCTCCAGTTCAGTGGGTATATCTCGGGCTACTATCTCATCCTTGATGGTATCAAAGAGACCATGAGAAAAAGCAGCCATGAGGGCCTCATTGTTCCAAGCAAACTCTGCTCCCAGAGTACAGAATTCAATGGCGTTCTCATACTCTGATGGACATGAGGCACTTGGTAGTAGAAACGGAGTGTGCCGGAACATCAAATACCCTTTTAAAATAAGCCACAAACTCAGGGTAACTCAAAACAACAGGTTTTTGCGTCTCCCATAGAGGGGTTTGCCCAGGCCAAGGCTCTCTCAGAAAGCAAAGATATCACGAAATCTACCTTGCTCCTGTCCGTGGGAAAAACCTGAGGCAGCATCTCAAAGTATATCACAACCTGGTTGAGAAACCCTCTGCATTTGACTGGATCCCCCCAAATCGCACCAAAAACCGTCCAGGACCAGGTGCTTCTCACAAGATTTTTGACAGAGGAAGAAAATAATTATCGGAAGAGATGTCCGAGAGCAAAGGACCACTTGTGGAGACCTCCAGAAAGACCTGGAATTAGCAAGTACAATTGTTTAAAAAAAATAATAATAATTTTTTAATATATATATATATATATATATATATATATATATATATATATATATATATGTAATATGCTCAACTACCATGTTGAAGTTTGTTTAAAATTTTCTGCACATTTAGACAAGCCTGTGAAATACTGGGAGAATATAGTCTGGTCAGTTGAGATTGAACTCTTTGGATGCCATAATACACACCATGTTTGGAGGGCAAACGGTACTGTGAATCACCCCAAAAACACCATAACAGTGATGTTTGGAGCTGGGAACATCATGGTGTGGGGCTGTTTTTCAGCATACTGTACTGACAAACTTCATATAATTGAAGGATAAATGGAAATATGTACCAAGACATTATTGATAAAAAATCCGTCATCTACCCGGATGATGAAGTTGAACTGAGGGTGGACATTTCAGCAAGACAATAATCCAAAAACACAAAGCCAAGGAAACACTCAATTGGTTACAAAGAAAGAAAATAAAGTTGCTAGAATGGCCCAGCCAATCACCCGAGACTTTAATCTGATAGAAAATCTATGGAAAGAACTGAAGATCAGAGTTCATAGAAGGGGCCCACGGAACCTTCAAGATTTTAATTCGGTTTGTGTGGAAGAATGGGCAAAAATCACAGTGGAGCAATGCATGTGACTAGTTTCTCCATACTGGAGGTATCTTGAAGCCTTCATTACCAACAAAGTGATTTGTATGGAGTATTATTTCCGTTAGCCTTGTTACGCCTCCCTTTCTTTACGTGTTCATTGCGATTTCCCTGTGTCATTTCATTTTATTACACATAACATAAATTTCGGAACTTTTGTTCTCTTTGTATGTATGGATTTTGCATGGGTTGTTATCAACATGTAGTGAAAATGTCATTTCAATAGCATCTTTAGAAATATATTTACTTAGAAAAATGGTGAGGTGTTCAACACTTATTTCACCCGATGTAAGCACACAACTTGTCTATTCAGAATACAGGTCTAAATGTTCCTCAGTTCCTTTGCCTATGTGGAGGAGGGGGTTCCTTTCCTCCAATCAGCTCTTACACAGTGTATAAGAGCTGTAACTGCAGCTCTCCACCCCCTCCTCTGTACGCCTTACAGATGCATAAGCATTTTATCACAGATCTGCACTTTTGATGGGTTGTTGACAAGAGAAGAATGCAGAATACAAGTAAAACATATGTAGGAGGATTTGTTTCATCTCTGTGTATCATCTGAGGTTATTCACTTTACTGGGTATATGTGAGGATTTACAACCACTTTAATGTACAATTAAGAAAACCGCTTTGTGAATTGAACCTATATTATATTTAGTAACTATAACCCAAAGTGCTGCTCCGTTTATGCGAGTGACAGAGAGTGGTCTTCTATAGCATTAATGTGACCCTTTATGGTAACTTTATGGTAAGACGTTGCCACCTTGTCAGTTGAGTGTGCATGCCTGATTTACAAGGCCAAGCCTTTTGTACCTCTTCAAATCTTACTAAGATAGTCAATTTTTTTTTATCCATGTTTTATGTTCAAGAGAAAAATATTTTGGGTGGATATAAGCAATAGGCCTGGGAACATTGCAAAGTTATTATGAAAAATACACTTGGAAAAACAAAACGCTGTTCTGACAGATATAAAAATAAACAAAATGCATTCAATGCTCAGTAACTCAGACTTCAGTTTGCAGTTGTCAGGAAGTTTCTACTGACAAACATGCAAAAGGCCAGTGCAAGCACATGGCTCTGCCCATGGGGCTACTGCCTGGTGTGCGCACACTCAGCATTAGTGGCACTAAACAGTTTATTTTAGGCTGCTTGAAGAAATTGCCAAGTGGTTTTCATCTGTTCTTTGTGACCAGTCCCATGTTGCCTTTTTTCTGCTGATTCAGTTTGCCTTGTGACCCGTCTTGGCATTTCAATACGGGCCTCACTTTGCACCCTCAAAAAGTCTGCCTATTGATGTTGTACCTCTGCTACTTGCTTGTTCCTGACCCCAGCCTGAACTCCTGCCTACCCTTACACGTGTGGATTTTGTGCTGCCATTGCTTGACTGTTACTGACATAGCCTTCATTCTGACTTTGAACCTGTATCACGATCCTGTCTGCCTGAACCGGACCACTTAGTGTGTGCTTTCAGTTAGTGTCCTGCAATGCCATCTGGTACCAAACTGCTCGAGGATCAGAGTAATCTGGGTTCCAGAAAACATACACTACAGAGTTCCAGTTTTTCCTTGAGTCTTCATTCAGGGCTTGTGTCACACCATCATTGCACTCCCAGTCACAGCCTCCAGTGGTGTTTTGACTGAAAATGCAAGAGAGGCCACACTTGTCAATTAACCACTTGCTTACTGGGCACTTAAACACCCTTCCTGACCAGACCAATTTTCAGCTTTTGGTGCTCTCACACTTTGAATGACAATTACTCAGTCATGCAACACTGTACCCAAATTAATTTTGTGTCCTTTTTTTCCCACAAATAGAGCTTTCTTTTGGTGGTATTTGATCACCTCTGGGGTTTTTATTTTTTGCGCTATAAATGAAAAAAGACCGAAAATTTTGAAAAAAAAATGCATATTTCTTTGTTTCTGTGATAACATTTTGCAAATTATAATTTTTTTTTTCATAAATTTTGGCCACAATTTATACTGCTACATGTCTTTGGTAAAAATAACCCAAATTAGTGGATATTATTTGGTCTTTGTGAAAGTTAGAGAGTCTACAAGCTGTGGTGCGAATCGCACAAAATTGATCACACCTGATGTACTGGTGGCCTATCTCATTTCTTGCGACCCGAACAAGCCAGGAAAGTACAAATACCCCCCAAATGACCCCTTTTTTGAAAGTAGACATTCCAAGGTATTTACTAAGATGCATGGTGAGGTTTTTGATGTTGTCATCTTTTTCCCACAATTCTTTGCAAAATGAAGATTTTTTTTTTTCTCACAAAATTTTCAATGTAATAGGTTATTTCTCTCACATGGCATGTGTATACCACAAATGACACCCCAAAATACGTTCTGCTACTCCTTCTGAGTATTACGATACCAAATGTGTGAGACTTTTACACAGCCTGGCCACATACAGAGGCCCAATATTGAAATAGCACCATCAGGCGTTCTAGGAGCATAAATTACACATTTCATTTCTCAACCACCTATTACATTTTTGAAGGCCCTGGAGCACCAGAACAATGGAAATGCCCACAAAGTGACCCCATTTTGGAAAGCTAACACCCCAACGTATAATCTATGAGGCATAATGAGTCGTTTGAATGGTTCATTTTTTTTCCAGAAGTTTGGGGAAAATGTGGAAAAAAAATGAAACCGCATTTTTTTTACGCAAAGTTGTCCATTTATAAGATATTTCCAACACATAGCATGTACATAGCAAAAATGACACCCCAAAATACGTTCTACTACTCCTCCTGAGTATAACGATACCAAATGTGTGAGACTTTTACACAGCCTGACCACATACAGAGGCCCAATATTGAAATAGCACCATCAGGCGTTCTAGGAGCATAAATTACACATCTTATTTCTCAACCACCTATTACAGTTTTAAAGGCCCTGGAGCACCAGGACAATGGAAATGCCCACAAAGTGACCCCACGTGGCACTGACGACACGTGGCACTGACAGATGGCACTGGAGGCAGATGGGGCTGGCAGATGTCGCTGGCAGATGGGGCTGGGGCTGGCACTGGCAGATGGCACTGGCAGATGGTGCTGGCTATTTGCTCTGGCAAATGGGGCTGGCAGATGGCACTGCGGCTGGCAGATGGCACTGGCGCTGGCAGGTGGCGCTGGGGCTGACGGCACTGGGGCTGACGCTGGCAGGTGGCACTGGCGCTGGCAGGTGGCACGTGGCACTGGCAGGTGGCACGTGGCGGCACTGGGGCTGGCAGCACTGGGGCTGACGGATGGCACTGGCGCTGGCAGGTGGCACTGGCAGGTGGCACTGGCAGGTGGCACAGGCGGCACTGGCACTGGGGCTGACGGATGGCACTGGCAGGTGGCACTGGCGCTGGCAGGTGGCACTGGCGCTGGCAGGTGGCACTGGCAGGTGGCATTGACGGCACTGGGGCTGACGGCACTGGGGCTGACGGCACTGGGGCTGGCAGGTGGCACTGGCAGGTGACACTGGGGCTGACGGCACTGGGGCTGACGGCACTGACGGGCGGCACTGGGGCTGACGGGCGGCACTGGGGCTGACGGGGGGCACTGGGGCTGACGGGCGGCACTGGCAGGTGGCACTGGGGCTGACAGCACTGGGGCTGACGGCAGGCACTGGCGCTGGCAGGTGGCACTGGCACTACTGGCAGATGGCACTGGGGCTGACAGATGGCACTGGCACTGGGGCTGACAGATGGCACTGGGGCTGACAGATGGCACTGGGGCTGACACTGGCACTGGGGCTGACACTGGCACTGGGGCTGACACACAGATCGCTCTCCCTCCTCACATGCTGTCTCTGTGTGAGGAGGGAGAGACACTGCAATGGGAGATGATCTCATATGTTTACATATGAGATCATCTCCCATTGGCAGCTGCGATCGCGCTGTGAACGGCCGCTTTGATTAGCCGTTCACGGCGATCTGTATTTGCCTGTCTCCGGGAGACACGGCGAATACAATACTTCCGCGATGCGCGCCCCCGGCGGCGCGCATTGCGGAAGTAAACACCAGGCCGTCCAGGGACGGCCAGGCGAAGGAACCCGCCCGCTCTAAGGCCGTCATTCGGGCGGGTAGGAGGAGGTTAAGAAACAGACCGTTTACAGAAAATATTAAATTATTTTGTATTTCTTACACCCAAAAGTGGAACTTCTGCTCGTTGTATTCCTCCCCGCCTCCAGCGTCACATTTGACATCTTTCGGGAGGGAGGGGGGCTGGATCCCTGTCTTTCACAGTTATTCTGTGTCCCCATTTCCTGGAGCCTTGGGCACGGGTATTTGTGTCATCGCTGGGGCTCCCCTCCTCCTCCCTCCCTCCTTCCCCGGCCACCGGGGTCAGTAGGAGAGGAGCGAAGCTTTGCACAGTAGGGCTCCTGGTGTGAAGCTGTAAGGCTACACTGCCGGGTTCCCTTATTCGCAATGGAGGCGGCATGCACCCGACAGCTGATGAAAACATCAGCTGCAGTGCCAACATTGCTGGACTCCAGGACAGGTAAGTGTCCAATTACTAAGTCAGCAGCTACAGTATGTGCTGCTGGCTTTTCATTTTTGAAGTGGTGGGCAGACCTCCACTTTCAAATAGTAGTATCTTTTTGCTGCTAATAACTTGAGAGGGGCTGCTGCACACAGAAGGCTTTTTATCATAATGTATTACAACCCCACTGACTGCCGATGAGTTATCAGTTGTTAGGGATGCTGCTCCTTAATAACCAGCTATTCTTCATACATAATTCGGATTGGTCGATCGAACCGAAACGTTATGAAAATTTGAAATTCGTGAGAAAACGAATAAACAAAATTTGTTACTATTGTCATTCGACATCTAAATATCCAAACAAACAACTTAGCACACGAAAGAAGAAGGGAGTGAAGGTGGTCAATGTATTTGTGGCTTTCTATAAAACAATAGGTAAAAAGGCCAGATAGAACTATTCATGGTAAAGATTTATTTTTCTCAGTAAAGTAGGATTTTAAATCTATCAGACATTAAAAGGGACCTCTAGTATTGAAGGTAGGTAAATATTTCTTACCTTAGATCCTTTAAACATTTGCAGTGTGTTAACATCTCACAAAGTGAAGACATGTACATTACTTTGCCCATCATGCCAATATTTGCCAGAGATAAACTACACAGTCGTTTGCAGCTTATACCAATGTTTACTAGGCTGGAACCTGTTACTATTCCTGGAAGCTGTGCAAGTGTAAGGTTCTCCAAGTAATTAAGCTGGCTAATTGCTGCCACTTCTGCATCCCCTACAGCATGTGAACGCTTGCAAGGTGGGTAAGTGTTGCGTATTGCTGGATCATTCCGGGGCATAACAGAATAAAAGTTTGAACCAATAAATTCCAAGTCTTTCAGAACTGGAGTTCCCTTTAGAAGTTTCCAGAAGACAGGGCATTGCTTAGCCATACTCAGATCTTCAGGTATTTTAGTATTCACCCCAACCCGAACCTTTTTGCCAAACATAGGTGGTGCAGCACTCGGAGTAGATAGTGCTGTGCAGCTGTAAGCTACCGAACACACTGGCAAAGAAAGAGAACGTAAGCTTTTTAATTGTGATAAAATCTCACACAGATGCCTTCCTGAAGTCTGTGAACTGTGATGGTGTGCTGATGAAAGATTCAAATGGGTAAGATTGGAACAAACAGATATTAAATTTTCCAAAATAGAGCTATCTATATCGTCTTCAGGTTTTCTGGAATTCAAGTTGGGAATGAGGCATAAGGCACACCCTTTTAGATTCAAACTGACAAGGCTTTTACAGTCTTTTCCACCATTTAAAATTCTTTGTGTAAGCTGATCACCAGAAATCATGCAGCCACTGAAATTCAAGTATGAAGGACAACTAAATTTCATGTGTTGAAGTAGGGAAGATCCATTTAACCAATATTTGGGCAACTGAAATGCCTCCAAAGAAACATTCTTTGCCATGGATTCAAGCAAATTTTTGGTAGCTCTGCTTTCTGCTAGGTTACCTGGGACAGATATGAGAAAAGATCTAAGATTTTCTGGTGTCCGGTCACTAAGTACAGCTAGATACAATCGGACAACTTCCTCATTTATATAGCCAGGTGCAAGACGGGCATAGAACAGCCTTAGATTCTGGTAATGGGGTACATTGCTTTCTCCGACCATCAGTTGCCCAGACATCACTGTTCCTTCACGTGTTCTGTCCAAAACTTCAAAATAGAGCAGAAGCCTTTTAAGACTAGTGCAGCATGGTACAACTCCATAAGATGGCACAAAGACAGTTTGTTTCAGTTCCTCTAGATGACTGAGTGTTGCTTTGCATTCACTGCTTAGCTTTCCCGCATCAAACCCTGCGTTGATATCAACAGACAATGAACGCAGATGATGAAGTTCGGAAAGAATTTTAGAAAGGCGCAAGGATGTAACTGAACAGCCTTCCATATCCAGTCTAGTTAGCTTCTTACAGCGTGATAACATGTCCACTGTTGGGGTAGACAACCAGTAGCTCCCACTTAGGTTTAGTTCAGAAATGTCCTTACATATTACTTTCAGCATTTGTTTCACTTGTTCATCATGGGCCTGAAAGAAAAAAAATGAAAATACTCTTAAAGCAGTTGTTTAGGTAAAATTTAAAAACACTTTCAGTCATTTACGCGACCTTGCTGCAGGGAAAGAGAACTGTAGTAGATGCAATGGGATAGAAGAGGAACTATTGAAAGCAGATTCTGCAGAGAAATGAGTCACAAAGACTGCAGCAGTAAACAGATTATTTTACATAAAGCCTGAAAAGAAAATGTCGATCACTTCATTTGAGGAACATGCACTAGGTGCCAAGAAAAGGACCCAATTCACCATTTGCCCATGTACGCTGTTCGTGCCAGACATTACAGTCGCATACACTGTAACATTAAATATGGATTTAAAGTCTTGTTTTATGATCACAATATCTCATTAAGCAATGTTACAGCCTAATTCCACAATCCACTTTAAATAGTTCACTCTGGCTAAGCTGGCTCAAGCAAACTATTTCCATTACTAACAGATGTGGTGACTGTCAGCACTGTATGTTGCATCAGTTCCCATCACACAATTGAGTCGATCTAAGCACTGCTCAGCCATTCACAGGAAGATTTATATTTATATGAATAAAGGCTTCCTCTGATTGTCACCCTCCCGCCTCTCCACCAATCAGAGGACATCTTTTGTTCATTAACCAATTGAATACCAAGCCTCAAGTTTAAATCAGTATATTTTTGTTAGAAAATGACTTCTAACCCACTAACATACATATATTTTTTTAACAGAGACCCTAGGGAATAAAATTGCGATCATTGCAATTTTTAATGCCACACAGTATTTGCACAGTAGTTAAATAATAATAAAAAAAATATATAATATATATATATATATATATACACACACACACACATACACACACACACACACACACACATAAATATAAATACACACACACCCCGGATCTCCACACAACCCCTCACGGCCGGTCAGTACACCCCTGTACCCTCCAAATGGACACTGAACTCCAGGCCATGCTGCAGGCCCTTCCGACCAAATCAGACATAAAAACAATCACATTGGTGGCATAGAGAAAAAAACATTGCAAGGAGATACAGATGGGTCAAGATGGACTCGCCACCAGGCTGGCGGCAGGGGAGTCTTCCATGGTGACCCTAACCCAAAGAATGTCAGCCTTGGAATCCAAACAAGATGCCCACGTTGAGGGCGTGGTGGCCCTACAGCTTCATATCGAAGATATGGAAGAACGGAGCAGGTGGAACAATCTCCACACCTGAAGCGACTGGACCCGAGTACCTGGCTGAGTCTGCGGCTGCAATCTTTCAGATGGTCCTGGGAACTTACCTCCCGAACCGGGTGGAATTCGACAGGATTCACAGAGTCCTGGGTCCCCGCTCTACAGGTCCCGCCAGACCCAGAGATTTGGTTTTCCAGCTGCACAGGTACACGATCAAAGAGACTGTACTGCGGAAAGCATGGGACTTTGGGGAACTGGAGTTTGACGGTGCTCCAGTCAAAATCCTCCCTAAATTATCCAAGAAGGTCCATGTGAGTTCTGTTCACCAGTGGCTGTATGGCTGAGACACTCTCCCTCAGTCTATTCTTCTTTCTACCCAGTTACCTCCCTGAATCCTCACCGGGGTCACCAACAATGATGCCCGGCCATAACACAATTCATTGCAGTCCTTACTGACCGACACTTCAATGAGCTTCCACAAAGCTTCTTGACCAGGTAAATGTTTCTACCCCTTTTTTGTTTGACGCCATTGCCCATCCAGCCGGACTATACGGCTGCTGTTCATTTTGACAAGGTCAGAGTCCCCACAAAGAATTCATGCCGACTATACCTGATGGTGCACCCCTCAGAACCCTACTCCCTGTCCGCTCCCATAGTGGTGCACCTTCTATGTGAGTCATATTTTTCACACCCCATACGAACGATGAAGAGACCCTTTGCTGTCTGCATCCACGGTTACCCTCAACACTGACTCAGTGGGGCTCATACTGCTGTACCTGCATGATATGTCTAGCTATGAGTGATGTCCTAGGAGAAATACATGTGTCTATAATGCATAATTTAGCAGCAGCTAGCAACAGTAGCAGCAGTCTTGTTTATATTGTATTTTGTCCTTAATACAGGATTGGGGGGCTGAGACGAGAGGGGATGAAAATGGTGGCTGTTAGGCGGTGTACCATGTGTTTCCATTTCCCCAGGGTCCATGTACTTCCTGGTTTAGGTGGGGAGGACATGCCGGAGCCCCAGCGGGGACCCGGAGGGGTCCAAATGGAGTTGGCTTTACAATACAATTTGGGGGGGCTGCCCTGGGGAGGAAGACATACAGCTTACAAGCTCTATTAGCTGGCTTGGCTGCCCTGAAGGGGAGGACCCTTCGCTTAGTGTCACTTGGGTCATCCGCACTTCTCTGTGGGGCTACTCACAACCTCTCTGCATTACTGTTTATTACTTAGCCGGTAACAGAGGGGCCCTCCCCGTACAGAGAGTGGGTCAGAAGGCAACTCCAGTCTAGCTGGGGGTGACCAGGGGGGCTATGTTAGAGAGGGGGATGTTCTTTTGTTGTTAAGGAGCACGTATAAAACCTGTGCTACCACAGTCTGACATGATTTGCAATGACTGGTGTAATGAGTCTGCAGCTAAGCCAGTCTGTTCTTATGTGTCTCCTTGGGTAGATGGATCAGTGCTGAGGAGTACCGCAGAAGGGAGCGCACATACAATAGATTAGGATAGTTGGGGTAAAAATCTTATCTCCCCGATAGATAAGGCTTTTATGCACAAAAATAAGGTGGACACGGTTTCTGCTGTGTCAGCAGGAGGGACTGCAGAACAGCTTGTACTTGAGGGTGTGGTGGCTGCTGCAGGGGTTAACCCTTGTGAGCAGGATGAACCAAATAAGGGCAAGCGCACAGCAGGGACATTGTCCGTGACCCACAAACTGAGGTTGACATGGAGTGTCAAAGTGACATTGTCACTGGTAATGTTCTGGTGCAGTTCACTGATGCGGAGCCTGAGAAGTTGGGTATGAGTCCAGCACCTGGCAGCGCTCTGGTGGAGCACCAGGCTGTGTTTATCTCCAGCTAGGAGGAAGATCTGTTAACCGTTGCAACTTTTCAAGTCTCAGCAAGTGAGTCTCTCTGCATCCCCAGTGTCATGAAAATCCCAAGGAAGGACTTAGGCCTGGAGTCAAGGGCCTGGTTTATAACCAATGCATTAAAAGAGATGCTTGAACTTTGGGATGTACAGCCAATCTATACTAGTGTGTCTCCTCCAGTCTGACTGCGGAATACCACTAGGTGGAGCACTGAATGGCAGGCTGTACAGAACAAAGAAGAACAGGACAGGAATGGTTTATTCCTAAATTTGTTACTTTTGTTAAAAGTCGCCATTATGTATGCTGCTGAATTACGTCCAGAAGAAATAATATTTGAGAGAGACTTTGGAGAAATGGAAAATAAGCCTAAAATGTCTGTGGTTTCACCTCCTAACAGCCAGATGGGAAGCATTTCTGCTGCTATGGTCCAGGGTGGTGCTGGTCAGTTGTTGGTGAAGGGCGCGTATACTGCACCAGTGGAAAAAACACATGAGATGGAAGGGCCAAGTGTGGACCTGAAAGCAGCAGAGATCCTGACCGGGGCTCAAACAAAGGTGGTTAAAGAGACTGGTTTAGGTGACAAACCTAATGAGGTCCCCGAGACAGGGGAACGGACAAGGAGTGCGGTAAAAATTGTATGTGGATCAGACGAGAGCTTGCCTGTTCAGGTGGATAAAAATACAGATAGCATCAGAACAGGTCAAGTGGTAGGACAGCTGCCTGCAGAGTGGGTGAACCCTGGGGAGGTGATGTTCTGTGAGATTCCTGTGGGTGATGGCAGCCCTCCGTATGTGTGCCCTCCGCAGACTCTTCCTAGCAAATGCTGGAAAAATAAGCATTGGTGACATGTGCAACATTGAGAGGTCAAATGTTGGTTTGACTATGTTTGTCAATGATGAACCAAGTAATGTGTTAATGGTACATGATGATGTGATGTTCAAAGGTACAGGTAAACCTGTAAACAATTAGTGACTGCTGAGTCAGGTATCAGAAATAAGAGGAGGGGTCCCATTATAAACACCATAGAAATAGGCCCCCTACAGTCTCAGAACAGTAATACTGAGAGAGGTTTTGGGAAACCAAGAAACTTGAAGCATGAAGGCAAAAGGGTTGGTAGAAAGACCTGGGGTACCCTGTTAAAATTTCAGGAGAGGAAGTCCTTATGGAAATGCACCCGGAAGAGTCGGGAAGGTCTCAAAACCCATAGCAGAGTGACGGGGGCAAAGAGAGAGACACCAATGGAAGTGGTGGGTTGCGTTCCCCTTTAAGAGAAGTGAGGTTGGACAGGGTTTGACTTCCGTAAGGTGTAGTTGGCACACAGGTGCCAAAAGGAAACAAGGTGTTTCGCCCTCTGGTTCAAAACAAGCGGAAGGGATATGTGACAGTACAGTTCTCTGTCCTAGTAATTGTCGCCCAGGGTTCTCAAATAGGCAGATTGATGGGCCCAAGGGGTATTTAATATGTAGAAATCTGTTTTAACAGTTTCCTCCAAAGTTTGTAAAATCCACTTGGGGACCTGGAGCCTGGAGATTCCATAGCGTTATGGGTGGGACGGAATCTCCAATCCTGGTACCAGGTTTTTGGAACAGCCAGGAGTCTGGCTGGTTGATTGAGCAGGTGGGTCCTGGGCTTATAGCAGAGTTAAGATTATGGTTCTGGGCTCCACCAAGAGACAGGAGGTCTCCAGGAGTCCAGAGAGTGCAGGTGTGCACTAGTGAAAGCCAGAGACCCAAGTCTGAGGATCAGAACAGTGAGGGGTTGCTTTCTAGATAGACACTGTGTGCATCTAAGGTGTCAGATGAGAGCCTGAAGTGGAAGGCCTGAGCAGCAAGGAAGCTGAAAAGAGGTACAGTAGTTGTACGGAAACCCTGTGTAGCCAAGAGGGCTGAAGCGTAAAGCCTAAGTGGCAGTACTGTTGAAGAGAGTCAGGTGGATTGGCATTTTTCATTTGTCATTGTTTTTGGGAGAAGAACCCCTGTGTGGGCATCCAAGTGCATGTATGAACTTTATTTTGTTCCTTTTAATAAAAGTGGGCTATATATAATTTTTTTTATTATTATTATTTATTGGAGCTGCACAATTGTCAAGAATCTTTATCACAACCTTGACTAAAGTGTGTCAAAATTCTTTCTATGCAAAGAATTCTCTCTGCTCTTCTGAAGCCATAGACCTCAAAAGAAAGGAAGAGAAAAACTGGGTAGTCTGCCAAGAATCAAAACATTCTTTATCAGTTGAATTTAAGTATAAACATTGTAACAATTTGTCAATGGAAAAGAGTAGAGTGGAACTGTGTGTATATGAAAAAAGTTTACCAAATATAAACACTAAACATTTTTCTGATATTTGTTGGTTGCAAGTTAAAATCATTTTTTTTTTGTTAGAAAAAAAAATTAAAATTATATATATATATTTTAGTAGACACCCTAGACAATAAAATTACGGTTGTTGCAATATTTTTTGTCACACTGTATATGCGCAGCGATCTTTCAAATGCAATTTAAAAAAAATTTCATTAAATTACTTTAAGGAATTAAAAAAAAAAAAAAAAAAAAAAAAACACTAATCAGTAAAGTTATCCCATTTTTTTTTTTTTTTTGTATAATGTGAAAGATACGTTGTGAGAATCGTGACCTTTTTATTCTAAGCAAAAAAAATCATGATTCTCATTTTGGCCAGAATCGTGGAGCTCTAAAATAATAATATATATATATATATATATATATATATATATATATATATGTATGTATATATATATATATATAATTTATTTATTTAATTTTAGTAGACACCCTAGGGAATAAAATGGTATAATATTTATTATATATACACACACACACACATATATATATATATATATATATATATATATATACACACACACACATATACATACACACACACACACACACACACACACACTACATAAAGCGCTGCGCAAACTGTTGGCGCTATATAAATCCTGAATAATAATAATTACATATGAACCTTTAAATATAATATATCATACTGTTTGCCATTATGGTTCTTTAATGCCGGGATGGGTGGAGGCTGCTCCTGTTTGGCTTCGGTCTACCCCCCTCCCCTAGCTAGGTTAGTGCACTTCCCCAGCAATGTCGGTTCAAGTGCATTGCTGCCAATATTTTGCCATTATAGCTTCAAGAGCCGTGCGTGGATTCGCACGACCCTCTTACTATTCTTGCTATTATACAATTTTCTCTTTTTCTTCCATTTATTTCTATACTTCCACTTTATGTGTCGGTTCCATTTCTGTAACTATCTTCCGCCCCTTCTCTCTACTCTTCCTACCTCTCACCCTGTTTTTACCTACCCTGGGATGGACACGGTTAAGATAATTTCGCTCAATGCCAAGGGACTGAACATCCCCGAAAAGAGACGTATGTTTTTAAATGATCTGAAACGCACACATGCAGATGTGGCGTTCATCCAAGAAGCGCACTTCAGAGACGATAAACTTCCCATTTTTAAAAATCTTTTTTTTGTACTGACCGTAAAATCCTTTTCTCTGTAATTCACCGACTGACACAGCTCCTCTCTTTAGCCATTGGGTTGTTAAGCCACTTTTAGGAGAGGACTAGGCATAACATGTTAACATGTAATGAAAAAACCCAGAACATCTAGTTCCGCCCAAGGTGCGGTCCCTTAGGTAACAACCCCTCAGCCTGCCATGCAGCTTTAGTACATCAAGTAGTACAACGTAAAGAAAAATAGGAGGGGCGAGTGCTGTGTCCGTCGGTGAACTACAAAGAAAAGGATTTTTCGGTGAGTACAAAAAATCCTATTTTCGTTTATATTCACCGACTGACAGCTCCTCTCTTTAGCCATTGGGACGTCCCCAAGCAGTGCCAAAACGAGGGGTGGGAAAACAGCATAAAACTTCATCCACCATGGCAAGTGGGAACTAGTAAAAACCTCTCCCACAAAAAACGACAGTGTGTGGGATAACCAAACTTTTGTACCCACAACAAACCAGGGTGCTCCTCAACAGAGAGACACTACCCATAAACCGCACCAGAACTGCGGTAACAAATGCAACAGTGCATTAACTTAAAAGTACTAAATTTTTACCCAAAAACCAGGAAAACATTTTATGTGCAATTGCAACTATACAGCTGCCTGCAAAACACTTGAGCAACAGAGGCTTGATGTCGGAAGGCCCAAGACGTTCCGATTGCTCTTGTGGAGTGGGCCGTGACCGGAAAGGGGGGCACCTGCCCCTTCAAGGCGTAGGCCTGTACTACAATCTGTCTGAGCCACCTGGAAATGGTGGCAGACGAGACCGCCATGCCTTTTTTCAGACCAGCCAACGAAACAAACCAGGAGTCTAACTTCCGAAAGGGAGCCATGGCAGACAGATACACCCTCAGAGCCAGAACCACGTCCAGGGAATGGAGGGCCACCTCCTTAGGATGTGTCGGCTTCGGACACAAAGATGGTAACACAATGTCTTCATTGATGTGAAACGCCGAAACCACCTTCGGCAGAAAAGAAGGTTGCAGACGCAACACCGCCTTATCCTTGTGGATAACCAGATAGGGCAACTTGCAGGACAAGGCCACCAGTTCCGAAACCCTTTTGGCCGATGTAATGGCCACTAGAAAGACCACTTGGGAAATCTCTGATATTCTCAAATGGCAGTGTTTGAAGCGCCGATAATACCAGATTCAGATTCTCATGGGGGTAACGGTGGACGCACCGGAGGAACTACATGGTCGGACCCCTTGGACAAAGATATTTGTCTTTAATGGTGCTCAAAGCCAATTTCTGGTCTACTCCTTACTGAAGAAACAGCAGGACCCTGGATATAGAAAGAGCACGGATGCCATCCTTCCTCCTCACACATGGAGATGTTGGCCTTCCAGGTACGATGATATATCTGTGCTCTCAGCATAGTTGGGATCACCGAGTCCAAAAGACCCCGGTTCCTCAACACCTGGCTCTCAATAGCCATGCCGTTAAAACCAGCGATGGTAAAGCAGGATGGAGAATTGGACCTTGAGACAGAAGGTCTTCTTCTAACGGCAGTCGCCAAGGGGTGTCTGCCACCAGGCGCACTAGGTCTGGGTACCAGAGACTCTGGGGCAATCAGAATTACTGGAATCCCCTCGGCCTCCACTCTGCGGAGCAGACATTGTAACAGCTTCAGCGGAGGAAAGGCATGGCATCAGCTGGCACTGATCCCAGAGCCACCAGCGCGTCTGACGAGTCTGCCCATGGATCTCTTGTCCTAGACACAAATCTCGCCACCTTACGGTTGAGACGGGAGGCCAGAAGATCCACGTCTGGTGTGCCCCACCGCAGCCACAGTAGCTTGAACACTCCGGATGCAACACTCATTCTCCCGGGTCCAGCATCTGGCGACTTAGATAGCCCGCCACTCCCGGGATGTAAATGGCCGACACATGTCGCTCTGCCCACCGAAGTATGTGAGCGAACTCCCGTGCAGTGGCCGAGCTTCTTCTTCCTCCTTGGTGATTAATGTATGCCACAGCCATGGCGTTGTCTGACTGGATCCTGATCGGACGCCCTCGCATCTCATCGACCATGTGGAGAGGCATAGCCTGATCGCTCTCAGTTCGAGCAGATTGATCAGCAACTTGGATTCCTCCACCGAACAGAGGCCCTGGGTCGACTGAACTCCCATTACTCCACCCCAGCCTGATGGACAGTGATCACAACGGATGACAGCCTATTTCAGAGGTAGGAACGACTTCCCGGACGCAAGTGCCGGGGACCTCAGACACCAGAGCAGGGAATCCCCAACTAACTGGCTCATCTGAATCTGCCGTTCCAGGGACCATGGAGATTTGTTCCATTTTGAAAAAATCTCCTTCTGTAGGACTCTGGTGTGAAACTGGGCATATGGTACTGCTTCGAAGGAGGCCGCCATGAGCCCCAGGACTCGCATGCAGAAGCGTAGCGACCACCACCTGCAGTTCATCAGCAGTTTTAATGCGGCTCTGAGAGTCTGCAGCTTGTCTGAAGGGAGAAACACTCTCGCTTCCATGGAGTCCAGCAGTAAGCCTAGGTACTCCAAACACTGAGTCGGTACGATCACCAACTTCTTTAGGTTCAACAGCCACCAAAATTCCTGCAGGGTCTGCATGGTGATCGCCACATCCTCCTCTAACTCTGAGGTGGAAAATGCTCTCAGGAGGAGATCGTCTATGTATCCCACGATGGCGATCCCGCATTGCCGCAACTCCAAAACAGGAGCCAATACCTTGGTAAAGACTCGGGGGGCTGATGCCAAACCAAAAGGAAAGAGCCACAAACTGGTAGTGGGCTTCCCGACTGCAAATTGCAGAAACTTCTGATGCCGGAGGCATATGGGTATGTGCAGGTACGCATTCTGGATGTCTAAGGACGCCAGGGAGTCCCCTTGATGGAGCTCAGCGACTACCGAGTGAACCGATTCCATTCTGAACATCTGTACTTTTACAAAGTAATTGAGGGCTTTTAGATCCAAGCGTAAACGTACCCCTTCCTTCTTGGGGACTACAAACAGGTTTGAGTAGAACCCCTGGAAACTTTCCTATTCCAAAACAGGTACTATCACCCCGCGACTCAGCAGGTCCCTTACCGCCCCCCAAAAGGACCTCCCGGCGAACCGGGAGTATGGGTATGCTGGAGGGGAAGAATCTGTTTTGCAGCCAAGAGAGGAACCCTATCTTGTAGCCAGAGGAAATCAGATCACAGACCCATTGGTCGGACAGCCGAGAGGACCACCGGGCTGCAAACTCCCGAAGGCGACCCAACACGGGTGGGGGCAAACCTTCATGCGGTAGCACTTTTGCTTGCAGGCTTGCGGTTCCAGGGACGCTTTGGTCCTTCAGAAGTCGTCCTGTCAGGCTGGGGATGCTTGGTCGAAGCCCCGGGCGGACGGACAAAAAAGCCGCTTGTGAATGGAGAAAGAGGGCCCTTGCCTACGGCGTGGCTCCTTAGCCTTCCTGGCCTGTGGGAGTAGAGTACTCTTAACACCTTTGGCATATTTAATAATGTAATCCCAAGAGGCTCCAAAGAAGGGAAGATCAGTCGGGGCTTTTTTGGATGCCTGGTCGGCAGACCAGCGTTTTAACCAAAATCAGGCACCTCAGCACCACTGCTGACACTGAAGCCCTGGATAACAGAGGGAGGTATCCAGGGCTGCCTCACAAATGTACTTAAAGCGGGGGTTCCACTGCCTAAATCTTTTTTTTTTGTTACAATGAAGAGCATCAAGTCCTTTAAAGTTATTACTCACTTGCTGTAGTTTTAAAATCATTCAGATGTCAATTTTCTCTCTAAAAAACAAATTTGATTTTGTGTTGTGGGCGGTTGTCATCTTGCCTGTGGGCATGTGAAGCCCACAGGCATCCTCTTCCGGGATACAGTGTCGCTGGTGTACCAGGATGCACTGCGCGTTGTATCCCGATCTCGCGCATGCGCAGTAACCATAATTCGGAGCGCCGTCAACAGCTCAGGTTGCCATCGAAACAGACGGTGGCGTCATCGGAAGTCTCACCCCATTGAGATAGCAACCTAGCTTGACGTTACTTCAGGTTTCTAAAATGCACGATAACTCGCGCCAGGCCGCCGCACAGACTCCTGGGAACAAGCAAAAAAGATCCCAGGAGACAGTCCGGAACAAAAGGAACTGTCGAAATAGCCCCCCCCGCCCATATCTGCAATCCCCAGAACCAGGAAATAGGCCAAAAGTGCAGGAAAAAAAAAGGTACATTGAAAAAAAAAAATATATAAAAAAAAAAGGTCCGTTTTATATTTACAGTAGCTATATAATCGTGGGGAGCCATTGTCTATAAAATCGGGTGGAGCCCCGCTTTAAGGCCTTGCACTAGTTGGTCTGCTAGTTCCACACAGACAGGGGAAGCCGCCTGTTCTCCCAATTCATGGCGCAACAGTTTTGCCCACTTGGTTAGTGTCTGCAACATAAGTGCAGATGCCATAACTGGTCGCATGGTTGACCCCGCAACCGTAAACAAGGAACGAGCCACTGCCTTGGCCTTCCTGTCCGTGGGATCCTTAAATGCAGGAGTCCCCTCTACCGGGATCATGGTTACTTCGTTTAACATGGATACTGGGGGGTCCACGACCGGAGGAGCCGACCATTTTTTGAAGGCTCTCCTCAAAGGGGTAACGCACCACCATGTATTTGGGGAACGAAAAGGTCAGTTGCGATCGACCCCATTCCTTGTAAATGAACTTATCAAAATAAGTCAGATACGGGAACACCTTAGGTGAACGGGCTGGCTTACAAGACCCAAAAGGGAACCGCTACATCAGCAGAGGGATCTGCTGGTGCCTGAATCTTCAGGGTATCACGCACAGCTGTCATAAGTGCTCCAACAAGAGCTTTGTCACACACGGACCCGGATGGGGACTGTACTTACCAGTCGTGCAGAGCTGGGAGACATTCCATCACAGACCCACTTGCCAATGAATGACTTAAAGAAAGCTCATGCAGATGTTGCCTTCATTCAGGAGACCCACCTTAAAAATAACTACCTATTCTTATAAGCAAAATTCTCCCCCCCCCCCCCCCCCCCCGCCATACCACTCCACTAACCCTACAGCTAAATCCAAAGGTGTCACTATATTGCTATTTTAAAGGGGAAATGCTGCGCTATGATTAAAGAAAAATAAAATGAATTAAAATAAAAATCAGCAGCTAACACTCAAACAAAGTTCAGTGGAAATGGGGTAACAAATAGTGTAGCGCTAAATAAGTGAAAAAGTGTCAGTAATAAAGCTGGCACTATACTACACATAAATAATGAAATGTGCAATTACGTGAAAAAATACAAATGTTAATTCGCTCAAAACACAACATAAGTGTGAAGGTGTATCGATACTGGTAGGTGTCAATAACTGAAATGTGAGTCCCAGTGAAATAGTCCACATGTGTTGAATGGTAGACAAATATTGCTGTTAGTCTTCCCAACGGGGAAATCAAACAATACACAAATCAGATGAAACCGGAAATTATGGTTTGTCTGGAGTAACTTCAAAGAATAGTTAAACACTCTTACCAGAGAGGGTGGACTCATCTGTCATACGAAGGTTGAGTCAACAGCGCTTGAGGTCCAAAAAGGAACCAATGATGGATTGATAGTAGTCCAGGTAGATGGCTCAGCTATCTCCAAATTGGGAGGACTTCCAGTGTTGAAGGCATATTGTGCCCCTGTTGAAGACCTCTTGTCAAAACGTGTCGGGCTTGCATTTGGCACCCCACATTGCTTTTTTTATGTTTTAAATATATTTTTTGTGATCACGTCATAATTTTATGTTTTTTATGACCCTTTTTTAAAAATAAACCCAATGGTTACTATCTGATCTGCACCATTTGGAGCCTTTTTTCCTTCCCTTATCTGCTGACCATCCTCTACATTTGGGGTTGGCACCCCAATGCGATCAATTGGACCTTGTCGTCCTGAGAGACGCATAGCACAGCCTTCAATACTGGAAAGTCCTCCCAATTTGGAGATAGCTGAGCCATCTACCTGGACTACTATCAATCCATCATTGGTTCCTTTTTGGACCTCAAGCGCTGTTGACTCAACCGTCGTATGACAGATGACTCCACCCTCTCTGGTAAGAGTGTTTAACTATTCTTTGAAGTTACTCCAGACAAACCATAATTTCCGGTTTCATCTGATTTGTGTATTGTTTGATTTCCCCGTTGGGAAGACTAACAGCAATATTTGTCTACCATTCAACACATGTGGACTATTTCACTGGGACTCACATTTCAGTTATTGACACCTACCAGTATCGATACACCTTCACACTTATGTTGTGTTTTGAGCGAATTAACATTTGTATTTTTTCACATAATTGCACATTTTATTATTTATGTGTGGTATAGTGCCAGCTTTATTACTGACACTTTTTCACTTATTTAGCGCTACACTATTTGTCACTATATTGCTGTAGAGCAAAATACCATGGAAACGTCAGGCGAAAATGATAGACCCAGGGGGACGTTTTATATTTCTGAAAGGTCTTCTGGGTAAAACACAACTTCTAGCGATGCTATATGCCCAGAACAACCAAAAAGCCAAATTCATCTCACAAACCTTAGAAAAACTGACAAATTTCACGGAGGGCCAATTAATTCTTGGAGGGGACTTTAACGTCCCTTTGCTCCCATCATCTGATACCTCGTCCGGGTATTCTGTGTTACCTACATCTCAGAGGAAAAGGATCGCTAACCCCCTACACAAGGCCCAACTGATAGATATATGGCATCTGCAACACTCAGGGGAACGAGACTACAGGTTCTATTCCACGCCGCACAAACTATACACCAGGATAGACTTCTTTTTTGATTCCCCATAACCAATTACACGCTGTATCCGACTCCTCGATCGACCATATTACCTGGTCGGACCATGCCCCCATCTCCCTTACATACACCCTGGATGGGGGAACTCAAATAGACCCAGATTATGGCGACTCAATGAAAATCTCCTTCAGACTCCAGAAGTCCCGACTCTGAAAGAGTTAACCTGGTAATTTCAGGAAAATGACACCCAAGACTGTGACCCTGGATCCCTTTGGGAAGCTCACAAAACTGTGGTTAGAGGAATACACATTAAACACGGGGCACGCATCAAGAGGGAACGCAATGCACAAATCTCCAAACTAGAGCTGCAACAATTAATTTGTCTGTCGACTAATCTATCGATTATTTTTCGATTAGTCAACGCCTATCCGATTATTTTATTTAAATTAATCTAGTGTGTTCTTTTTTTGATTAGATAATAATCTAGGGATGCACCGAAATTTCGGCCGCCGAAACATATCGGCCGAAAAGGGCCCTTTCGACAAAAAGGCGAAAGAATTTCTGCCGATACTGGTGCCGAAAATGGGGTGGGGCCTGCTGGGCTTGGCCCCGCCCCAGTGCCGCCCATCACGGGGGATGTCATTCTGTCTTTAGCTCTCCTCCTCCCCTCCCTCCTTACCCATGCTGCAGTCAGCCTGTGGGGTCTCGCTCTGCTCTGATGTTAGGCTTGCTCTTTTTTTAATCACAATGTTGCCAGCAACTGAGAAATGCCTTTCAGATGGGGTTGATGTTGCAGGCACAGACAAGTAACTCTTTGCCAGCATGGCCAAGATGGGAAACCTCTTTTCATTTTCCTTCCACCATTTCAGCGGATTTTCTTCCTTTGGAATAGCCTGCTCACTGAAATACATGTGCATCTCATTCCGCACAACTTCACTGTGGGTTTCTTGATCTTGGATGTGACCAGTGTCATCCTCGCCATTACTGTGGTGGTCATCTGAATCTGAAGAACTGAGCAAAGTGTCTAACAGACACTTGCCTCTTCTCAGAAAATGTCATGTCTGCACTGGCTGACCGTTGTTCCTCACATCGATGTTGCGTTTGCTCTTCCTCATTTCTTCTTTTCACTTCAAGAGCAAGAGCTTGGACCTTGAGGTGAACTTTTAAACTATCCTCTGCTGGCAGGAGTTTTAGTTTGCGGAATCTGGAGTCCAGGGCTGCTGCAATAAGACATATTTTTCCACCATCCTCTCTGAATTTAGTTTCCCGCTCCCATCTTGATGTCATCTCCTGTGCAGCAACACTTTGGAAAGCCTTGACTGCTGCTGTCTTGCAAATTTGTGCTCTGTATCAATTTCTGGAGGCCCTTTACCAGAGGAGGTAGAGCGGAAGCAGTCACATAGGACTCTCCACTCAAGAAAACAGTAGCACACTCAAATGGCTTCAGGACTTGTTCCACTTCCTCAAGTAAGCTCCACTGATCATGTTTTAAATCCAGGAAGCACTTCCCTCGTGGTGTGACATCAGCATCGGAAAGAGTTGCAGTCACAGGCCACCTCTGTTCAAGCAGGCGGCTGATCATGTGTAAAGTACTGTTCCATCTTACGGATACATCATTTATTAGTGCATGTTCAGGGGTACCCATTTGTTGCTGCTTTGCTTTAAGCTTTGTAGTGGCCAGCTCACTTTTTTTTAAATGTTCCACAAGGCACTTTGCAGCCCTCAGGGTCTTGGTGATCTGGGGATCCCTCAGGGCATGGTTGACAACTAACTGCAATGTATGACCAGCACACCTGAGAGAAGAGATGCCATGCTTTTCTTCCAAAATACGCAGAGCAGCGACAACATTTGCAGCATTATCATGGACAACTACATTTACATTGGCCATGGATATCTCAAACTTTTCAGCTGCTTTTTCCACCCAGTTAGCAATGTTTTCTTTTGAAATGTTTTTATTGAGATTTTTAGCAGAGTTAGTTACAACAAGGGTTACAAAACAAAAAAAAAAAATATAGTAATAAAAGTAACATAACACAGTATAATGTAGTGACAGGGTTTTCTCAGCACAATATAGCATATAAACAAATAATCCACAATAAAGAATAAAGTAGTATTCCCAAGTATCTAATATTCATAGTCATAAAGGGACTCGAACAAGAGTAAGTCTCTTAGAATTTGTATAATAAAGTCCGTAATATAATTATTATAAGATTTATAAATAGCGATATGGATAATGGCCACTTCTGGACCCCAAGACACCCCTCACAGGGATCTATCTGTGTCTTGGAGTACCTAGTCCAACATCCTAAAGGAAATTCAAACACAGTAGTTATCTTTTATGAAGGAAAATAAAGATCTATTCCTACTCCGCAGCTCAATTCAGATAAACAAACATGTGATATATTTGTCACTTTGTTATGAAATTATTTTTAAGCCATCCAAAAAAAAAATATTAAAACGCACAGGAGTTCTTTCTTCTATATGATTAAAGAATCAGCATTATCTAAATTGTGGAAGTATAATTTTTATACCATGTACTCCAAGGTTCCCATAGTTGTTGTTCCTTAATATATAGGGATTTGTCATTAGGAAATAACAATTCGTAGGAGTGGTGGAGTTGGGTTAATTCTATAACTTCTGTCATAGTAGGAAGAGAGTCAGTTTTCCATTTTCTAGTTATGGATAGTCTCGCAGCTAAAAGTATATGTGTTACTACTTTACGATATTGTTTGGGAATCGTATGTAAATTCATATTCAGAATGGCTAGTTCTGGTGAAAGTTGAAGGACAATACCTGTTACGGAAGTGAGTAAATGGGAGATTGCCTACCAGTAGTTATGTAAGCTTGGGCAGTCCCACATAATATGAAATAGGGTCCCCAATTGGGTACAATTTCTCCAGCAATTAGGTGACGAATTCCCCTTGAATTTTGCTAGGATATGTGGAGTCAGGTATTGTCTTTGAACAATTTTTTGTGCCAGTTCCCATAGTGTAACACATGCAGTGGCCCTATATATGCTTCGTAGGGAAGCCATCCATTGTTTAATTGAAAAGTCTTGCCCCAAATCTTGTTCCCATTTAAGGAAGGAAGGTAGTTTGCTGGGTATGTTTTTTTCCCCTAGAATTGGGTATATTGTAGCTACTCCTTTCTGTGAGGTGGCATGGTTATTGAGGAAAGACCATATTTTAACCGGGATTGAAGCTCTGAGTTGTGGATTGTGTAGCAGACACTTTTCTATTTGAATATATGTAGATCGCTCAGAATTCGGAAGCTGTAATTCATTACTTAACTAAGAAAAAGACTTTAATGAGCCCTGTTGGAAGAAGGAACCAAGTTTGATATCCCGACCCAAATTCCAGTCGTGTATTTGTACGCCAGGAATGTTGGTATAATTGTTAGAGGAGGGTTTAACACCGTGATTGGAGTTTTATCCCATTTGTATGTGATGATTCTCTGCCAAGAGTGTAGCGTCGCTTTCACCGTTGGTGGGTATTGAGCTGTAATTGTGGACTTAATTTTCCTACTAAGTAACCAGAATTGCATATTAGGCTGTCGTGTGATGTCTTTCTCAATTTGTCCCCATAAAGTTTTAGGAGTAGGCAAGAACCATTCTTGCAATTGGGTCAAAAGAGTTGCGTCATAATAATCCTGTAGATCAGGTACGGTCGCAGCACCTATATTTCTATGTTTAATTAGTATATGGTATGCGCAACAGGATTTTTTGCCATTCCATAGATATTTTCCCAAACTGCTTTGTAAGGATTTAAAGTAGTATTTAGGGATACATATTGGAAGGGACCTGAGTTGATATAATAATTTTGGTAAGGTCATCATTTTGAAAGCTGCCAGGCGACCAGCCCATGTAAATTCGAATTTACTAAGTGTTGTCAGATCTGTTTCAAAATGTTTCTTAAATGGTAAAAAGTTTGTTTTAAATAACTGTTTTGTTTTGTTAGTGAGAGTGATTCCTAAGTAAGAAATCCCCTCGTCTTTCCAGTGGTAGGGGTATTTATTAGACAATAACTGCCTGGTTGTGTTATCTAATCCTAGGTCTAAAATATTGGACTTAGTTTCATTAATTTTATAATATGATGCTGCTCCAAATGTCGTTAGTATATTTTGGAGATTCGGGAGAGATGAAATAGGATCAGACACTATAAGCACTATGTCATCTGCGAACAGACTTATTTTATTATCTATTTGCCCAATTTTTATACCAGATAGTTTTGTGTCAGATCGTATACGTTCTGCTAGAGGTTCGATGGCTAAATTAAATATTAAAGGAGATAAGGGGCAACCTTGTCGTGTTCCATTCGAGATGCCAAAGGGCCTAGACATCATATCATTTGTGTATACTCTCGCTGAGGGGCCCTTATACAGTGCAAAAATTGCCGATAAAATATTTCCATGAAAGCCGAATTTTAAAAGCACTGACTGTAAATAGCCCCAATGGACCCTATCAAACGCCTTCTCTGCATCCAAAGAAAGGAGCAGAGAAGGCGTTTGATGTCTCTCAGTGAAGTGTATAATATCAATCAGGCCGCGTACACACGCGCGGACTGTTTGCCCAACCTTGTTCGTCAAACAGTTTCGGCAAACAGTCTGCTCAAAATTTGCATGAGCGGACTTGCCCACACACGAGCGGACTGTTTCAACGAACTGTTTGCCAAACAGTCCGCTCAACTTTTGAAATGAACGGACTCGCCCACGTAAGGCGGAGGCAAATCCGCCCATTTTGAGCGCGTGTACAGGTAGGCGGGGCCCGCGAAGGAGACGTCGCGGGCTCCGCCGCCTGGAATGGGCTTAAAGGGGAACCCCAACGCCGAAAAAAAATCGGCGTGGGGGTTCCCCCAAAGTCCACACCAGACCCTTGTCCGAGCACGCTACCCGGCCGGCCAGGAAAGGGGGGCGAGCAAGCGCGCCCCCCCTCCTGAGCCGTACCAGGCCGCGTGCCCTCAACATGGGGGGGTGCCTTGGGGAAGGGGGGGCCGCGCGGCCCCCCCACCCCAAAGCACCTTGTCCCCATGTTGATGAGGACAAGGGCCTCTTCCCGACAACCCTGGCCGTTGGTTGTCGGGGTCTGCGGGCGGGGGGCTTATCGGAATCCGGGAGCCCCCTTTAAGAAGGGGGCCCCCGGATACCGGCCCCCCACCCTATGTGAATGAGTATGGGGTACAATGTACCCCTACCCATTCACCTGTGAAATAAAGTACAAAAAAAAACACAACACAGGGAAAAAATATTTTATTGCACAGCTCCGGGGGTCTTCCGTCTTCGGGGGTCTTCTCGCCGGACTCCTCCGCTATCTGTGTGTAGCTCTTTTACTAGCGGAGGAGTCCGGCTTTCTTCCTCCCCGCCGCCGGCCTCTTCTCCCGACTTCGGGGGTCTTGTCCCCCTCTTCGGTTCTTCTGCCGGGCCACCGCGCCTTCTTGTAGCTCTTTTGCAGGCGGTGGCCCGGTCATCTGTCGCCGCTGCCTTCCGTTCTTCTGTCGCCGCCTTCGGTTCTTCTGCCGGGCCACCGCGCCTTCTTGTAGCTCTTTTACAGGCGGTGGCCCGGTCTTCTGTCGCCGCCGCCGCCTTCCATTCTTCTTCTTCTTCTTCTTCTTCTTCTTCTTCTTCTTCTTCCCCAGGAGATGTTGACTCGACGAGCTCTCCGGCCGGAATGCCAGAGCCGCGCTGTGCGGTCACTTATATAGTGACAATGGGGCGGTGTCACATGGTATATGTCACATGGGTTGGTCACATGGGTTGATGTCACATGGGGACTATGACATCGTAAGGGGGCGGGGTCACCATGTGACCAACCCATGTGACATATACCATGTGACACCGCCCCATTGTCACTATATAAGTGACCGCACAGCGCGGCTCTGGCATTCCGGCCGGAGAGCTCGTCGAGTCAACATCTCCTGGGGAAGAAGAAGAAGAAGAAGAAGAAGAAGAAGAACAAGAACGGAAGGCGGCGGCGGCGGCGACGACAGCGGCGACAGAAGACCGGGCCACCGCCTGTAAAAGAGCTACAAGAAGGCGCGGTGGCCCGGCAGAAGAACCGAAGGCGGCGACAGAAGAACGGAAGGCAGCGGCGACAGAAGACCGGGCCACCGCCTGCAAAAGAGCTACAAGAAGGCGCGGTGGCCCGGCAGAAGAACCGAAGAGGGGGACAAGACCCCCGAAGTCGGGAGAAGAGGCCGGCGGCGGGGAGGAAGAAAGCCGGACTCCTCCGCTAGTAAAAGAGCTACACACAGATAGCGGAGGAGTCCGGCGAGAAGACCCCCGAAGACGGAAGACCCCCGGAGCTGTGCAATAAAATATTTTTTCCCTGTGTTGTGTTTTTTTTTGTACTTTATTTCACAGGTGAATGGGTAGGGGTACATTGTACCCCATACTCATTCACATAGGGTGGGGGGCCGGTATCCGGGGGCCCCCTTCTTAAAGGGGGCTCCCGGATTCCGATAAGCCCCCCGCCCGCAGACCCCGACAACCAACGGCCAGGGTTGTCGGGAAGAGGCCCTTGTCCTCATCAACATGGGGACAAGGTGCTTTGGGGTGGGAGGGCCGCGCGGCCCCCCTTCCCCAAGGCACCCCCCATGTTGAGGGCACGCGGCCTGGTACGGCTCAGGAGGGGGGGCGCGCTCGCTCGCCCCCCTTTCCTGGCCGGCCGGGTAGCGTGCTCGGACAAGGGTCTGGTGTGGACTTTGGGGGAACCCCCACGCCGATTTTTTTCGGCGTTGGGGTTCCCCTTTAAGCCCATTCCAGGCGGCGGAGCCCGCGACGTCTCCTTCGCGGGCCCCGCCTACCTGTACACGCGCTCGAAATGGGCGGACTTTCCGAGCGGGAACAGTCCGCTCATTTCGAAAGTACAGCGGACAGGCCCACACACGGGCGGACTGTTCGCTCAAACACGGTTTCAGCGGACAGTTTTTCGGAATTTCCGAAAGACTTTGTCCGTCCAACTGTCCGCTGAAACTGTCCGCTGAAAGCCCACACACGAGCGGACTGTCCGCCCAAACACTGTTCAGCGGACAAGGTTGGGCGAACAGTCCGCCCGTGTGTACGCGGCCTCAGACGTCTTGTTGCATCTGAAGATTGTCGACCTTTAGTAAAGCCAGATTGATCTTTGTGAATGAGGTCTGGTATGTAGTTCATCAGTCGATTCGCTATTGCTTTGGCGTATATTTTGATGTCAATGTTCAATAATGAAATCGGTCTGAAATTTTGGGGAGCATTGGGATCTTTGCCTGGTTTCGGCAGTGTTATGATCAAGGCCTGAAGCATCTCAGCCGGAAATTCTGATTTGGATGCCGATTCATTAACCACTTCCCGACCGCCGCACGACGATGTACGTCGACAGAATGGCACGGGCAGGCATAAGGGCTTACATGTACGTCCTTGCCTGCCCGCGGGTCGGGGGCCCGATCCGGCCCCCCCCCGGTGCCTGCGGCGGTCGGTATTCGTTCGGGAGCGATCCCGGACGAGGGGACGGCCATTCATTCATGGCCACCCCCTCGCGATCGCTCCCGACGAATGAAAATGCTCCGTGACATCACTTCCTCTCCTGTAATGTAAACACAGGAGAGGAAGTGATGTAATCTCTCCTCCGTGTCGGTATTTTTCGTTCCGACACCGAGGAGAAAGGATCGGTGAGTTGCACAAGCACTACACTACACAGTAGAACATGCCAGGCACACTCACACCCCCCCCGATCACCCCCCCAATTACCCCTGCCCCCCAGTCACAGTGACACCAATGTCATTTTTTTTTTTTTTTTTGCATTGGTGTCATTTGTGACTAATAACTGTTAGGGCAGTTAAGATTAGCCCCCTTTAGTTCTAATGTACCTCCTTAACCCCCCCAATAAAGGTTTAACCCCGTGATCACCCCCCGTCGCCAGTGTCACTAAGGCTGGGTTCACATTGCAGCGGTTTATGAGAACGAATGTGATTCGCACCGCACTGCAGTGCAAATCACATCCGATCTCTGTGCGATTCGAGTTCAGCCATACAGATAGTATGGCTGAATTCGCATCGCACCCGCCGCAAATTCGCACGGGACCCTTTTTTTGGCCCGCAGCAGAATCAGATCGCATGGGTGTTCACACCATGCGATCCGAGTTTGCAGATCGCACTGCGATATGCGAACTGATCTGGGGGTGTCATTAACATTTCACTACAAAAACAGCAAATTCTCCTGCGCTCTGGTTTCTTGGTCTTTAGATGTGATATAGACAGTTTGAAAATGGTGTAGTCACTACGTCTTGCAGCCCTCCTTTAGAACATTGGGTGTTCAAATACTAAAAAGAGAGAATACAAAGAAGGGGAAGGCGCACTGACCTAGTGCATTACCATAAAACAGCTTTATTTAAAATTGAATCAAATAGCAAAATGGCTACTCACAAACGAGTATTGATCACAGGCAAAATCAATACAATAAATCCATCGCACCAAACGTTTGGCGACTCCAGACCAGATGTCCGAGGAATTTGATGAGTACCTCTACGGAAATGGCTAACGCGTTTCGGGAGTGACCCCCTTTCTTCAGAGCCAAAGAGGGCTATGGTCTCTCGCTGGAGGCTGCCAGTAAATATATATAAAAAGGCCTCTAAGCCCATGAGGTAGAAAAGGTCAGAAAACTCCACCCCAGGTCAGGCAGGTCAGAAAGCTCCACCCCCCCAAAAAAATAAATAAATAAATAAATAAATAAATAAATAAATAAAAAAATTAAATAAATAAAAAAATAAATAAATAAATAAAAAAGGGAGGGAGAGAGGCGACTGCAAGTGTCGCATCTTATGCGGAAACGCACGCGTGTGCTCATGCACACGTGTGTGGATATACATATGTACTCCTGTTAAATAGAATAATACTAACCGCCACATACGATAGAGATTTTTTGTGTTAATATCTGCCACATAGAAATTACTGATGATCTTAGTGGTACACTCGAGGGGGAAGGTGCTACACCGAATTTCATTTTATTTTATTTTATTGAAATACATTTAGTGCTGTACACAACCTGTATGTGTGCAAAGATGATGTCCTCGTGGACGCTATCTGCTGGCTGGAGCGCACCTGGTTTCTTGTAGCAGGAAGTGCGGGTGGATATGCGTTCCACCCGCAACTTCCGGGCGCACCAGCATGGGCACTTCCGCTCACGCCGACTGGAGCGCACTTGGTCCCATGTGACAGGAAGTGCGGACGGATATGCGTTCCATCCGCAACATCCGGGCGCCCCAGCGTGAGTACTTCCGCTCAGGCGCACAAAGTGGACGTCCGAGCACGGGCGTCCATTGGCGTGACCTGGTCCACTCACGCTTCGGCGTCTAGCCAGACCCCTGAAGCGCAAGCTGGAACCAGGACCCGGAAACACAGGCGCAGAGGAACCCGCCCACAATCCAACCTCCCATGCGATCGCTAACCTCCTTGCTGGGACAGTCAAGGAGGTTACTAATAATATTAGAAAAAAAAAAAAAAAAAAAAAGGGGGAGGGGGGTGTTACAAGGAATTACCAAATGCCACACCTACTCTCCAGCGAGAAGCCATACGCCCTAGTGAATGTACTACAGTTATAGAGTGGGAACAAATGACAAGGCATTTTTAAGAAATACAAAAAATAAATAAAAAATATATATATATATGTTAAAATTAAGAGTTGTAAAAAAGGAATTTTTTTACCATTCATACATAAAAATTAATCCAATTTGCATTAAAAAAATACATAAAAAAAAATCTATCAATAATTAATTAAACACAAAAAAGAGAGAAATGCATTAGAACTAGTTAATCGCATAGTTGATAGAAACGATGGATTAGAAGTATATGTATATATATCTAAAAATAAAAATAAAAAAAAAGGATATATTTAAAAAATATATATACATATAAATATATAGTATATAGTAATGTAGTGAACATACATGATAAGCCATATATAAACACATATATACATATACATAATGAGTAACCAGGTCTTATACCTAAAACTGGGTCTACCATTATTTAAGTATGGATGCTGCCTCAACGGGAATATATTGCCCTCAAGAGCCGATCAAATGGGCCACATGTAGCCAAGATAAGGTTAAAGGGATTAAATTGAATTTAATTAGAATAAAGACAATTAAATAAATAAAATAAAATAGAATAAATTGAAAATGAAATTAAAACTAAAATTGAATTCAATTGTATTAAATTATACAGTTGCCTAAACTACATAGGGCCTTACCCACCCACCCAGCTAGCGAGGGCTATCCATCTTACAGCAGGTTGTGCAATTCAATTTCTTCATTAAGGCCTTTGGGGGCCATAGTTCCTAGACAGAATATCCAGTAGGCCTCTCTATTGCAGAGTAGCTGGTGTTTTTTACCGTTATCCACATCATTTGGCATAGCTTCAATCCCGAAAACCTGTGGTGGGTGGGTAAGGCCCTATGTAGTTTAGGCAACTGTATAATTTAATACAATTTAATTCAATTTTAGTTTTAATTTCATTTTCAATTTATTCTATTTTATTTTATTTATTTAATTGTCTTTATTCTAATTAAATTCAATTTAATCCCTTTAACCTTATCTTGGCTACATGTGGCCCATTTGATCGGCTCTTGAGGGCAATATATTCCCGTTGAGGCAGCATCCATACTTAAATAATGGTAGACCCAGTTTTAGGTATAAGACCTGGTTACTCATTATGTATATGTATATATGTGTTTATATATGGCTTATCATGTATGTTCACTACATTACTATATACTATATATTTATATGTATATATATTTTTTAAATATATCCTTTTTTTTTATTTTTATTTTTAGATATATATACATATACTTCTAATCCATCGTTTCTATCAACTATGCGATTAACTAGTTCTAATGCATTTCTCTCTTTTTTGTGTTTAATTAATTATTGATAGATTTTTTTTTATTTATTTTTTTAATGCAAATTGAATTAATTTTTATGTATGAATGGTAAAAAAATTCCTTTTTTACAACTCTTAATTTTAACATATATATATATATTTTTTATTTATTTTTTGTATTTCTTAAAAATGCCTTGTCATTTGTTCCCACTCTATAACTGTAGTACATTCACTAGGGCGTATGGCTTCTCGCTGGAGAGTAGGTGTGGCATTTGGTAATTCCTTGTAACACCCCCTTCCCCTTATTTTTTTTTTTTTTTTTTTTCTAATATTATTAGTAACCTCCTTGACTGTCCCAGCAAGGAGGTTAGCGATCGCATGGGAGGTTGGATTGTGGGCGGGTTCCTCTGCGCCTGTGTTTCCGGGTCCTGGTTCCAGCTTGCGCTTCAGGGGTCTGGCTAGACGCCGAAGCGTGAGTGGACCAGGTCACGCCAATGGACGCCCGTGCTCGGACGTCCACTTTGTGCGCCTGAGCGGAAGTACTCACGCTGGGGCGCCCGGATGTTGCGGATGGAACGCATATCCGTCCGCACTTCCTGTCACATGGGACCAAGTGCGCTCCAGTCGGCGTGAGCGGAAGTGCCCATGCTGGTGCGCCCGGAAGTTGCGGGTGGAACGCATATCCACCCGCACTTCCTGCTACAAGAAACCAGGTGCGCTCCAGCCAGCAGATAGCGTCCACGAGGACATCATCTTTGCACACATACAGGTTGTGTACAGCACTAAATGTATTTCAATAAAATAAAATGAAATTCGGTGTAGCACCTTCCCCGAGTGTACCACTAAGATCATCAGTAATTTCTATGTGGCAGATATTAACACAAAAAATCTCTATCGTATGTGGCGGTTAGTATTATTCTATTTAACAGGAGTACATATGTATATCCACACACGTGTGCATGAGCACACGCGTGCGTTTCCGCATAAGATGCGACACTTGCAGTCGCCTCTCTCCCTCCCTTTTTTATTTATTTATTTATTTTTTTATTTATTTAATTTTTTTATTTATTTATTTATTTATTTATTTATTTATTTTATTTATTTATTTTTTTTTTTTTTTGGGGGGGTGGAGCTTTCTGACCTGCCTGACCTGGGGTGGAGTTTTCTGACCTTTTCTACCTCATGGGCTTAGAGGCCTTTTTATATATATTTACTGGCAGCCTCCAGCGAGAGACCATAGCCCTCTTTGGCTCTGAAGAAAGGGGGTCACTCCCGAAACGCGTTAGCCATTTCCGTAGAGGTACTCATCAAATTCCTCGGACATCTGGTCTGGAGTCGCCAAACGTTTGGTGCGATGGATTTATTGTATTGATTTTGCCTGTGATCAATACTCGTTTGTTAATAGCCATTTTGCTATTTGATTCAATTTTAAATAAAGCTGTTTTATGGTAATGCACTAGGTCAGTGCGCCTTCCCCTTCTTTGTATTAACATTTCACTGACACTCCCAGCAGTTCGCATAGGGCAGTGTGAACTGCCGCCGGGAGGCATGCGATGCAGGAACCCGCCGCGGATTCGTGGCGTTCCCGCATCGCTCCAGTGTGAACCCAGCCTAATAAGCGATCGTTTTTCTGATCGCTGTATTAGTGTCACAGGTGACGCTAGTTAGGCAGGTAGGTATTTAGGTTCGCCGCAGCTTTTTATAGCGCCAGGGACCCCCATATACTACCGCATAAAGCCCCCTGATTGCCCCCTAGTTAACCCTTTCACCAGTGATCACCATATAACTGTTACAGGTGACGCTGGTTGGTTAGTTATTTTTTTATAGTTTCAGGGCACCCGCCATTTATTACCTAATAAAGGTTTAACCCCCTGATCACCCGGCGGGTGTCATTTGTGACTGTAATAACTGTTAGGGCAGTTAGGGTTAGCCCCCTTTAGTTCTAAGGTACCCCCCTAACCCCCCCAATAAAGGTTTAACCCCGTGATCACCCCCCGTCGCCAGTGTCACTAAGGCTGGGTTCACATTGCAGCGGTTTATGAGAACGGATGTGATTCGCACCGCACTGCAGTGCAAATCACATCCGATCTCTGTGCGATTCGAGTTCAGCCATACAGATAGTATGGCTGAATTCGTATCGCACCCGCCGCACCCGCCGCAAACTCGCACGGGACCCTTTTTTTGGTCCGCAGCAGAATCGGATCGCATGGGTGTTCACACCATGCGATCCGAGTTTGCAGATCGCACTGCGATATGCGAACTGATCTGGGGGTGTCATTAACATTTCACTGACACTCCCAGCAGTTCGCATAGGGCAGTGTGAACTGCCGCCGGGAGGCATGTGATGCGGGAACCCGCCGCGGATTCGTGGCGTTCCCGCATCGCTCCAGTGTGAACCCAGCCTAATAAGCGATCGTTTTTCTGATCGCTGTATTAGTGTCACAGGTGACGCTAGTAAGGCAGGTAGGTATTTAGGTTCGCCGCAGCTTTTTATAGCGCCAGGGACCCCCATATACTACCGCATAAAGCCCCCTGATTGCCCCCTAGTTAACCCTTTCACCAGTGATCACCATATAACTGTTACAGGTGACGCTGGTTGGTTAGTTATTTTTTATAGTTTCAGGGCACCCACCATTTATTACCTAGTCTCACTAGTGTACCCCTAAATTTAGGGGTGTCTACTTTCCAAAATGGGGTCATTTGGGGGGGTTTGTGCCATCTTGGCATTTTATGGCCTTCAAAACTGTAACGCCCTTAGAAAGCCTGAAGGCGGTGCTTGGTTTTCAGGGCCCCGTACGCGGCTAGGCTCCCAAAAAGTCCCACATATGTGGTATCCCTGTACTCAGGAGAAGCAGCAGAATTTATTTTGGGGTGTCATTTCACATATGCCCATGGCATGCGTGAGCAATATATCATTTAGTAACAACTTTGTGAAAAAAAAAAAAAAAAAAGTTTGTAATTTTCCCGCAACTTGTGGCAAAATATAAAATATTCCATGGACTCAACATGCCTCTCAGTAAATAGCTTGGGGTGTCTACTTTCTAAAATGGGGTCATTTGTGGGGGTTTTGTGCCATCTTGGCATTTTATGGCCTTCAAAACTGTAATAGGTAGTGAGGAGTGAAGTCAAATATTTACGCCCTTAGAAAACCTGAAGGCGGTTCTTGGTTTTCGGGGCCCCGTACGCGGCTAGGCTCCCAAAAAGTCCCACATATGTGGTATCCCCGTACTCAGGAGAAGCAGCAGAATTTATTTTGGGGTGTCATTTCACATATGCCCATAGCATGTGTGAGCAATATATCATTTAGTGACAACTTTGTGTAAAAAAAAAAAAAAATTTTTTTTTTTTGTCATTATTCAATCGCTTGAGGCAAAAAAATAAAATATTCAATGGGCTCAACATGCCACTTATCAATTTCCTTAGGGGGTCTACTTTCCAAAATGGGGTCATTTGGGGGGGTTTTGTACTGCCCTGCCATTTTAGCACCTCAAGAAATGACATAGGCAGTCGTAAACTAAAAGCTGCGTAAATTCCAGAAAACGTACCTTAGTTTGTAGATGTGACAACTTTTGCGCAAACCAATAAATATACAATTATTGACTTTTTTTTTACCAAAGACATGTGGCTGAATACATTTTGGCCTAAATGTATGACTAAAATTGAGTTTATTGGATTTTTCTAATAACAAAAAGTAGAAAATATTTTTTTTCAAAATTTTCGGTCTTTTTACGTTTATATCGCAAAAAATTAAAATCGCAGAGGCAATCAAATACCATCAAAAGAAAGCTCTATTTGTGGGAAGAAAAGGACGCAAATTTTGTTTGGGTACAACATTGCATGACCGCGCAATTACCAGTTAAAGCAACGCAGTGCCAAATTGTAAAAAGACCTCGTCATTTACCAGCAAAATGGTCCGGTCTGAAAGTGGTTAAAAAGTGAGCATAAGTGGGGAGCCAGTATATCTCGAAGTAATTTATAGTATTCTCCTATCATTCCGTCTGGGCCCGGAGATTTATTGTTGGGCAGGGAGTCTATAGTTCTAGCAATTTCTTCCACTGAAAATGGGACGTTAAGATCAGAGATTTGATCAGTAGTTAATGATGGGAGACTAATAGTATCTAAGAAATCACTTATTATCTTTGGGGTAGGTGTGGGAGTTTGAGAATCATCTTTAAGATTATAAAAGGGAGCTATAATAACAGCTAAATGCATTCGCTATGTCTTGGGGGTCTTGCAATTTTTCTCTAGTAATAGGGTGGTATAGATATGGAATCTTTGATTTGGAATATCTGCCTTTGATCCGAAGTGCCATGTTTTTTCCTGCTTTGTTGTTAGTATGGTAATATTTAGCTTTAAGTTTTCTAGTATGTTTTTCAAATGTATCCAATAAAGTCGTTCTGAGTTCCTGTCGTAATATTTGTAGTTTAGTTTTCAGTTGTTGTGATGGGTGAGATTGGTTTTGGGAATCCAATGCTTTAATGTCAGCAGTAAGTTTCTCAATGAGTTTCGTTTTATTTTTCCTGAATTGAGCATTCAGTTGCATTAGGATTCCCCTACTAAATGCTTTATGAGCACCCCATAGGGTGGCGGAGTCTGACACCGATCCCACATTATATTTAAAGAATTCAGTTATCTGGTTTTGTATAGCTGTAGCATAGGTAGGCATTTTGATAAGATATGCATTTGTTCTCCATAGAAAATGGGTCGTTTGAGAGTGTTTAGGTAGAATAGTCATACTAATTGGGGCATGATCAGTCCAAGTGATGGGTGCAATGTCAGACTCCCTCACCCGCTGCAATAACCACTTATCCGTAAAAATATAATCAATACGAGTATAGGTATTATGTACCAGGGAATGATATGTGTATTCACGATCTCCAGGATGATGGCATCTCCATACATCATAGAGATCGCTTTTATTCAAAAAAAATTTAAGTGTACAGTTGGTTCTAGTTTTGGGATTAGAAGTGTCTAGTTCTTGTTCATGTATTGTGTTGAAGTCTTCACAAATTATTAAGGCACCTTTTCGGCATTTACCTATTTTTCTCATCAGGCCATTCAGAAAATGGGATTGCCTTTTATTAGGCGCATACACATTTACCAATGTAGTAAGTGTATTATCAATGGTACATATTAACCACTTCCCGACCAGCGCACGACGATGTACGTCGACAGAATGGCACGGGCAGGCATATTGGCGTACATGTACGTCCAATATTCGTTGCCGCCGTGCCATCGGGAGCGCGCCGCCGGCGGCGCGCTCCCGCGCTGGTCGGGACCCCCGTGAGTCCGGTCGCGGGACCCGCGGACTCGATCGCCGCGGGCATCCCCGCGATCGTCTCACGGAGCGGCCGAATGGAGGAAATGCTGTATAAACAACATTTTCCCATTCTGCCTAGCAACTAGTGACGCTGATCTCTGCTCCATGTGATTGGAGCAGAGATCAGTGTACACTAAATGACAGCCCAACCCCCCCACAGTTAGTAACACACCCCTAGGAACACTTAACCCCCTACACTGCCACCCACTGGTTAACCCTTTCACTGCCAGTGTCATTTACACAGGAATCACTGCATTTATATAGCAGTGATTACTGTATAAATGACAATGGTCCCAAAAATGTGTCAAAAATGTCCGATGGGTCCCCCACAATGTCGCAGTCACAATAAAAATCGCAGATCGCCGCCATTACTAGTAAAAAAAAATAATAATAAAAAATTATTAATAAAAATGCTATAAAACTATCCCTATTTTGTAAACGCTATAACTTTTGCGCAAACCAATCAATAATCGCTTATTGCGATTTTTCTACCAAAAATATGTAGAAGAATACGTATCGGCCTAAACTGAGGGAAAAAAATGTTTTTTTATATATTTTTGGGGGATATTTATTATTACAAAAAGTAAAAAATAATGCGTTTTTTTCAAAATTATCGCTCTATTTTTGTTTATAGCGCAAAAAATAAAAACCGCAGGGGTGATCAAATACCACCAAAAGAAAGCTCTATTTGTGGGAAAAAAAGGACGTTAATTTTGTTTGGGAGCCACGTCGCACGACCGCGCAATTGTCAGTTAAAGCGACGCAGTGCCGAATCGCAAAAAGTGGTCTGGTCTTTGACCAGCAAATTGGTCCGGTCTGAAAGTGGTTAATATGAGGTATCGTCCATTGGTATCTACAATAGATTCATGCAATTGAAAATTAACTGAATGATGTATGGCAATAAGTACTCCTCTTTTTTTCTGTTGGCCTGATGCTGTAAATATGTGAGGAAAGTTCTTATGGGTGCAAGTGGGAATAGCGCCTGTTTTGAAATGGGTTTCTTGTATACACAATATTTGACATCGCTGGGTGTTAGCCATTTGCCACATCGACGCTCTTTTTGCTGGATGGTTAAGACCATTAGTATTTAAAGATATTAACTTTATACTCATAAAAGGATGTTAATAAGATGGAAAAAGTAAGTACATACTAGCCTGATAATAGCTTTAAATTCTACTTCCATGTGAACAATCTGTAGTCTGAAATGACTATGAATGTCCAAAAATTTAGTGACTGAAAAGTTTTGATTCAAATTTTGTAGGTTCACAACATACCTGTCCCTTTGAATGCTATGAGTTGTGTATAGGATACTGTGAAGAAAAAAATAAAAGTAAAAGCACAAACAAAAATATAACCAAACATTAAACTTAACTTGCAGTGGTAAACATTTCAATGTATACTGCAACATTAGAATGGGGAATTAGTTCAAAGGTCAGCTGTTCCAAAGATTTAGTATCGCACGGCACGGCGGGCAAGCTGATAGATCGGTTTCCTATAGATAGGATTGTATTTTGACCGGATCTAGTCAATGAAAGCTAATGCCATAGTGGCGTAAGTTTCTCCGGATTCTTCTTAGCTCCGATAGGTGGAGTTGGTTCGGGGATAATACCCCATGCGTGAAGTAACTTAATGCCTTGTTCCACAGAAGTGATTGTATGGTAGGTGTCGTTCTTCTGTATCAGTAGTTTAGATGGTTGTTTCCAACGGTATTCAATTTTATGATTACGCAGAGCTTTTGTAATCGTGGAAAGTTGTCTTCTCATATCTAGAGTATGTTTAGATAAGTCAGCATAAATCTGGATTGTATTATATGGTTGTGGAAGTTGTCCTAGATGTCGCACTTTATATAGGATTTGTTCTTTAACATGGTAGAAGTGTACTCCAAGTAGTACATCACGTGGTATCTGTGGAGGGAGAAATGACGGTTTCGGAATCCGATGGATACGATCAATTGTGAGCTCTAAAGCTGGTATAGCTGGCAGCAAGTTGGAGAATAAGTCAGTGGCATATTTTTTAAGATCAGACTGCTGTATATTTTCAGGGATACCCCTGATTTTGAGATTGTTCTTCCTTGAGCGGTCTTCTAAATCTGCGATTTTAAATTTAAGCCACTCTTTTTCATGAGCATCTATTAAGCCATTAATAGTATTGGTCATGTCTCCCATAGAGTTCTCAATAGTGTGTACTCTTTCACCTAAGGAGTTCACTGCTTTTGGGAATTGATTTGTGAGTTGTAAAATATCTGTATGAAGCGAAGTATGTAAAGTTAATAGCATTTCTTTTAATTGGGTGTCCAGAATAGGCTGGTTATTAGTGGGGAATGCGGCTATAGGTGAAGCTATAGGAGTTATGACTGTGTTATCTTGACTAATATGAGGTATTTTATAGCTTACCTCCTGGCCTGTGAAATCCAGTTTGATACGAGTTTTAGCCGGGCTGCGACATGTAGGGCTGAGGTAATCTTCCTCATGAGGAGATTCCAGATGTGTTTTCTGAGGTGATTCTTCTAGAGCAGCATCAGGCATGTCAGTGTAGTGCGCTCTCCCTGAGGAGGCTGTTGCTGGTACAGCAGCTGTGAGAGGATCTGTGCCATCTTTTTTTCTCCCTCCCGCTGACTGAGAGGAGAATGTCGTTAGTTTTTTCATTTTCCGTTCCTCTTTCCGCTTTTTTGACATCACCTTCGGATTCAGGAACTCTTCCGTCGTCTGTTCGTATCTTTTTTACCGATATTCGCTGTGAATTGTTGCTAATATGCCCGTTCGTGTCACGGAGCTCTCTCACAGAGCTTCCATTCAGCTCATGCGCTGGCCACGCCCCACCTATGACTGTCCAGTTAGCAATGTTTTCAGCTGTGTGCCGATCTTCAAGTGGCATAGTGGTCAGATTGTACGATGTAAGATTCCAGTCTTCATTGATGAAGTGGCATGTGGCACCCAAGTATGCCTCTGTGGCAATGCTGGTCCATGCATTTGTGGTGAGAGCTATTTTTGATTTCACATCTTTGAGTGACGCTTTCAATCTTTCAAAATTCTCCTCATATTTCTTCTCCATCAGCTTAGTGAAATGGGACCTGGAGGGAAGCGTGTATCCTGGGTAAAACGCGTTGATCATCTCACGAAATCCATGACCGTCTACAATGGAAAGAGGTCTCATATCTTTTACAATCATGTTGAGTATACTATTGGGGTGTGCAAACAGTGACATTCTTTTTATGGAAGAACTCCTGTACACAGCTTTGCCTCTTCCTGAGAAAAAAAAACAAACAAAAAAAATACACACAATAATAATTAACATTTAGGAACCTGAACCAAGTTTAACCAACATGAATGCTCAATGCTAATAATGTACTTGTACTGTGTATTTAACCACTTGGTTCCCACACTACGTCTATTGACGTCATGGGCTTTCAGTGGTTATATCTAAATGATGCCTGTGGCCACATTCAGATATTGCCGTTTTCCGCCGCTTGATCGTTCTTACGGGCGGCGGGAGGGGACCCCCCTCCCGCCGCCCTCTGGTGCTTCTATCGTTTCCATCGGTGAGTCGGTCACAGGATCCGCCGGCCCCAGCAAGTAATCAGAGATTTCCGGCGGACTAGATTGTCCCCGGAGTCTCTATGATCGTTCGGAGGCCGGGCGCGATGTTATGACGTCACTCCCGGCCTCGGTATTCAAATTAACGGCGCCGATCTGGCTAGGAAGCCAGGATCGTTTTTTTTTATTCTTCCCAGCCCAGAGGTGAGATATGGGGTCTTATTGACCCCATATTTCACTGTAAATAGGTCAGATCGTGCCATATTCCTTTTACAAGGGATGTTTACATTCCTTGTAATAGGAATAAAAGTCATCAATTTTATTTTTTATTTTTTTTTAAGTGTAAAACTAAAAAAATAAAAATAAAATTAACAATAAAAAAAAAATTTAAAGCGCCCCTGTCCCCGTGAGCTCGCATACAGAAGCGAACGCATACGCAAGTCCCGCCCACATATGAAAACGGTGTTCAAACCACACATGTGAGGTATCGCCGCGAACGTTAGAGCGAGAGCAATAATTCTAGCCCTAGACCTTCTCTGTAACTCAAAATATGTAACCAGTAAAAAAATTTAAAGCGTCGCCTATGGGGATTTTTAAATACCAAAGTTTGGCGCCATTCCACGAGCGCATGCAATTTTGAAGCGTGACATGTTGGGTATCTATTTACTCGGCGTATCCTCCTCTTTCACATTATGCAAAAAAATTGGGCTAACTTTACTGTTTTGTTTTGTTTTTTAAAGCATGAAACAGTTTTTTTTCAGAAAAAACGTGTTCGAAAAATTGCTGCGCAAATACCGTGCGAGATAAAAAGTTGCAACGAGCGCCACTGTATTCTCTAGGGTCTTTGCTAAAAAAAAACATATATAATGTTTGGGGGTTCTATGTCATTTTCTAGCAAAAAATTTGGAATTTTACATGTAGGAGAGAAATGTCAGAATTGGCCTGGGTGCGAAGTGGTTAAAAGAGGGTACGGGTAGGGTAGTAAATGTCTGTCTGCAATTAAATAAATATTGTATTATTGCTGCTCTGTGTATTGGAAGAAAAGCATGGCATCTCTTCTCTCAGGTCATACATTGCAGGAAGTTGTCAAATTCAATGTCATTGTCAACCATGCCGTGAGGGATCCCCAGATCAGCAAGACACTGAGGGCTGCAGTGCAAAAAGTGCCCTGTGAATGTGAAACATTTAAAAAAAAATTTGCCACAAAAAAAAAAAAATAATTAGCAAAGCAGCACAGCAACACATATGTACCCCCTGAGCATGCACCAATAATGATGTATCTTACTTACTAGCAGTAGCTGAGCATATGATATATTAATATTGACCACAAATTACTACAATCGTCTCCCAAAACGAACAAAATACTAGTAAGTAGTAGTTACAAAGATGGCTCGTCCGTTTGAGGCCGTAGTGCACCAGGATGTTTTCTTCTGAGGTGCTCATGCATCGCAGTAGTGCTGCCGTGGTACGCCATTTCGGTTTTGCAGAGGGAACAAAGGACCATTTTATCTGGCCTCTGTTTAAAGAATTCCCATACCTTTGAAAGCCGTGGTCTGGCTTTTCGTGCTGCACCGGAACTTTTTTCCCCATTCCCGGGAGCAGGAGCATCAGCAGCAGCTGCTGCCATTACCGCCATTTACCCACGAGATCACACGTGCGCGACGCGTTGACGGCATTCACGCACGTCGACATTTTCGTAGTCGATTACGTCGACGCGTCATGGCAGCTCTACTCCAAACTACTATCCACACTTGCCTTAGCGAAATCCTGACATAAACATAACCCCACACCGGAATTAGAGACTGAATTGGGAATGCTACGCAAACAAAATCACTGTCCTACTTCATCACAGGGCAAAAGCAGCACTACAAATATGTTGGGAAATAAGTTATGAATCAGGAAACAAAGGTGGTAGGGTATTAGCCAGATCAGTTAAGGATCAAAAATCAGCAGCTTACATCCCCCAAATTAAGTGCCCAGACAGCAGAAAAGTCACACTACCAAAGTACATATCACAAGAGTTCAGGGACTTCTACCACTCACTATACAACCTACTGAACAGGGACCCCCCACAAACAGATATTGACTACATAGCCTCACAAATGCCCACGCTATCCTTGGAAGCACTAGAGGACCTGGACTCCCTGATCACTTTAGAGTAACTTCAGCTCGCTATTGGGACCATGAAACCAGGCAAGGCCCTGGGCCCAGACGGTTTCACCGTCCAATATTGCAAAACTCTGTTCCCAATTATAGGCCCACGAATGGTGACATTCTTTAACGCAATAGGCACAGGGACACAATTCCCCAGACACCCCTTAAAAGCTGACCTTACGCTGATTTACAAAGAAGGAAAAGATTTGAGGTCCTGTGGGAGTTATAGACCTATTTCTCTTTTAAATACTGACCTAAAGCTGTTCACCAAAATATTAGCTACCTGTTTAGCTCACCATCTCCAATCCCTGTCACATCTAGACCAGGTGGGCTTTATCCCTACAAGGGAAGCGAGAGAACACCATTAAGGTGCTGAACCTTGTCCACATAGCAAACGCTACCCGTACCCCATGTGTCTTTGTTAGTACAGATGCCGAAAAAGCATTTGACAGAGTGAAATCTAACTTTATGTTCTCCGTCACATTGGAGTGGGAGAGCGGATGCTTAACTGGATAGGTAGGATTTACTCTAACCCAACAGCTCACGTGAAAGTCAATGGACTGTGATCTGATTCTTTCCCTATTGAAAATGGCACGAGACAGGGATGCCCACTATCCCCTCTGCTTTTTGCCCTCTCCCTGGAAACATGTTTTTGTAAAATAAGATTGAACCCCAACATACAAGGACTCCTAGTTGGAAACTCCCAGCGTAAAGTCTCTGCATATGTAGATGATCTACTTTTTTCCTTGACAAATCCAACGACTTCCCTACCGAGCCTAATGAAGGAATTCAACATATATGGAGCCACCTCAAATCTAAAAATAAACTTCACTAAATTAGAGGCTATGGGTGAAGCTGTCCCTCCCCACTCTATCTCAATCATCCAATCGAGCTTTCACTTTAAGTGGACGAATTTGGTCCTCAAATACTTAGGGACACTTATCACATCAGACCTATCACGCACATTTGCTCTCAAATTCCCACCACTACTGACAAAGACCCAATCCTTGCTAGACCCCTGGCACAAAGGATTACACTCTTGGTTCGGCAGATGTAACCTGATGAAAATGTGAATCCTTCCCAAATTCCTCTACTTGTTCCAAGCCCTCCCCATTCAGATTCCTACATCTTTCCTCAAACAAGTACAAGCCCTCTTCACCCGCTTCATCTGGGCTAAAAAACAAAAAAAAAAACTAGATTAAACAGAATCCAAATGTCCCTACCCAAACAGAATAGAGGCCTAGAGGTAAAAGACATCTGACGATACTACCAGGCCACTCACTTGGGTTGAGTCTTAGACTGGAGACAAAACGGAGCACATAAAGTTTGGACACAAATAGAATAATCTCAAGCCACTATCCCTCTAAAAAGCGCACTCTGGTGTTACAACTCTTTACCCCCAAGATTGAAATCCCACCCATTGATTAGGACTACGATAAGACACACCTCTCATGTAGCCACACAAACACTGTTGCCATCAGAGACTTCACCACTTTTTCTCATTCTCGGACACCCAAACTTCACACCAGGCAGAATACTCAAGTTTGAGGGACCTGGGATGGGAACAGGCCTCCAGGTTTGTGGAGGTCGCTGGAAGTCCCTTGCGGAATTGACTGACACATCGGGTAACTACCACCTTTCCTTTTGGAAGGCGGTACAATTACACCACTTCCTACACTCCATCCCTGACCCACAAGCCTTCTCCCGCCCACTGACAACTTTTGAGGAATACTGCTCAGGGACAGGGCTGATATCACAAACTATTTCACAAATGTACTCTCTTAAATTCGCCCCCTAAGTATCCAAGCCTATGGTGCTTAGAAAGATGGGAGACCTCAACTGGAAATTCTCAGAAATATAGAAACAACGTATCATCACCTTTGCTATCAAATCCTCCTTATGCACCAAAATGCAGGAAACTAACTTTAAAATTTTCTCCAGGTGGTACCTCACACCCACCAGGCTACACAAATGCTTCCCGACTTTCTCAGACCACTGTTGGTGGTGCGGAGAAGACGAAGGTTCATTGTTGCATGTTTTCTGGTCCTGCTTAAGACTGACGAACTTCTGGAGAGAAGTTTGCCGTATTACACAAACATTCACAGAATACAAAATACCAGAAGATGCGAAAGAAAGAAAGAAAGAAAGAAAGAAAGAAAGAAAGAAAGAAAGAAAGAAAGAAAGAAAGAAAGAAAGAAAGAAAGAAAGAAAGAAAAAGAAAAAGAAAGAAAGAAAAAAGAAAGAAAAAAGAAAGAAAAAAGAAAGAAAAAGAAAGAAAGAGAAAGAAAAAGAAAGAAAAAGAAAGAAAGAAAGAAAGAAAGAAAGAAAAAGAAAAAGAAAAAGAAAAAGAAAAAGAAAAAGAAAAAGAAAGAAAGAAAGAAAAAGAAAAAGAAAAAGAGAAAGAAAGAAAGAAAGAAAGAAAGAAAGAAAAAAGAAAGAAAAAAGAAAGAAAAAGAAAGAAAAAGAAAGAAAGAAAAAGAAAGAAAGAAAAAGAAAGAAAGAAAGAAAAAGAAAGAAAGAAAGAAAAAGAAAAAGAAAGAAAGAAAAAGAAAGAAAGAAAAAGAAAGAAAGAAAAAGAAAGAAAGAAAAAGAAAGAAAGGAGGGAGGAGGCTGCACCAAGGTGATCTTTTTTTTCCCTTTAGCTTTGTATCTTTATTAAAGCATTTTTACATTATACAATTCAACATCATTTAACCACCCCCACATTACCCACCCACTCTGCCCATCTCTACTTTATGTAAAACAACAAAAGAAGAAAATAATTTTTTTTTTCTATAAGATTGGTAGATGGGGCGTCATATATAACATTTCTTCCCAATACTCATGTTCCATCATACCTACACAAACTAATTTCCTCTCCTTCCATCCACCTTACACCCGACACCTGTCTTTCCTTGGGTCACCATTCATCTTTTGTTTATTTTTCCTTCCTTGCTCACGTCCTACTTGACATTTCTTTGATTAGTTCAATATTATTCTCTTTCTCCCCCTACAGCTTCCAGACGTTATCAAATTTCCTGAGTGCACCTTGTCTAATGTACGACGTTCTTTACTTTAAAATTACCTTGTTCATACCTTGTTCCCATTCTCTGCTTGATGGAGATATAGGAGATTGCCATCTTTGCGCGATAAGTCTCCTTGCCTGAAATAAACATCTCAGGATTGCAAGCAGACTATTACCCGTTTACCTTCACCCTCCATCCAGCTCAACACGCAAAACATGGACTTCCATTTCTAAGGAGACTTCAAATACCTGTTCTATCATTCCCACTATCTCTCTCCAGTAGCGGAATAACTTTGGCATCTCCAAAACATGTGGAAAACCTACCGGGTATAAATCTTGATTGATCAGGATGGATGAGTTTCTGTATAACTTTATTTAATCTAGTGAATCCACAACAGATCTCCCTCCACCTCATTCAGCAGAGATAAGGATAGTAGATGATGATGCACTTTGAGTGACAAAACGTTGGGCAGAGCCTGGCTTAACGCGGGACCTGGACAGACTGCACTACAGCGACTATCACTGAAGCGCTGGACGCTTCAGTTGTTTTGCCTATTTTAATCAACTTAAATGTGAGTGGAATTGTTTTTTCTTAATAAATTGGGCATCTTTTTTTAAGATATCTGCGCAATGAGCGTTGTTAGTTTTCTATATCCACATGACTGCTGAACTGCATGGGAATCTTAATACCTGTTCATGACCGGAGAGATTTCTGGTTCCAGTGTACGGCTTGTGAGGAGTAGTGGAGCAGAGTGGTTTTTCTATTTGTGCATTATCGTTGCACTGATGGTAAGGGTCTGTCGTGTTGGGTGATGGTACCCCTACTATCCTTATCTCTGCTGAATGAGGTGGAGGGAGATCTGTTGTGGATTCACTGAACTTTCAGTACCTGTTTTGGACTTTTACACATGAATGCGTTATTTTAAATGCGTGTATATTTTTTGCTTTGTGCGACGCATTTTCTTTGTTTATAATGTGCATATTGTTCCCTGCAATATAGTGCAAGCTGCCATTTTATTTATTTTATTTTTTATTTATATATTTTTTTGAGTTAGCGCAACAATCTTTATTTGTATTTTTGTTTAGTCTAGCCAAGACCTTGGCTAAAATCTTTATCTCTAAAGTAAAGAAATGGGTCTATATTATGCTGGATTAAGTGGATCTTTTCCTTCCTTAAGTATCACAATTGCAGTAGATTCCCTCATTATATGAGGGGAGTCCTCCCCTTAACTCTGACCAGTTCAAAACTCTCAATAACTCATGAAGCAACACCTTTCCATAATGCCGGTAAGTCTCGACCGGGAGACCGTTCGGGCCTGGGGACTTCTGTCCCGCCATTTCCTGCAGGATCCGCTGCATTTCCTCCAAAGATATGGGCATGTCAAGTGCCGTCCTATCTTTGTCGGAAAAACAGAGGGAACCTATCAAGTTTTTGATACATCACCATATTAAGGTCCCCATAACTAACACCGGTACACCCGGCTTGTCCAGCACAAACTCCAAATTACTCAGAATAGTGGTATTAAGAGGGGGTGGGATGTACACATTGGCCAATACATATGTTCTATTCTCTATCTTGCAGAATAAAAAAAATAGGATTTTTGTACTCACCGTAAAATCCTTTTCTCTGTAATTCACTGACCGACACAGCTCCTCTCTGTAACTAAATGGGTTTGTTAGCCTGCCTTTAGGAGAACTAGGCAAAATTGTAACAATACACAGAACGTTCAGTACCGCCCCGGGGGGCGGACCCTGTGCTAACAACCCTCCCTGCTGCCCCAGTAGACTCAGTACATCAACAAGCAGTATAACGTAGATAAAAAGGAGGGGTGGGTGCTGTGTCGGTCGGTGAATTACAGAGAAAAGGAGAGTACAAAAATCCTATTTTCCCTTATATTCACCGACCGACAGCTCCTCTCTGTAACTAAATGGGATGTCCTCAAGCAGTGCCACCGAGGGGTGGGAAAAAAAAAAAAGGATTAAAAACTTCATCCACCATGGTAAGTGGGAACTAGTATACTAAACCCACAAAAAAACGCAGCGTACGGAAAAACACACCGCCATATAACCGGTTATCCTCAACAGGAGAGATCCCCAACACCGCAAACTTTATGTGTTAGTAATGCAACAGTGCATTAACAAACAGTACTGCGTTTTTATCGAAAAACCAGGAAAAAAAATCTCAATTGCAACTACACGGCCGCAAAACTTTGCGGCCAAAACAGGCATCAGCCGATGGACTGATGTCTACCTTGTAGAACTTGGTAAACATACGGACAGACGACCAGGTCGCCACCTTACACACCTGAGCGGCCCACGCTTGGTGTCGGAAGGCCCAAGACGTTCCGATTGCCCTTGTAGAGTGGGCCATGACCGGAAAGGGGGGGACACCTGCCCCTTCAAGGCATGGGGTTGTACTACAATCTGTCTGATCCACCTAGAAATGGTGGCAGACAAGACTGCCATACCCTTCTTTGGACCAGCCACTGAAACAAACAGCGAGTCTGACTTCCGAAAGGGAGCTGTGGCAGACAAATACACTTTTAGAGCCCTAACCACATCGAGAGCGTGAAGGGCCACCTCTTTGGGGTGCTTCGGCTTAGGACACAACGATGGTAATACAATGTCCCCATTGATATGAAAGGCCGAGACCACCTTAGGTAGAAAGGACAGTTGCGGACGCAACACTACCTTATTCCTGTGGATGACCAGATAAGGCGACTTGAAGGACAAGGCCGCCAACTCCGAAACCCTCCTGGCCGATTTTATGGCCACTAGGAAAACCAACTTCTGTGAAAGGGTCAACAAGGGAATCTCCCTGATATTCTCAAACGGCGGCTTTTGAAGCGCTGACAGCATCAGGTTAAAATCCCATGGAGGTAACTTTGGACACACCGGAGGGACTACATGTCTTAACCCCTGAACAAAGGTACTCACTAATGAAGATGCCAGGGGTCGCTGGAAAAAGACATCCAGAGCTGAAATTTGCCCCTTAATGGTGCTCAATGCCAACTTCTGGTCTACACCTTGCTGAAGAAACAGCAGGATCCTGGATATAGGAAAGGAGAATGGATGTCACCCTTTCTCCTCACACATGGAGATATAGGCCTTCCAGGTACAATGGTATATCTTCCTTGAAGAAGATTTCCGCGCCCTCAACAGTTGGAATCAGAGTCCGACAGACCCCGGTTCCTCAACACCTGGCTCTCAATAGCCATGCCGTTATAGCCAGCGATGGTAAAGCAGGGTGAAAGATTGGACCTTGAGATAAGAGGTCCTCTCGCATCGGCAGCCTCCAGGGAGCATCCACCACCAGACACACCAGGTCTGCCTACCAGGGCCGCTGCGGCTAATCTGGGGCCACCAGGATTACCAGGATTCCCTCAGCTTCCACTCTGCGCAGCAGGCGTGGCAACAGTTTTAGCAGAGAAAAGGCGTAGATCAGCTGGTACTGATCCCATGGAGCCACCAGCGCGTCTAACGCGTGTGCCCACGGATCTGTTGTCCTGGACAAGAATCTCGGCACCTTCTGGTTGAGGCGGGAGGCCAATAGATCTACATCTGGAGTGCCCCACTTCAGGCACAACCACCTGAATATCTCCGGATGCAATGCCCATTCTCCTGGGTCCAGCATCTAGTCCACCTGCCAATTTTCCACCCCCGGGATGTAAATGGCTGACAGGGCTGGAACGTGTCGCTCTGCCCACCGAAGTATGTGAGCGACCTCCCGAGCAGCGGCTGAGCTTCTTGTTCCCCCTGGGTGATTTATGTACGCCACCGCCGTGGCGTTGTCTGACTGTATCCTGGTCGGATGGCCTTGAAGACACGTCGACCATGTGTGGACGCACAGCCTGATTGCCCTCAATTCGAGCAGATTGATTGGCAACTTGGATTCGTCCGTTGACCAGAGGCCCTGAGCCAACTGAATCCCCATCACTCCACACCAGCCTGATAGACTGGCGTCCATAGTGATCACCGTCCATTTCAGAGGAAGAAATTATTTTCCGGACTGAATCACCGGGGACCTCAACTACCAGATCAGAGTCCATGACTGGCTGGCTCACCTGGATCTGTCGATCCAGGGACAACGGAGATTTGTCCCATTTTGTCAAAATCTCCTTCTGCAGGACTCTGGTGTGGAATTGGGCATAAGGTACTGCCTCGAAGAAGGCTACCATGAGCCCCAGTACTCGCATTCAAAAGCGGAGCGACGACCACTTGCGGTTCATCAGTAGATTGACCGCAGATCTGTGAGTCTGCAATTTGTCTGAGGGGAGAAATACCCTCACTTCCCTGGAGTCCAATAGTAAACCTCAGATGCTGGGTCGGTACAAACACCGACTTCTTTAGGTTCAACAGCCACCCAAATTCTCACAGAGTCTGCATGGTGATCACCACATCCTCCTCTAATTCTGAGGTGGAAGATGCTCTCAGGAGGAGATCGACTAGGTAACCCACGATCACAATCCCCAGCAATGCCAATACTGGAGCCAGTACTTTGGTAAAGACTCGGGGGGCTGATGCCAGGCCAAAGGGAAGAGCCACAAATTGGTAGTGGGCTTCCCCGACTGCCAAACGCAGAAATTTCTGATGCCGAAGGCATATGGGTATGTGCAGGTACGCATCCTGGGTGTCCAAGGACGCCAGGGAGTCCCCTTGATGGAGTGACTACTGAGCGAACTGATTCCATTCTGAACCTCTGCACTTTTACAAAGTGATTGAGGGCTTTTAAGTCCAAAATTGGACGTACCCCTTCCTTCTTGGGAACCACAAACAGATTTGAGTAGAACCCCTGGAAGCATTCCTATTCCGGAACTGGTACAATCACCCCCTGATTCAGCAAGTCCCTCACCGCCCCTAACAGGGCCTCCCGACGAACCAGGGACGCGGGTATGCTGGAGGGGAAGAATCTGTTCGGCGGCCAAGAGAGAAACTATCTTGTAGCCTGTGGAAATCAGGTCGCAGACCCCCTGGTCGGATAACCGGGAGGTCCACTGGGCTGCAAACTCCCAAAGGCCCCCCTCACCCGATATGTGGGTGAGGGCAAACCTTCATGCGGTAGCACTTTTGTTCGCAGGCTTGCGGCTCGAGAAACGTTTTTGACCGTCCGTGGACATACTGACGGACTGGGAACGTTTTGTCGAAGCACCGGGCGGAAGAAAAAGCCGCTTGTGAGCGGAAAAAGAGGGCCCTTGCCTGTGGCATGGCTCCTTAGCCTTCCTGGCCTGTAGGAGTAGTGTACCCATGGCATTTTTAATAATGTCATCCAACGAAGTTCCAAAGAGCCGGTCGCCAAGGAAGGGAAGATCCGTCAGGGCTTTCTTGGATGCCTGGTCAGCAGACCAGCATTTTAGCCAAATTACGCGCCTCATCCCCCCCAATCTGACACTGAAGCCCTGGATAACAACGGGAGAGTATACAGGGCCGCGTCACAAACGTACTTGAGGCCTTGCACTAGTTGGTCTGCTAGTTCCACAGACAGGGGAGGCGCTTTGCTCTCCCAATTCGCGGTGCAAAAGTTTTGCCCACTCAGTCAGTGTCTGCGACACCAGTGTGGATGCCAGTACTGGTCGCACGGTTGACCCCACAACCGTAAACAAGGAACGAGCCACCGCCTCGGCCTTCCTATCTGTGGGATCCTTGAATGCAGGAGTCCCCTCAACCGGGATCGTGGTTACTTTATTTAACCTAGATACTGGGGGGGTCCACGACCGGAGGAGCCGACCATTTCTTGCGAAGGTTTTCCTAAAAGGGGTAGCGCACCGCCATGTTTTTGGGGGCCCGAAAAGGTCCTGTGCGGCCGACCCCATTCGCTGTAGATGAACTTGTCAAAATAAGTCAAATACTGGAACACCTTAGGTGAACATGCTGGCTTGCGGGACCCAAAAAGGACCGATACATCAGCAGAGGGATCCGCTGGCTCCTGGATCTTCAGGGTATCACGCACAGCTGTGATAAGTGCTCCAACAAGCACTTTGTTGTGCCCGAACCCGGTCGGGGAATCGTCCTCGCTGTCAGAATGGTCCTGGTCAGCCTCGTCTGATAGGTCAGAGCAGGGGTCACCAGCCACAGCAGGGCCCGAGGCTGCCTCAGAGCTCTCCCCAGAGGATGGGGGGGGCAGGGGGCTTTTATGCACACCTTTCCTTCCACGCACCACCTCTATTTTAGCAACAAAAGAGTTAAGGGCAGCCATCAGGGTGTCCATGGGCACAACGCTATCCGCTATGTTTCTTCCCCCGCAATAGCCTGGATTTCAGGGGAAGAAACACCAGTTTCTGAAGCCATGCTGACCCTACCCTGTCTGCCACCTGAAAGGGGACTTAGGACAGTGAAGGTCCCACCCTCCTGCTGCTGCTGCCACCTGGGGGCGGGGGAGGGGGGTTCCTAGCGCCAGACTCACCACCCTGGGGCATTCTGTGATGGTCACTAGCCGTGCCTATAGTCCCCAGGTGGTTACCCAAGTGCAGAGTGAGGAAACTGTCGGCAGCAGCTGTAGAAAATAGCGGTGAAACGATCTGCAGAGCTTGCACCAGCATTCAGGAAATTGCCATCCAGCGTCCTGTATACACAGTGGACACAGGAAACAGCATGTGAGAGCACATGTAATGCTGTCACAAGAGAACTGCGGTGAAAAGAGCACTCGGGCTTCAAAAAAAGTCCGCCAATGCAACTAATAGGAAAATCTCCTAGAAAATGGCCGCCGAGGCTCACAAAGGGAACCTGCTCTGCCCTCAGTCAAAATGGCCGCCGGACAGAGCCATGCGGTGACAGGAAAAATCATCAAACAGCGCTGCCTCAAACCAGCAAGAATACCCCCACAGACACCTTTTGGGACCCCCCACACAGGGACCAGGACCAACGCTAGTCACACAGAACCCCACAGGAGAGAGACCCAGTGATCCCCATACACACACCGCCCGCAGCACATGCAGCCACCCCCCGAGGGGGGGGGGAGGGAAAATAGGGATGTGGGAGAGAAGAGAAGGAGGTGAGGTGGCCCCTGAATTGACCTCCCAGGGAATGCCCAGCTGCTCAACCCCCCCCCCCCCCCCCCCCCGAGGAGGGAGAACCATACTTACCAGTCCTGAAGAGCTGGGAGACATTCCATCACAGACCCACTCCCGCGCAGTTACAGGGTGGCTGCTGGCCCGGTATACTGTGATCCAGACATCAGTAGCCCGGTCATATGTATACCCTGGAGCATTGAAGCTCACCAACCACCTCTGGAGCTGAGATATGTCGTGGCCTGCCGAGCCTTAGATGGGACCTGCACACGCTCGATGGCCGGACTGGGGGGACTACAAGGATAACTCAACCAGCCTGTCACCCAGCCGGCAGTTGATGAAAGATCCTGGGATCTTCTATCTTGCGCAAAAGCCTCAATCCTGCATCAAAAAAAAGGACCAAAAGGGCCTGCAGGGTTCCTAGGTCATTCTTCTTCACTAGGCAAAATAAAACTGAGTCTGCTGGGGCAGCAAGGAGGGTTGTTAGCACAGGGTCCACCCCGCAGGGCGGTACTGAAAGTTCTGTGTATTGTCTTACAACTTTGCTTAGTTCTCCTAAAGGCAGGCTAACAAACCCATTTAGTTACAGAGAGGAGCTGTGTCGGTCGGTGAATATAAGAGAAAAATGTATTGCCCTAGTTCATCAATTGTACTTTATATACAATTGAATGTTACCCCTGATTTAATCGAGATACTCACCCCCCTAGAAAAGAATGTGTGAACCAAGTGATACTGTAGTCGGAAGTCTCCCCGTCCCAATTGGGATGTGGAGATATTAGAGAGATGCGTCTCCTGCAAGCATAGGATTGAGGCCCCATTTGTTTTTACCATTGACAACACTGTCATTTTTTCCCCCCCGAGTCTCCCAGGCCTCTGACATTCCAATAGCATAATATTAATTTCTTTGTCTGTGTATCTCTATTCATCAGTGATCAAATTTTCTATAAACGTTATGTGAATTCTTATTTATATATTTCACCTGTGTCGTCTTAGTGACCAAGTGTTGAGTGCAAAAAAATTTATAATTATAGAAGTGTCTCCTACATTCTTCTCTAATCCATACATAATTGGAAAAACTTGCATATTCGATACTTCAATCATAACATCTACTTCCCACGCATTCATCTTTCAGGACCTTACTAGGTTTGAATAGGGGCCTTCTCTTGTGACTTTCCCATAACCAATCGTTTTAATTGTAGTGCGTATAGGGATTATTTAAAAAAAAAAAATGTAAAACCCACCCCACCCTAACTCCCCTTTCTAAAAAAAACACAAGAAAAAAAAAAAAAAAAAGAACACCAATACACCATACAGTATAAGAGAGCAATTTGCCATACCCCCCTAGCAATTGGGAGTATTATCCACCCACCACACCCCCCACTTCCTTAAAAAAAATGGGGGGGGGGGGAGGGAGGAAGGGGACCCAGACAAAAATCAAAAGGGATCATTTCGCTCTCCACCTCCCCCCAGTGTTATATTAGAGTACTTTAGTGAATCTTAATATTGCTTTAGTGTCCATGTTGTAACTTGGACTCATTGTTGCTGAGGTGACCGGGTGGATCGGCTTGTGCTTCTAGAGTCTCTCCTTACGGGTTAACATACATTCTGCTACCCCCTCAGGAGTGTAAAAAATATATAGTTCCGAGGGCAGTTACCCGTAATCTTGAGGGATATAAGAGTGCATATGTAACTTTCCTTTGTCCTTTGGTGTAATTTAAGTTTTTTCTCCAAATTTTGCTCTCTGCTTTTGAAGATCGGGTGAGAAGTCGGGGCAGATAGACACCCTAGTGCCATTGTAGAGAATTTTGCAGATTTCTCTAGCTCTATGCATTATGGTCACTTTGTCCTTATAATAGAACATTTTTGCCAGCAAGGGCCTCGAGGGGACTCCAGATGGAAGGGGCCTAGCAGGGACCCTGTGTGCTCTCTCTATTGCAAAAAACGGAGTGAAGGAGTCCTGTCCCAGTGTGTCTCTATACCATTTTTCCAGGAAACGGCAGGGTCTGCACCTTCACTATGCTCAGGAAGTCCCACAATCCTTACATTCTTGCTTCTCCTCCTGTTTTCCGTTTCATCCATTTTCATCTCCTGATTATACAATTGTTCTCTTGTAGCTCTCATCTTCCTTTTGAGAGGGGCTAGATCATCCTCCACTAAGCCCACCCTTCCCTCCAGGGCAGCGGTCCACTCTCGAACCTTTTGAAGATCATGTCTAACAAAAGAGAGTTCCTCCTGTATGATCCTAAGTTGGTCAGACATTTCATTCAACAAGGTTTTACAAGAGTTAACTGCCTGCAAATCCTCCTTCCGTGACGACTCCGATTCCCCTGGGGCTCCTACCCCAGACGATAAGCCCAGGGTCTCCTCCACTTCCAGCCTCAAGGGGCCTCCCCCTGAACCACTCACCTCCATTCACGTTGTTACTTGATTATGTCCTTGACTTTTTCTTCCCCCAGGGGCCCTACTTTAGATTGTGTCTGTTGACCCTGCAAAGCATTTTTTGGTGGGGTCTGACCTGGGTTATGCGCATATTTTTCTAATTTCGCAGCGGCTTGACTTGCCTTTGAAGAACGTTGTGAAGGCATGATAATATAAAAAGAGGGATCAAAATTATTCTATGCCGCCGCCTGCAAACTCTCTCCTCCTGAATGGAGCTATGCGGATTTACTAAAGCTGTTCTGATTCACAAGGGGGAAGCAGGGAAGAGGGGGGGGGGGAGGAAAACAGGGCAGCTAAAGTCAAGCAAAGGAAGATCAAACATACAGTCCAAAAATCCTCTATTTTTTTCTTCTTTACTTTAAATAAGGAGCAGCAGTCTCAGGGTTAAAGATGTTAGACTCCTGTAATCAGATTCTTAGATGTAGAGAGGCAGGGGAGGGGGGAGGTTTCCAAGCAACGATTCAGTCACTACCCCTTAAACAGTGTCTCCATTTAGGAAACTTTCCTCGGATTTCTTTCTCCCCCGGCTCTGCTCCAGCCCCTCTCAGAGTCTTGCGGGGATCTCTCATCCCGCCGCCGCTGTCGGAGGGAGGAGGTCTCTCACTCCAGCCCCCTTCAACGCTCTGCTCATCTGCGAGAGAAGTTGCCGGTTAGAGCTCCGTTCAGGTAAGGGGGGTTGGGGGTAGTCTCAAACAGCACCGCCACGTCCCCACACTGCTCTGCCGGATTGCGTCTGGCTGTTCCCACCACACTCCGACGGCTCGCGGCTCAGCCCGTCTCTCCCTAGGTCTTTTCAGTTGCTGGGTGGCGATGCAGCTCTCAAGATAGGTAGGAGACCGGAGGTGAAAGAATGCTGCGTTCACGTTCACATTATCATCTGGTCACACCCCACCCTGGTGATCTTTGATCTCTTCAATGTTGTTCAGGTAGATCACCATCTCTCAAAAGGGTTGCCTACCCCTGCTTTACTCCATATACAGACTGATAGTACTGTTGTGGGTTTAGTAACACTTGTTGCATTTGTGTGTGTTGATAATTTTAGTGTTTTTTTTATTAAAAAAACATATTTAATAAACATTTCTGCATCTGTCATGGGGTATACAAAATCAATAGCACCATTGTTTAATTCTACAGGTCACGTGTAACAAAAATAATCCGGTTGGGGGCTCGTTTACTACGTTTTATAACTGAAAATTAAAAAAAATAAAAAAATAGTAAGAAAAAAAGTGTGTTGGGGCCACCTGGGGTGAAAATATGAGGCAAAGACACAGTGAAAGGGCTAAAAGCTAGTTATAACTGAATCAGACCAGGTGACATTTTTACTTAAAGCGGAGGTCCACCCTAAAGTGGACCTCCGCTCATCGGAACCCTCCCCCCCTCCGGCGCCACAATTGGCACCTTTCAGGGGGGTGCAGATACCTGTACAGTACAGGTATTCTGCACCCACTTCCGGGATAGCTCTCTGCGGAAAGGGGCGTATATTACGCCCCTTTCCGCAAGTGCCCGCCCCTTTCCGCAAGTGCCCCGCTGCCTGCTGGGAAACACACAGATCCCAGAGGCAGCGGGGACCGTCCTTATTGCGCAGCGCAATTCGCGCATGCGCAGTAGGGAACCGGGAAATGAAGCCGAAAGGCTCCATTTCCTGATTCCCATACCCAAGATGGCGACGGCAGCACCCGACATACGATCTACAGATCGGCTTCGGGTGCCGACATCGCGGGCGCGCTGGACAGGTAAGTGTCACTATTTTAAAAGTCAGCAGCTGCAGTATTTGTAGCTGCTGGCTTTAAAAAAAAAAAAAAAAAAAAAAAAAAAAAAAAACGCGGAGTCCCGGTGGACTCCCGCTTTAATGCCATTATAAACATTTCTACCTGCACTTAATGTTTTTACCTACATAAGATGTGCATTGATGATTGATCAAGTGGTTTCATCTTGTCGTTTGTTGGCGTGTACTATGGCTGATAGTAGAGCAAACCTATATTCATTTGTCAGCAGTTTCTGTTTGGGTATTTGGCATGGCACGGCTACATGACCTCTGTCAGTAGCCTGACACATCTTGTGAAATCACTGGGTCTCTCAAGCCTAGTATATACTATCAGTCTTTTATTGTGCAACCCAGCAGGATATCCAATGTTAGTACAGCAATCTCCCCACTCAGCTATTGTGTTCTGACAGGAGGATCGGCTGTCAATCAGCAGATGTTTTTCCGAGATGCCCCTTCAACGGAAGCAGGGTGTTCAGCCAGCTTCTGTCTGACAGGCTGCCATACACACGGGCCGAAAGTTGGCAGATTTCTGTTTAACTCGTTCAATACCCATCCCAGACTTTAATCTAGTGTTGGTGCAGATGGAAGCTGCACAGTAATTAAATCTGACAGTCACAAGCAGGCAGAGCATTCACAGTCACAGAAAGCTTACAATATAGCTGGAAGATTTGTTTTAATAAATGAATGCAACGCATGTAGTGGATACTGTGTGATCCTGAAGAAGAGGAAGTGGTCTTGTACCTTAGGCTAGCTGTAGAAATACCAGTACATTAAAATAGGGGAAATCAATTGGCCATGATCCCACAAACTGAAGTCACAACATGTGAACCCATCATTACATGATGAGGAAAACCGCACAGGGAATATAACTACACCCACACTTAATGTAAACAAAAACATTTGAAAGTGTACAATGCCTTTAATTATTGACCAGCAATGATGAATATCTAAAAAACGTAATACATTATTTTAAAAAAACACTGCAGCCTCGTTCCTCCCCCACTCCTGAGCACATTTCATACATGTGACTTGTGATGATTCATAAAAATATATGATGTATAGAAATTATGATTGAGCTGCTGACAGTGAATTCATGTAGTCTCCAAAAAAAAAAAAACATTCCTATTGCTTCATTGCAAAGCTACGATGAATTTTATGCACCATTCACTGGAATTGCATATTTAATATTTTAGCATGCCAAAATAACGTAAAACAAGTAATAAAATATTTTTCTTTTTTCCATAAACGGACTAGGCTTTCATTTTCACCATATTAGCAGACATGGCTTTTCTATGTCTATATTTACTATTTAAAATGGGAGCACTGAAAAAAATTTTTAATTACAGCATCATACACAAAACTGGCAATACTACCCTACTCCAGTCAGACCTCACTTTCTCAGGGTAACACAGGAACACAGAGAAAAGTGCCCTTTGTTTTGTAATGCACTCTAATGCCCCGTACACACGAGCGGACTTTTCGACATCCAAACTCCGACGGACTGAGTCCGGCGGACTATCCGATCGTGTGTGGGCTGCAACGGACTTTAGCGAAGCTAAAGTCTGACGGACTTTAGAAATGAAGCATGCTTTAAATTTTCCCGACGGAACTCCGCCGGACCCGGTCCCCTTTGAAAAATCCGCTCGTGTGTGTGCTACTCCGACGGACTAAAACCGACGCTAGGGCAGCTATTGGCTACTGTCTATGAACTTCCTACGTCGAATCCAGTCGTACGTCATCACGTTCGACTCCGTCGGAGTTTGGTGTGATGGTGTGTGGTCAAGTCCGTTCGGTCGAAAAGTCCGCCAGAACTCCGTCGGAACTCCAGCGGAACTCCGGCGGAACTCCTTTGGAGGTCTGTCAGACTTAATTCCTCTCGTGTGTACGGGGCATAAGATATGGAAAAGACAGGAAAGCTAAAATCCCTTTTGTAACAAAACGTCCCACACTCCACTTGAGTGCTTTAATCATATACCCCTTCCTCCAGTCTGAATATAGACATGAGATATTGCAAACCACTGACCATCAAGAACTAGACAGCACTCATTTTGGCTGCAGAACATGAAGCTGTTTTTTTTAACACAGGCACACAGAGATATTCAAACTTCTCATCAATAGACTGTCCAATCAGCAAGGAGAGCTGTTGGAGGAATTCTTCCCTCCATTCTCAAAGCAAATACACTCGCACATCCCATAATACTTTAAGGCAGACAGACACAATAGAACAATGGAATACAGCCACACCCCAAACGACCCAACAGAGAGCACACCATAGGAGGAGACCATATATACATATTTATATTTATTTATTATCTCACAAAAGCGAGTACACCACTCACATTTTTGTAATTATTTTATTGTACCTTTTCATATGACAACACTGACAAAAATGATACTTTGCTACAATGTAAAGATTGTACAACAGTGTAAATTTGCTGTCCCCTCTAACTCAACAAACAGCCATTAATGTCTAAACCGCTGGCAACTTAGGGTACCCCCTTAGTGAAAATATCCAAATTGGGCCGAAGTGTCAATATTTTGTGTGGCCATTATTTTACAGCACTGCCTTAATCCTCTTGGGCGTGGGCAATCCTCACCAGAGCTTTACAGGTTGCCACTGGAGTCCTCTTTCACTCCTCCATGATGACATCATGAAGCTGGTGGATGTTAGAGACCTTGTTCTCCTCCACCTTCCGCTTGAGGATGCCTCACAGATGCTCAATAGGGTTTAGGTCTGGAGACATGCTTGGCCAATACATCACCTTTACCCTCAGCTTCTTTAGCAAAGCAGTGGTTGTCTTGGGGGCGTGCTTGTTGTCGTTATGTTGGAATACTGCATTAAGCCCAGTCTCCGAAGGGAGTAGATCATGCTCTGTTTCAGTATGTCACAGTACATGTTGGCTTTCATGGTTCCCTCAATGAACTGTAGCTCCCCAGTGCCGGCAGCACTCATGCAGCCCCAAGACCATGACACTCCCATCACCATGCTTGACTGTAGGCAAGACACACTTGTCTTTGTACTCACTTGGTTGCCGCCACACATGCTTGACACCATCTGAACCGAATATGTTTATCTTGGTCTCATCAGACCACAGGACATGATTCCAGTAATAAATTTCCTTAGTCTTCAGCAAACTGTAGGCTTTCTTGTGCATCATCTTTAGAAGAGGCTTCCTTCTGGGATGTGCAGTTTGAGGCACAATTTGATGCAGTGTGCGGCGTATGTTCTTTGGTCAACCGCTGTATGGTCATGGCCACTGTGCTGCAGCTGTTTCAAGGTCTTGGTAATAATCTTATCGCCTAGGCCATCTTTATGTAGAGCAACAATTATTTTTTTTCAGATCCTCAGAGAGTTCTTTGCCATGAGGTGCCATGTTGAACTTCCAGTGACCAGTATTAAAAAGCAAGAGCAATAACACCAAAATTAACACATCTGCTCCCCATTCACACCTGAGACCTTGTAACACTTATGGGTCACATGCCACTGGGGAGCCAATATTGCTAATTGGGCCCAATTTGGATATTTTCACTTAGGGGTGTACTCACTTTTGTTGCCAGTGGTTTAAACATTAATGGCTGTGTGTTGAGTTATTTTGAGGGGACAGCAAATTTACACTGTTATACAAGCTGTACTCACTACTTTACACTGTAGCAAAGTGTAATTTCTTCAGTGTTGTCACATGAAAAGATATAATAAAATACAAAAATGTGAGGGTGTATTCACTTTTGTGAGGTACTGTATATATAAACACACACACAAACATTTCAGTGTGGTTGTACAGCGAGTCTGATTAGTACAGATCAGACTGGGGTTCTCAGTCACACAGTGCCCCTAATAGACACAGGGTGACTTAGACATAAGAGGTGCATGGGGAGCTGAAACAAGGGTTTCCCAACCCCGCTGGGAACCCCCTGCCCAAAGTGACTCCCGTCATACATCTCCCCTTTAGGCAGGGGACTAACACAGGAGGAGACCCCAAATTAGTTAAAACACAAACACAGAATTTGGTTTAAAACAATAAGGCTTACCTGGTAGACTTTATGAAGATTTACTTTGTGGGTAAGGCTCTTGTCAACACACAGATTTGCAAATTTTCGACAGGTCTTTCTTACATTTAGAATTAGATCTGTACTTGGAATATAGCTAAGAATGTGTAACAGGATCTCATCAGATAAGTCAGTTGGGTTTATATAATATCCTTCTATCTTTTCCCCAGTATGAGCCTAGGAGAATAAAATATTGCAATTGAAATTACAGCAAATACAAGATACATATACACATGCAAATACAGAATAAGAGGACATTTATAAATTCTATTGTACAGTTAGGCAATGCTAAACAGAAGTCGTAAGATAAGTTATAGCCACAATTTACCAATAGGTTATGGCTTAAAGTGCCATCATAAACAACTATCAATAAATGCTGTATTACAATCTGTTCATACTCAGTCAATATGAGATTAGTTTTCTGTATTCTGCAAAAAACCTAGTTGCTCCCCATCTCCACCTTCTGTCCATGTCCCCAATTCAGTTGGGGAATTTGCAGCTGTGGTGGCAACTCTGCACATGCTCTGTTTTCAGTGAATCTGAGCAGCTCATGCGACTATCCCCTTCAGCTTCGGAAGATTTACCCCCCTCCCCTTCATGTCCAGGCCATTTTTTTTTATACCGCACTTCGTTGCCACAACAATTGCGCAGTCGTGTAACACTGTACTCAAATAAAACGTATGCCCCCCCCCCCCCCCCCCACAAATAGAGCTTTCATTTGGTGGTATTAGATCACCTCTGCAATTTTTATTTTGCGTGTTATAAACTAAGGCTGCAACTAAATGATTATTTTCAATCAATTAGTTGGCCGATTATTGTTTCGATTAATCTGATAAAATCCTTAAAAAAGTGTGGTGTTACTGGCTAATAAGTTTAAAAAAAAAAAAAGACAATTTATTCTTGAATATCTATATGCAGTGGCAAATAAAAATAACCAGCTATATGGATAGGGAAAAAAATATCTAATCTACTCTGAGAATAACAGACAGAAAATATATACACCGCATATACCGTATATACTCGAGTATAGGCCGACCCGAATATAAGCCGAGGCCCCCAATTTACCCCCAAAAAAACTGGCAAACTTATTGACTCGTGTATAAGCCGAGGGTAAGACATGCCTGTCCATCCCTGTGTGTGTGTCCGTCCATCCCTGTGTGTCCGTCCATCCCTGTGTGTCCGTCCATCCCTGTGTGTCCGTCCATCCATCCCTGTGTGTGTGTGTGTCCATCCATCCATCCCTGTGTGTGTGTGTCTCCATCCATCCATCCATCCCTGTGTGTGTGTGTCTCCATCCATCCATCCATCCCTGTGTGTGTGTGTGTATCTGTGTGTGTGTGTGTGTGTGTGTGTGTGTGTGTGTGTGTGTGTGTGTGTGTGTGTGTGTGTGTGTGTGTGTGTGTGTGTGTGTCCAGCCTACCTGTGTCCCGAGCCTTTGTCCCGAGCCTCCGTCCCGTGCCTTGCCTCCTTGCCTCCGTGCCTTGCCGCCGTGCCTTGCCTCCGTCCCGTCCCGTCCCGTGCCGTGCCTTGCCTTGCCTCCGTCCCGTGCCCTCTTCGTCGGCGCCTCGGCGGCCATTGTAAAATTCAAAAGCTGCGCCGCCGCCTTCGCCTGTGATAGGCGGAACACTGAATTTCCCAGCAGCCTGTGTTCCGCCTATCACGTACATCGTATCATCCTCGTCCGTAGTACGAGGATGATACGATGTCCGTGATAGGCGGAACACAGGCTGCTGGGAAATTCAGTGTTCCGCCTATCACAGGCGAAGGCGGAGCCGGAGGCGCGGCTTTTGAATTATAGAATGGCCGCTGTCTGTCTGCTCGACACGCTGATCGAGCGGGCAGACAGCGATGACTCGAGTATAAGCCGAGGGGGGCACTTTCAGCCTCAAAAAAGAGGCTGAAAATCTCGGCTTATACTCGAGTATATACGGTACTATTAGGAGGTTGAATCTGGTAAATATCAGAGATCAAATATGTTATCCAAGCAAAAAAATAAAGCCCCAAAAATGCTGTTTTTCCAGACAGGATTGTAATAATATTATGCATGACAGTCTCCCTTGTCATAGGCAGGTAGCATTATTCAAGCAGTACTTATTCCGTCCATAAAACTACTTTTTCCTTCCAAAATGTACAGTACGTTTTAAAAACGTTCGATTTCTAATCGTTAGTGGAGTCAAATCAACATTCTCTATTGACCACAGTGACAAGAAAATTGGAAGGAGCAGAACATAAAAACATATGGATTGGATGAATTGTGTATTTAGTTTTCGTACAGAAGTTACATTCATTTTAAAAATGAATGTTAAAAGCAAGTGAAATATTTGAATGATATTCATCCATTCATCAAATGTACAAAGAATTTTAGTACAAATGTTCTCAAACAAAAATCGATGCGTGTATGGCCAGCATAAGAAATTAACCAGTTGCCGACCGCCGCACGCCGATGTACGTCGGTAGAATGGCACGGGCAGGCATAAGGACATACATGTACGTCCCTTGCCTCCCGCGGGTCGGGGGCCCGATCGGGCCCCCGCCCGGTGCCTGCGGCGGTCGGTATTCGTTCGGGAGCGATCCCGGACGAGGGGACGGCCATTCATTCATGGCCACCCCCTCGCGATTGCTCCCGACGAATAGAAATCCCCGGTGACATCACTTCCTCTCCTGTAATGTAAACACAGGAGAGGAAGTGATGTATTCTCTCCTCCGTGTCGGTATTTTTCGTTCCGACACGGAGGAGAGCGGATCAGTGAGTTGCACCAACACTCTACACACACAGTAGAACATGCCAGGCACACTCACACCCCCCCTTTACCCCCCGATCACCCCCCCAATTACCCCTGCCCCCCAGTCACAGTGACACCAATGTCATTTTTTTTTATTTTTTTTTGCATTGGTGTCATTTGTGACTGTAATAACTGTTAGGGCAGTTAGAGTTAGCCCCCTTTAGTTCTAATGTACCCCCCTAACCCCCCCAATAAAGGTTTAACCCCGTGATCACCCCCCGTCGCCAGTGTCACTAAGGCTGGGTTCACATTGCAGCGGTTTATGAGAACGAATGTGATTCGCACCGCACTGCAGTGCAAATCACATCCGATCTCTGTGCGTTTTGAGTTCAGCCATTCGCCGCACCCGCCGCACCCGCCACACCCGCCGCACCCGCCGCAAATTCGCACGGGACCCTTTTTTTGGCCCGCAGCAGAATCGGATCGCATGGGTGTTCACACCATGCGATCCGAGTTTGCAGATCGCACTGCGATATGCGAACTGATCTGGGGGTGTCAGTAACATTTCACTGACACTCCCAGCAGTTCGCATAGGGCAGTGTGAACTGCCGCCGGGAGGCATGCGATGCGGGAACCCGCCGCGGATTCGCGGCGTTTCCGCATCGCTCCAGTGTGAACCCAGCCTAATAAGCGATCATTTTTCTGATCGCCGTATTAGTGTCACAGGTGACGCTAGTTAGGCAGGTAGGTATTTAGGTTCGCCGCAGCTTTTTATAGCGCCAGGGACCCCCATATACTACCGCATAAAGCCCCCTGATTGCCCCCTAGTTAACCCTTTCACCAGTGATCACCATATAACTGTTACAGGTGACGCTGGTTGGTTAGTTATTTTTTTATAGTTTCAGGGCACCCGCCATTTATTACCTAATAAAGGTTTAACCCCCTGATCACCCGGCGGGTGTCATTTGTGACTAATAACTGTTAGGGCAGTTAGGGTTAGCCCCCTTTAGTTCTAAGGTACCCCCCTAACCCCCCCAATAAAGGTTTAACCCCGTGATCACCCCCCGTCGCCAGTGTCACTAAGGCTGGGTTCACATTGCAGCGGTTTATGAGAACGGATGTGATTCGCACCGCACTGCAGTGCAAATCACATCCGATCTCTGTGCGATTCGAGTTCAGCCATTCGCCGCACCCGCCGCAAATTCGCACGGGACCCTTTTTTTGGCCCGCAGCAGAATCGGATCGCATGGGTGTTCACACCATGCGATCCGAGTTTGCAGATCGCACTGCGATATGCGAACTGATCTGGGGGTGTCAGTAACATTTCACTGACACTCCCAGCAGTTCGCATAGGGCAGTGTGAACTGCCGCCGGGAGGCATGCGATGCGGGAACCCGCCGCGCATTCGTGGCGTTCCCGCATCGCTCCAGTGTGAACCCAGCCTAATAAGCGATCGTTTTTCTGATCGCTGTATTAGTGTCACAGGTGACGCTAGTTAGGCAGGTAGGTATTTAGGTTAGCTGCAGCTTTTTATAGCGCCAGGGACCCCCATATACTACCGCATAAAGCCCCCTAATTGCCCCCTAGTTAACCCTTTCACCAGTGATCACCATATAACTGTTACAGGTGACGCTGGTTGGTTAGTTATTTTTTTATAGTTTCAGGGCACCCGCCATTTATTACCTAGTCTCACTAGTGTACCCCTAAATTTAGGGGTGTCTACTTTCCAAAATGGGGTCATTTGGGGGGGGTTTGTGCCATCTTGGCATTTTATGGCCTTCAAAACTGTAACGCCCTTAGAAAGCCTGAAGGCGGTGCTTGGTTTTCGGGGCCCCGTACGCGGCTAGGCTCCCAAAAAGTCCCACATATGTGGTATCCCCGTACTCAGGAGAAGCAGCAGAATTTATTTTGGGGTGTCATTTCACATATGCCCATGGCATGCATGAGCAATATATCATTTAGTGACAACTTTGTTAAAAAAAAAAAAAAAAAAAAAAAAAAAGTTTGTAATTTTCCCGCAACTTGTGGCAAAATATAAAATATTCCATGAACTCAACATGCCTCTCAGCAAATAGCTTGGGGTGTCTACTTTCTAAAATGGGGTCATTTGTGGGGGTTTTGTGCCATCTTGGCATTTTATGGCCTTCAAAACTGTAATAGGTAGTGAGAAGTGAACTCAAAAATTTACGCCCTTAGAAAGCCTGAAGGCGGTGCTTGGTTTTCGGGGCCCCGTACGCGGCTAGGCTCCCAAAAAGTCCCACATATGTGGTATCCCCATACTCAGGAGAAGCAGCAGAATTTATTTTGGGGTGTCATTTCACATACGCCCATAGCATGTGTGAGCAATATATCATTTAGTGACAACTTTGTGTAAAAAAAAAAAAAAAATTTTTTTTTTGTCATTATTCAATCGCTTGAGGCAAAAAAATAAAATATTCAATGGGCTCAACATGCCTCTTATCAATTTCCTTAGGGGGTCTACTTTCCAAAATGGGGTCATTTGGGGGGGGTTTGTACTGCCCTGCCATTTTAGCACCTCAAGAAATGAGATAGGCAGTCGTAAACTAAAAGCTGCGTAAATTCCAGAAAACATACCTTAGTTTGTAGATGTGACAACTTTTGCGCAAACCAATAAATATACAATTATTGACTTTTTTTTTTACCAAAGACATGTGGCTGAATACATTTTAGCCTAAATGTATGACTAAAATTGAGTTTATTGGATTTTTCTAATAACAAAAAGTAGAAAATATCATTTTTTTTCAAAATTTGCGGTCTTTTTACGTTTATATCGCAAAAAATAAAAATCGCAGAGGCAATCAAATACCATCAAAAGAAAGCTCTATTTGTGGGAAGAAAAGGACGCAAATTTTGTTTGGGTACAACATTGCATGACCGCGCAATTACCAGTTAAAGCAGCGCAGTGCCAAAGTGTAAAAAGACCTCTGGTCATTTACCAGCAAAATGGTCCGGTCTGAAAGTGGTTAAGTAGCAACAGCAATCTTTTTTTTTTGTTTTTATCACCTGTCACGATGGGGTTACATTTTTTTTAAATTGGCCCTTATAGTACCAAAAATATCAGTTAATCTCTACTATAAGAGGTTATTCATGCTGCAAAACAGAAAATGGTGACAGTAATTATATATATATATATATATATATATATATATATATATATATATATATATATACACATATATACACACATATATACACACACACCTTACATTATATAAATTATATACAGTGGAGTCATTTCAGAACTTTTTCCACCTTTAGGCTGGGTTCACACCGCTGCGGGGGGAGAACCGGATGTGATTCGCACAGCAAATCACATCCGATCTCCGTAGCGCTGCGAGTTCAGCCATACAGATAGTATGGCTGAACTCGCAGCGGTCCCGCAGCAAACTCGCACGGGACCCTTTTTTGGGTCCGCAACGGAATCGGATCGCATGGGGGTTCACACCATGCGATCCGATTCCTGTGCGAGTCGGCAGATCGCACTGCGATATGCCGACGGATCTGGGGGTGTCATTAACATAACATTGACACCCCCAGCCGTCCGCATAGGGCAGTGTGAACTGCCGGCGGGAGGTATGCGATGCGGGAAAACGCCGCGGATTCGCGGCGTTCCCGCATCACAGCAATGTGAACCTAGCCTTAAGGTCACCTATAAACTGTACCAGTGTGGATATAAATCAATGATTTAAAATACAATCAGATTTTTTTTTGATTTAAAAATAATTTTTTTGATTTTTATCAAATTTATTTTACTAAAAAGCTTTTGGAGTAAATATATCTAAATATAAATTTATATTTAAGATACATTAATAATTGTGTTTATTCAACATGAAATGGAGCTTAGTTATTACTTAATAGAGCATGAGGCTGTATATTCTGCAATATTTACATTTTTGGTAAACTCATTCAATAAGTCCAAGCTCTGCAAGCTGAGATAACATGATGCATTCACATAATTTCACAGTAACCATGTGATAAACCAAAGTTTAGGAATATTCCTTTATCCCATAGTTTTGCAAATCTATGCACACTACAAACTGTATGATTAAATCAGTTCTGATAATCGTTGTTATACTAATAACCTGACATTATTCTAAAAAGGAAACCTAAATTTTGTTTCCAAATATTAAAGATTCTAACTACCAGCAAGAATGAGTCCTTGCATTTAAAGAGAACCTGTCATTTCAGATTCATCATGGCAGCACCTGTTAGCGGGCATCCACTCACCTGCTGCCACCAGGTGCCTCACTTTGGTGTGTCACTGCCGCATCACCAGCCGCCCCATCAAAGTGAATGGGACTCTCGGTGAGTCAACAGCGAGTCAGAAGAGGAGCTGCTGCAGGACAGATGACAGTTGCTCTTTAACCAATTCAATACAAAGCATTTGCACCCCCCTTCCTGTGCAGGCCAATTTTCAGTTTTCAGCACCGTTGCATTTTGAGGGGCAATTGCGCGGTCATACAACACTACACCCAAATGATTTCCCACCACAAATAGAGCTTTCTTTTGGTGGTATTTGATCACCTCTTTGGTTTTTATTTTTTGCGCTATAAACAAAGAAGAGTGACAAGCTTGGAAAAAAAAATTAAAAAAAATTTTCCTATAATAAATATCCAAATTAAAAAAAAAAAAAAAAAAAAAAAAAAAAACACACATTTTTTCCTCAGTTTAGGCCGATATGTATTCTATATATTTTTGGTAAAAAAATAAATAAATAATTATTGCAATAAGCGTATATTGATTGGTTTGCGCAAAAGTTATAGCGTCTACAAAATAGGGGGATAGATTTATGTTATTTTTATTGTAATTTTTTTTACTAGTAATGGCAGCGATCTGTGATTTTTATCGTGACTGTGACATTGCGGCAGACACATGGGACACTTATGACACTATTTTGGGACCGTTCACATTTATACAGCGATCAGTGCTATAAAAATGCACTGATTACTGTATAAATGTATAAAATATTCATAAAATAAACTCCGAAGTGATAAAAAAAAATCTGCAGTATAAACTCACTAGTGACAGTGAACCAAAAATAAATGTGATAATAGTAGGGGTGCAACGGATCAAAATACTCATGGATCGGATCGTTCCTCGGATTAGAGTCACGGATCGGATAATTTTTCGGATCAGCAAATAACTGAATTTGCAAAAACCTGTGAAAATGCCACCACCATATAGTCCCCACTGCAATATACATCTCCCCCACTGTAATATCCACGTCATCTCTTCTTCTCAGTTTAGCCCGATATGTATCCTTCTACATATTTTTGGTAATATAAAATCGCAATAAGCATATATTGATTGGTTCGCGCAAAATTTATAGCGTCTACAAAATAGGAGATACATTTATAGCATTTTTTTTAATTATTTTTTACTAGTAACAGGGGTGTGTAGATGTTTTACATGCACTGTATGTATGTGTGTGTATATATATATATATATATATATATATATATATATATATATATATATATATATATATATATATATATATATATATATATATATATATATATATATATATATTAACAGAAGAAGTTGGATATACAGTCAGACATGAAGCTATATGAAGTGTGGAGGGTGGATATAAATCTTTTTTTGAATAAATAGAATCATTTTAACAACTTACGCACCGCCTGACATCGTTATACGTCGGCACTTTGAAGAGGAGGAGTATCATTGTTATGGCAGCAGATAGCTGCCATAACCCTGTTATCCTCTTCTACAGCGGGCAGTCCTCTTTCAGATAAAAGTGGTCTCTGCGGCAGATTTGCCGCAAAATCACTTTTATTGGGGTGGGAGTGGGGCCCTTTCCCGCTGAGCTCAGGAGGTCTCTTCCGCTTACCGAAGCCACCGGCAGTGACGATCGGGTCCTTTCTCCTGCTTGGCTGGCTGCCGGGTGAGGGGAAGATGGCCCCTACTCGGCTCCATAGTATTGACTAGCGGAAGCGACTTTAAACATCACTTCCTCCCAATGCTCTTAAAGAAGAATTTTTTTCTTCTTCAAATCACTTTTTTTTTTTTTTTTTTTATTGCATTTTAGTGTAAACATGAGATCTGGTCTTATTGTCCCCAGATCTCACATTTTAAGGAGGTCCTGTCATGCTTTTTTTTCTATTACAAGGGATGTTTACATTCCTTGTAATAGGAATAAAAGTGACCCATTTATTTTATTTTTTTAAAGTAACACAAAAAAAATTAAAAAGTAAAAGAAGAAAAAACAATGAAATAAAAAAAATTTAAAGTGCCCCGTCCCGACAAGCTTGCATGCAGAAGCGATTGCAAACATGAGTAGCGCCCACATATCAAAACACACATGTGAGGCATCGCTGCGATCTTTATAACGAGACAAATAATTCTAGCCCTAGACCTTCTACTTGGTGTAACATTATCTTTCACAATATAAAAAAAAAAATTGGGCTAACTTTACCGTTTTCTTATTTTTTATTAAATAAAGTGTATTTTTTCCCCCAAAAAAGTACGTTCGTAAAACTGCTGTTCTAATACGGTGCGACAAAGTATTGCAACGACAACATGCCATTTTATTCTCTAGGGTGTTAGAAACCATGTTTGGGGGTTCTAAATTTTCTAGCAAAAAAAAGTATATACCAGATTCAACATCTAATAGTATATACAATATATCTCTTCTTTCTGTTATTCTCAGAGTGGATAAGAGATTTTGCCCCCTAACCATATAGTTCAGGGGTGTCCAAACTTTTTTCAAAGTGGGCCGGATTTGATGAAGTGAACATGCCTGAGGGCCGACCATTTTGCCTGACATTCTTTGAACCATTGAAAATTCGGTCTAAGTGTGTCCATCCGAGCGCTAATACACGGCCCAACAAGAATTCTCTTGCCTTTGTCGCACTCGTTCCCAACACACAGACGAATGCTCTGCACTTTAGGGGGCACCGTTAATTCTTAATGGTACCCCACACATTGGAAAATGTAGGGTGCTTTTGGTGCAGTGCAATAATAAAAAAATAAAAAACACACAGACACATGTGCACACGCACACACACACATACAGACACATGTGCACACGCACACACACACATACAGACACATGTGCACACGCACACACACACATACAGACACATGTGCACACGCACACAGACACATGTGCACACGCACACAGACACATGTGCACACGCACACAGACACATGTGCACACGCACACAGACACATGTGCACACACACATACAGACACATGTGCACACACACATACAGACACATGTGCACACACACAGACACGTGTGCACACATGTGCACTCACACAGACACATGTGCACTCACACACATGTGCACTCACACACATACAGACACATGTGCACACACACACACACACACACATACAGACATACATGCACACAAATACAGACACATGCATACACATACATACATACACACACATGAATAAAGGCCTTTTTAACACGAATCTAGCTTGTAGTACAGTACCTTTGCAGCTTCCTCATTCAGCCGGGTACTGCACTGTAGGGGGAAGCAGAGAGCACAGCACAATCCTCTGCACTTTACTTTCACTTTTGAAGCTCACGGAGCTTCTCACAGTGTCGGGGGTCGGCTGATCTGACAGCCCTGATCCCGCAGCACAATAAATTGAGAAAGAGCAGGCGGGCCGTTCAAAACCGGACCGCGGGCCGCAGCTGGCCCGCGGGCCGGACTTTGGACATGCCTGATATAGTTGGTTATTTATATTTACCACTGCATAGAGATATTTAAGAATAAATTGTCTTTTTTTTAAACTTGACATATTAACTACATTAAACACCACACTTTTTTTTTTGTAAGGTTATTAACCGATTAATCGGTTAATCAAAACAATAAAATCGGTCAACTAATCAATTAACATTGTACCCCTGCCCATTCACCCAAAACAAAAATTGGCAAAAATAAACACAATACACAGGTTTTTGAAGTATTTTATTAAGGCAGCTCCGGCGTCTCTTCCGATTTCTTTTCCTCTCTCTGGCTCTTCCCTCTTCTGCCGGTCCTTTTCACTCCACTGTCTCCTCACTCCACTGTCTCCTCACTCCACTGTCTCCTCACTCCACTGTCTCCTCACTCCACTGTCTCCTCACTCCACTGTCTCCTCACTCCACTGTCTCCTCACTCCACTGTCTCCTCACTCCACTGTCTCCTCACTCCACTGTCTCCTCACTCTTTTGCTGGATCTTCACCCTCTGTTCTTCTGATGCGGACTCAAAGCAATCTCCTGGTGTAATGCTGGGTCCGCTGCGTGTAACGACTTATATTGGTAGCTTGGGGCGGGGCCACCCACTGACGTTATCCGGATGCCCCGCCCCTTGTGATATCATCCCCTGGTGCATGATGGGGTGATGGTGTCACAAGGGGTATGGCCTCCGGATGACATCAGTGTGTGGCCTCGCCCCATGCCAATATAAACCATTGCATAAGGCAGACCCAGCATTACACCGAGGATGGCATTTTAGTCAACATCAGAAGAACAGAGCAAGAAGACAGCGGAGAGAGAAGAGCGCAGAGAGAACTACTGAAGAGGGAGTAGGACCGGCAGAGGTATAAGACATCACCAGAAGAGGGAGAAAAGCTGGAGCGGGGAAAATAAATCAGAAAAGATGCCGGAACTGCCTTAATAAAATACTTTAAAAACCTGTGTACTGTGTAAGCGGCGAAGATGACTGGAACGCAGCAGGAGAGGGTGGGGTACCTCTCTCGCCACCAAGTGATCTTGCGGCGAGTCTGCCGCAGAGACCACATTTATCTGAAAGCGGACTGCCCACTATTTGTAAAAATACCGGGGTTATGGCAGCTATCTGCTGCCATAACCCCAGTATTCAACGCCAAAGTAGCGATGTATATCGATGTCAGGCGGTCCAAAAATGTAAAAAAAAAAAAAAAAAAAATCATCAATTCAGGTCAATATGTATTCTGCTACATATAATAATCCAATAAGTGTGTATTGATTGTAGATGCTATAACTTTTAGGCAAACTAAACTATGGGATATATTTATGGAATTAATTTTTTTTACTAGTAATGGCAGTGATCAGCTACAGCGGGACTGTGCTATTGTAGAGGACAAAATGGACACTGACACTTTTTTGGGGACTAGTGACATTATTACAATGATCAGTGCTAAAAATATGTACTGTTACCGTGCTAATGACACTGGCTGGGAAGCGATTAACATCAGGGGCAATCAAAGGGTTAATTGTGTGCCTGGCTAGTGTTTTACTGTAGTGTGGGAGGTGCTTTTACTAGAGGAAGGCATGCATCCATGTCCCTGCTTAGGAACACAGGATCCATGCCTTCCTTACTGAAAAAAAATGGCAATCTGCCTTGTTTACCTAGGCAGAGCGCCCATTTTGCTGGTGTACTGAACGATCAGTGGGTTGCTGGCAGATATTGAGTCCGCAGGTCCTGCTGTGTAGAATCACAGCAGGAGCGAGCCACCGCAGGCATGTGCTCGATACCCGGAAGTGCAGGATGATTAATATATATATATATATATATATATATATATATATATATATATATATATATATATATACACACACACACACACACATCATCCTACACAGCGCAGCTGTCCTGTAGCAGTAAAACTGCTATAGGGCGGTAGACAAGTGGCTATAGAATTACACATGTGGGCGCATACAGTGGCAAATGACAGCCCTCTACCTCACTCCTCTTCCATGCCCACTAACCAGCTAAACACAATGGGGGTGGGAGATTACATGTAGGACCAGAAAATGCATTTCCTGTAGAAAATGCGTGGGAATGCTGAATAGCAATCTCCCTATCTGCTAGCTGCCTGTCCCCTGAACACACTGTAATAAAACATCCTCACTATCTGCTAGCTGCCTGAGTGACAGACAGTGTGAGAGAACCCTTCAAATAAGCCTTAATAAATCCACAACAGTACATGCAATCGAAACAGTGACTTCACCGTTAGAGACCTTTGTGAACGTATCGGTATAAAATTTATGTTGATAAACTTAAAAATGTGGCATGGCAGAAATTTAAAAAAAGAAGTTGGCTGTGCGTTTCGCTGGGAAATGTGAAATTTATATAGGACAGTCAATGGAAGAAAGTGTAGAACTCTTGTCATTTGGATCTCATCCAGGCAAAAGTGAAAGGCGTATCACAAACCTGAGAACATTGCTTGAAACTAGACACACATACCTACATTTTGATGTATAAATCGTGTAGATCTTGTGGGCGTGAGAGCAATTTATATAGAGAAGGAACTAAGATAATTTTTGTAAGGCTCTGTGCTCTAGCTATGACATCAAACACTCTAAGCAGCCCAATAGACACTCTGTTTAATCAATAAAATTTCCTGAAATGATTACTAAACTTAAATAGCTTTTTCACAAAAACTGTAAAAGATATCAAACTGAAAAGATAAAGCCAGATAGCTGAATATTTTGTGAAACAAGTTTGTTTGGCGTCTGTAGGTGAAAGTATGAAGGAGATGAAACTTTTGGGAACGGAAGAAGATTTTAAGGATTTGAAGCATGCTCTCATTCACTTCAATGTTAAAAAAAGTGTTAAAAAGCTTAATATTTTAAAAAGTATAAATAGTAGAAACAATGTTGAAGAAGTCCCATCATTAGCTGAAAGAGCTGGATATTTTAAAAGTTGAATGGTTTTAATAGCTGAAAGTATGCAGACGTTATGCAGAGCCATAAAACGTACGGAATAAAATTAGAATAAAAAAAATGCTGCTGATGCATTCCCACTAATAATGAAGAGTTCACCTCCCTCTTATTTTAAGACACAGGCTGGAGGAGCGCGAAACAGCCTATGACAGGTAGAAATCCTCCAGCACCACGTTACTGCCATAAATAATAAATGGTTTGATTTCAAATATATATTTGTATGACAATTTAAAACAGCTTATTAATACAATTTATTTTTACTCTGTATTCCAAAGGCTTTTTTTTTTTTTTGAATAAATGTGACCAGCAGCAGAGCTCCTCCTGCTTATATCGGGGGGTAAGGGAGTTGGTGGGACTTTATATGAGTCCTATATTATATATAAAAAGACAGAGAGAGCGGGACTTTAAATGAAGTATGCAAGGGACAGGGTAATATAATAAATTATTGTAATAAACATATCTATGATATATAGTATTTTATTGTACATTATTAATTCATAGATAACTATATTTCATTTTTAGGAAAACATACATATATATATATATATACACACACACACACACACACACACACACACACATATATAGAACCCCCAAGAATTATATATTTTTTTAGCAGAGATCCTAGGGAATAAAATTGTTGCAATATTTTGTCACATAATATTTGAGCAGCGGCCTTTCAAACGCAATTTTTTGGGAAAAAAAACGAAAACAGTAAAGTTGGCCCATTTTTTTCATCCAAAAGTTTTGCTTACCTGTTTTTGTGCACTTAATATTATATATATATATATATATATATATATATATATATATATATATATTATTTTTTATTTTTAATCTAAATTATACATACAAGTGAACTGATTGGAGGTTTGTTTTGTTTAATAAATGTTTAAATGTAAGAAATTTTCTGCATCACTTATTACTTAAGACTTCTTTCACATTGGAGCGGGCAGGCGTTGACGATAAAGTGCTGCTAGTTTTAGCGGTGCTTTACCGCAATTTTAGCAGCGCTATTCGGCTGCTAGCAGGGCACTTATAACCCAGCTAGCGGCCGAGGAGTTAAATGCGCCCGTGAAGCGCCGCTGCCAAATCGCATTGCAGGCATTTCGTCAGTGGTGCCCATTAATTTCAATGGGCAGGAGCGGTGGAGGCGCGGTATACACCGCTCCAAAGATGCTGATTGCAGGACTTGTTTATTTATTTTTTTTATTACGTCCTGCCAGCGCATCGCCTCAGTGTGAAAGAACTGGTGCTTTCACACAGGCTGCAGGGGAGCCGTTTTGCATTCACTTTACAGGTGCTATTTTTAGCCCAAAAGCGCCTGAAAAACGCCCCAGTGTGAAAGATGTCTAACTGTTAGATTTTAGGAGATAAAAAAATCGGCAACATATATCGGCCATCGACCGCCGCAATTTCTAAATATCGGCATCGGCCAGAGAAAAACCCATATCGGTTGACCTCTAGTATGGGGCCAAACTTCAGTATCTCCGTAGGCGGTGACTTACATTTTTTTTTTTTTTTTTTTTTTTACAGGTTAACCATTTAGTTACAGAAGAGGTCTTGTGCTAGAATTATTGCTCTCGCTCTAATATACGCGGCGATACCTCACATGTAGTTTGGACGTCATTTACATATGCGAGCGCGACTTACGTATGCGTTCGCTTCTGCGTGCGAGCAGGGATTTTTTATTTATTTTTTTAACATTTTTCCTTTAACAAATTTATTTTGATCACTTTTATTCCTATTACAAGGAATGTAAACATCCCTTTTAATAGGAATGGTGCGGGACAGGTCCTCTTTATGGCGAGATGTGAGGTCTTTAAGACCCCACATCTCTCCTTCAGGCTGGAAAACATCAGATCAAACAACACAATTTGATGCTTTTCGAACCGGGATTTCGGCTTTGTTCACTTGTGTGGCCCGCACAGGACGTCATAACGTCGCGTCCGGGCCTCCAAGGATCACAGAGATTGCCGGGGACCGATCTGTCCCTCGGAAATCTCTATGCCTCTCTTCAGATTCTTTCTCCAGATCCCCGATCGCACGGGAGAGCCCGGAGAAGCACTGGAGGGCAGTGGGGACACTGTCCCTCTCTGAACAGCCGATATGATCATTCTTATTGTGCTCAGAATTGCAGACTCTAAAAAAACGATATCTGGATGATGCCTGTAGCTGCAGGCATCATTCAGATATCTACACTGAAAGCCGAGGGCGCCATATGAAGGCCTGCGGTATGGAAATGATTAAAGTGTTGCCTATGGAGATGTTTAAGTACTGTCGTTTGTTGCCAATCCACGAGTGTGTGCAATTTTAACCACTTGACAACTGGGCACTTAAACACCCCTCGTGACCAGACTCATTTTCATCTTTTGGTGCTCTCACACTTTGAATGACAATTACTCAGTCATGTAACACTGTACCCAAATACATTTTTTGTCCTTTTTTTCACACAAATAGAGCTTTCTTTTGGTGGTATTTAATCACCTCTGGCTATAAATGAAAAAAAGACCGAAAATTTTGAAAAAACGCATTTTTCTTTGTTTCTGTGATAAAATTTTGCATTTTTTTTATTTTCATGAATTTTGGCCACAATTTATATGGCTACATATCTTTGGTAAAAATAACCCAAATTAGTGGATATTATTTGGTCTTTGTGAAAGAGAGTCTACAAACTATGATGCAAATCATACAAAATTGATCAAATCTGATGTACTGGTGGCCTATCTCATTTCTTGTAACCCAAACAAGCCAGGAAAGTACAAATAACCCCCAAATTACCCCTTTTTTGAAAGTAGACATTCCAAGGTATTTAGTAAGAGGCATGGTGAGCTTTTTGGTGTTGTAATTTTTTTCCCACAATTGTCATTGTAATAGGTTATTTCTCTCACATGGCATATGTATACCACAGATGATGCCCCAAAATAAATTCTGCTACTCCTCCTGAGTATTACAATACCACATGTGGTTTCCATAGCCTAGCCACTTAGAGAGGCCCAACATGCAGGGAGCGCCGTCACGTGTTCTAGGAGCATAAATTACACATCTAACTTGTTGACTACCTATTACACTTTTAAAGGCCCTGGAGCACCAGGACAGTGACACTGACGTGGCACTGATGACACATGACACCGATATGGCACTGATGGCACGTGGCACTGACAGATGGCACTAATACGTGGCACTGATACGTGACACTGATGACAGATGGCACTAATACGTGGCATGACACGTGACACTGACAGGTGGCACTGATGACAGATGGCATTATACGTGGCACTGATGACAGATGGAACTTATACATGGCACTGATGACAGATGGCACTGATAGGTGGCACACTGGGGCAAATGGCACTGACAGGTGGCACACTGGGGCAAATGGCACTGACAGGTGGCACACTGGGGCAAATGGCACTGACAGGTGGCACACTGGGGACAAATGGCACTGACAGGTGGCACACTGGGGACAAATGGCACTGACCGGTATCACACTGGGGACAGATGGCACACTGGGGAAATTACTTACGGCTGCTGCAGCCGCTAATCTCTCCCTCCTCACACTCTGTCTGTGTGAGGAGGGAGAGCCGGCGATGAGAGATGATCTCATATGTTTACATATGAGATCATCTCTCATTGGGCACGCCGATCGCGTTGTAAACGGTCGCTGTGATTGGCTGTTTACAGCGATCTGTAACTGGCTGTGTCCAGGGGACACGGCTAGCACAGAACTTCCCTGATGCACGCTCACGGGAGCACACATTGCAGAAGTAAAACAGGAGGCCGTCCAGGGACAGCCTCCCGGCAATTGGCGTCCGCTCTGCAGCCTTCTTTCGGCTATAGAGCGGACGCCTAGTGGTTAAAGCTTAACAGGTTAGGTATCTATTTACGTTTTCATTTTATTTTTATTTAGTGAAGTGTATTTTTTCCAAAAAGGTTACATTTGAAAGAACGCTGCGCAAATACTGTGTGACATAAAATATCGCAATGACCGCCATTTTACTCACCAGAGTCTCAGATATAGATATATATATATATATACACACTACCGTTCAAAAGTTTGGGGTCACCCAAACAATTTTGTGTTTTCCATGAAAAGTCACACTTATTCACCACCATACGTTGTGAAATGAATAGAAAATAGAGTCAAGACATTGACAAGGTTAGAAATAATGATTTGTATTTGAAATAACATTGTTTTTACATCAAACTTTGCTTTCGTCAAAGAATCCTCCTTTTGTAGCAATTACAGCATTGCACACCTTTGGCATTCTAGCTGTTAATTTATTGAGGTAAGCTGGAGAAATTGCACCCCACGCTTCTAGAAGCAGCTCCCACAAGTTGGATTGGTTGGATGGGCACTTCTGGCGTACCATACGGTCAAGCTGCTCCCACAACAGCTCAATGGGGTTCAGATCTGGTGACTGTGCTGGCCACTCCATTACCGATAGAATACCAGCTGCCTGCTTCTGCTGTAAATAGTTCTTGCACAATTTGGAGGTGTGTTTAGGGTCATTGTCCTGTTGTAGGATGAAATTGGCTCCAATCAAGCGCTGTCCACTGGGTATGGCATGGCGTTGCAAAATGGAGTGATAGCCTTCCTTATTCAGAATCCCTTTTACCCTGTACAAAGCTCCCACCTTACCAGCACCAAAGCAACCCCAGACCATCACATTACCTCCACCATGCTTAACAGATGGCGTCAGGCATTCTTCCAGCATCTTTTCATTTGTTCTGCGTCTCACAAACGTTCTTCTTTGTGATCCAAACACCTCAAACTTGGATTCATCCATCCACAACACTTTTTTCCAGTCTTCCTCTGTCCAATGTCTGTGTTCTTTTGCCCATCTTAATCTTTTTCTTTTATTGGCCAGTCTCAGATATGGCTTTTTCTTTGCCACTCTGCCCTGAAGCCCAAAATCCCGCAGCCGCCTCTTCACTGTAGATGTTGACACTGGTGTTTTGCGGGTACTATTTAATGAAGATGCCAGTTGGGGACCTGTGAGGCATCTGTTTCTCAAACTAGAGACTCTAATGTGCTTATCTTCTTGCTTAGTTGTGCAACGCGGCCTCCCACTTCTTTTTCTACTCTGGTTAGAGCCTGTTTGTGCTGTCCTCTGAAGGGAGTAGTACACACCGTTGTAGGAAATCTTCAATTTCTTTGCAATTTCTCGCATGGAATAGCCTTCATTTCTAAGAACAAGAATAGACTGTCGAGTTTCAGATGAAAGTTCTCTTTTTCTGGCCATTTTGAGCGTTTAATTGACCCCACAAATGTGATGCTCCAGAAACTCAATCTGCTCACAGGAAGGTCAGTTTTGTTGCTTCTGGAAGGAGCTAGACTGTTTTTAGATGTGTGAACATGATTGCACAAGGGTTTGCTAATCATCAATTAGCCTTCTGAGCCAATGAGCAAACACATTGTACCATTAGAACACTGGAGTGATAGTTGCTGGAAATGGGCCTCTATACACCTATGTAGATATTGCACCAAAAACTAGACATTTGCAGTTAGAATAGTCATTTACCACATTAGCAATGTATAGAGTATATTTGTTTAAAGTTAGGACTAGTTTAAAGTTAGCTTCATTGAAAAGTACAGTGCTTTTCCTTCAAAAATAAGGACATTTCAATGTGACCCCAAACTTTTGAACGGTAGTGTATATATATATATATTTATGGGTTCTACGCAATTTTCTAGCAAAAAATACAGATTTTAACTTGCAAACAAATGTCAGAAATAGGCTTGGTCTTGAAGCGGTTATGGGAGCGCTGCTCTTTGGGAGGTGTGTGCCTGGGGAAGCCTTGGAGTATGTTACTTTGGATTCAAGTCCATGTCTCCGCAAAACACACAGACTCTGGGAATCTAGTCCCCAGATCCACATTTAGAGCCTAGATGTCCCATTACCAATGACTACTTCACAGTGAGACTCATAGATGTTAATATCAGCTCAAGCCACCTGTCTGGGGTCTCTTGCTATAACGAGTTTATGGTAAGTAGGTCTCTCCCATAGTGTAACTCCTAAGTGTCTTTCACCCAATATTAATTGTGCCAATTAAGTCAGCTATTGTTTCTATATGTCTGATCATCTCTTGCAGAGGTGATTGATATTACACTGTACCTTGTTATCCAACCATTGTGGAATGTTTACGTTTATGATAATGTGTAATGTACTTTGAATCCAGGGTGGAGGGGCTTGGTGTCTAATAGTCTGGTTGGGCACCGAGTCACCCAGATAGGTAGTTTTTTAACTTAAAATTTATAGTACAGTAAATGTTGGCTTTTGTTTGGCTATGTTGATTGTGTTCCTGTGTACAGTTTGTAAAGTAAGCGTAAAATGATAAGGAGGGGGGAATAGCCTCCTGTGGGGTATAATGTATGTGTCGGAGTTTCAATAAACCGTCATTCCTTTGGATTTTACCTCACATCTTGCCTGTGTATGATGATTGTGGTAAAAAATGCTGGTATTAGCTCTCGGTCTGCTTGCAGCAGTTTGGAGGGCAGGAAGTACGGTTTGGCAGAAGGAAGCACCTAGTCGGGGTGCCAAGCGGTTCCGCCACAGCTTAAATCTCTGGTCTTTGAAAAAACAAACCCAACGTATATCCTCATTCAGAAAATCTGGACTAAAGCCGACAGTCACACATTACAGGGTTCACCAAATACAGTTCCATGTGGTATAATGTCACCTATGCAGAACTGGCAAAATTGCTGGAATAGCTGGTTAAGCAGCCAGCACCTGCTGCATCCTTAACAACCATGATTCATTTTCCGTAAGTCAAAATTTCCCACTAACAGAATGTAAACAAAAGAAAGGCTGGCTTATATATGTACACACACACACACACACACACATACACCTAAATATATATTATAAATATATATAAATAAATAACTAAAACACAGCTTGGGGTCCCCATTGACCGCAATCCATACCAGGCCCTTCAGGTTTGGCATTGATTTTGGGAGAACAAGACCCTTCGTTCTGAGCATGCAGCCCGGCAGGCTAGGAAATGGAACCATACCTGGTGGCCACATGCCCTCAACATGGAGGGGGGATCAGGGAGGAGGACAATTGCCCCTTTCGCAAAACCCTGGCTCAGTGGTGGTGGGAGCGTTGGGAAGGATGACTTATCGCAATCTGGAAGTACATCCCCACCGCTCTCCCCCCCCCCCCCAGATCATTTAAAAACTGCATTTTGTATTTACTAGGGTTATCTTTGTGCAATACTAACATTTGTTTGATGATCTGAATCATTTATGTGTGACAAATATGAAAAAAATTTATATATATATATATATATATATATATATATATATATATATATATATATATATATATATATATATATATATATATATATAAGGAAGGGGGCAAAAACGTATTTACAGCACTGTATAAATCCAAGGCTTTTAATATATTACTATACATTGATAAGAATAATTACATCAAACTGATATTTTTTTTTTAATTCACTACTAGATAAATGGCAATAAGACTATACATGTGTTGTGTAGTAGATATTTATAAAGGAGAGTCTGCATATATAATAAGCAAATCAATGTCCATGTACAGTACATTCATAAAGTCATTTCAAGGCTTTTAAATTTTACCACAATCCACAAATTACATCAAACTGATCTCTTCATTCACAACTCAATTAGAGCTAAGACTATATTTTAAATGTTAGGCAAAAACAAACAATTTTATTGGAAATTTGTGGCAGTTATAATTTAGATCATAAATTAGGCATATGAGTTGGGGAACACTTTAGTATATCTTTTTATCAGCATTGCATCCTCCCACATCCCTTTCCGTTGATAACAGGATGTTGCTGTCATCTACAGTGAATGAATTTTATAAATTTACTGCATGTGCTGCTGCAACTTAAGATAAAAAATACCAACAGTAATTTCACCTAGTCCATACGCAAGTTTCCTTACAATTTTTGTCTGGAGTGGATTTATTTAAATTGCTACAGCTGAAAATGTGCATCCTTTATTCAACCTGGAGGACAGCCAAATACTTCTGCTGAAATTTCCCAACAGTCACCATTCTATCAATTAGCACTACTCTCCCCCCCTACCATCCATCGCTTTGCCAGCTCCTGTCTCCTTCAGCTGCATCTGTCTTTAAAGTGGTTGTAAACCCTTAGGGCCGGTTCACACAGGGGGCGACACGACTTGCCATGCCGCGATCTGACAAGTCGATCCGTTCTGTACAATGGAACCGTTCTGAGAGGAGCGACTCGAGTCGCTCCGACTCAGAAAAAAGGTTCCTGTACTACTTTTGGGCGACCTCGGGGCAACTTGCATTGACTTCTATACAGAAGTCATTTGCAAGTCGCCGCTGAGGTCGCGGCAGGTCGCGGCGAGGCAAGTCGGTGTCGCCTCGCATCGCCCCCTGTGTGAACCGGCCCTTACAACCAACTTTGACCTACAGGTAAGCCTAGATTAAGGCTTACCCGTAGGTCCAAGAAATATCTCCTAAACCTACACGGTTTAGGAGATAATTTGCTGAAAGACAGGCACCGCTGTCTACGGCGCATGTGCCATAGACAGCGGCGTGCAGGCGCACTGAGCACGCCGCTGTCAACGACAATATGGCGCGAATGACATCGGCAGAGCAGCGAGACCCACCGAGAAGATGGATGCTCCGGACTACAGGAGACAGCGGTGACTTCGCTGGCTCCTGTGTCAGGTAAGGGACACATAATGGACTACTATGCGATGCATAGTAGTCCATTATGCTTTACCTTTGCAGGGAATCAAAGAGGAAGTAAACCCATCAAGGTTTACTTCCTCTTTAAAACTACCTTTTCCACATTTTCTACTCACTGCTGCTTACACAACTGGTGCAGTTTTGCACAGGGCAAATGTAAATAAAAAACAAGGAATGTACAGACATATGGCTGTACTCAGAAGTGATGTTACGGTCAGGGCTCAGGCTTGGAGGCCAGTAGCTACAACAGTGGAAAGGTACCTACAGAAACCAACAGGATAAATGCATAAGCAGGTCCCCCTTGGTGGGTGATGCAGGATCACCTGAGGCATGGGGTCCAAGCACTAACCAGTCTTCACCAGAGCTCCGGATGGTGGAGATGGGTTTCATTGCATGTTAGTGCCAGATTGCAATCCTCAGGATTGACCCTAAAGGAGGTGAGCAAACCGGCATCTGGTAGCAGATGGGGATCAAGCAGAAGCATAGTCGGTAAACAATCCAAAGTTTAGTAACAAATAGGATTTTTAAAACAGCTTACCTGTAAAATCCTTTTCTTTGAAGTACAGCAGGGGACACAGAGCCATAGTAGTTACTATGTGAGTTATAGGCCACCTTCAGGTGATGGACACTGGCACGCCCCAAGAGAAAAAGTGCACTCCTTATATAACCCCTCCCATTACTGGGAGTATCTCAGTTTTGTAGCAAAGCAATACACGTGTATACCAAAGAAGGGAGGGACTTCTGTGTCCCGTAAAGTACTTCAAAGAAAAGGATTTTACAGGTAAGCCGTTTTAAAAATCCTATTTTCTTATTGTACATCACGGGACACAGAGCCATAGTAGTTACTATGTGGGATGTCCCATAGCAATGTCAACTGAAGGGAGGGAGACAACAAAAAGTAGGGCAATAAGAGACTAGAGGGCTAATACTGCAGCCTGTGGAACCCTGTGTCCAAGGGCGATAGCCTCATGACCCGTTACATCTATTTGATAGAATCTGGTAAATGTACACACTGTTCCAAATTATAATGCAAATTCTATTTCAGTGTCACAAAGATTAAATAAATATTTTGTTTTTCCGTTTAACTCATGGATGGCATTGTGTCTCAGGGCTCTTTTGATCACTGAAAACAATCTCGAACACCTGTGATAATTAGATTGCCAGGTGTGCCCAATTAAAAGGAAAAACGACTGAGAGTCGGTTTACACAGGGGCAACACGACTTCCAACGCGACTTTTGTAGGCAACTTGGACACGACTTGTCAACACGACTCGGGGCGACTTACAACGCGACTTTAAGTCGCCCCAGGCCAGGCGACTTTGGCCGTGGCCAATCAGAGAGTGAGGTCTCAAGGGGGAACTCCACGCCAAATAAAAAAAAAAAAAAAAAAAAAAAACACACCTCATGGGTTCCCCCTCCGGGAGTATACCAGGCCCTTAGGTCTAGTATGGATTTTAAGGGGAACCCCCCTACGCCAAAAAAAGCGGCGTGGGGGTCCCCCCCACAAGGTCCATACCAGACCCTTATCCGAAGCCTGGCCGGTCAGGAAGGGGGTAGGGATGAGGGAGCGCCCCCCCCCCCTGGACCGTACCAGGCTGCATGCCCTCAACATGGGGGGGTTAGTGCTTTGGGGGAAGGGGGGCGCCCTGCAGCCCCCCCACCCCAAAGCACCTTGTCCCCATGTTGATGAGGACAAGGGCCTCTTCCCTAGAGCCCTGGCCGTTGGTTGTCGAGGTCTGCGGGTGGGGGGGCTTATCGGAATCTGGGAGCCCCCTTTAATAAGGGGGTCCCCAGATCCTGGCCCACCACACTATGTGAATGAGTAAGGGGGTACTTTGTACCCCTACCCATTCACCTGGGGAAAAAGTGTCAATAAAAAAAACACAACACAAGTTTTAAAAGTAATTAATCAGCTCCGGGGGTCTTCTTCTGACTTCTCCGCTCTGTTCAGCCTATTCTCCCGGTGTCCGGTGTCTACTTCCAGGTTCCTCCGCTGTCTTCTTGGAGCTCTTTTACTAGTGGAGGAGGCCGGTCTCCTCCGTCCTCTGTCCTTCTTCCCTCTTCTTCCGATGTTGAAACGGCGCTGTCTTCCGCTGTACTGGCTTGTGCGACGTGCACGGCGACTCATATAGGTATAGAGTGTGGTCACCGGGTGATGTCACATGGTGACGCCGCCCCTTTATGACGTCACGTCCCGGGGCATGCTGGTGACCACGCCCTATACCTATACAAGTCGTCACACAAGCCAGTACAGCGGAAGACGGCGCCGTGTCAACATCAGAAGAAGAAAGAAGAGAGAAGAGGGAAGAAGGAAGAAGGAAGAAGGACAGAGGATGGAGGAGACCGGGCACCTCCGCTAGTAAAAGAGCTCCAAGAAGACAGCAGAGGAGCCCGGGAGAAGACGCCGGAGAGCGGGAGAAGAGGCCGGACACCGGGAGAAGAGGCTGGACAGAGCAGAGAAGTTGGAAGAAGACTCCCGACGTCGGAAGAAGACCCCCAAAGCTGATTAATAAATTACTTTTAAAAAACTGTTGTGTTTTTTTTATTGACACTTTTTCCCCCAGGTGAATGGGTAGGGGTACGAAGTATCCTTTACTCATTCACATAGGGTGGGGGGCCGGGATCGGGGCCCCCTTATTAAAGGGGGCTCCTGGATTCCGATAAGCCTGCTGCCTGCAGACCTCGACAACGGCCAGGGCTATCGGGAAGAGGCCCTTGTCCTCATCAACATGGGGACAAGGTGCTTTGGGGTGGGGGCACACTGAGGAAGATTTCTGCCAAACCCAATCAATCGGATCAAGACAGCAGCTGCTAAAACACCATTAAATAGCAGCAAACAGATATTTGAAGCTGCTGGTGCCCTTGGAGTCCCTCAGACATCAAGGTGTAGAGTCCTTCAGAGTCTTGCAACTGTGCATAAACCTTCCATTCGGCCACCACTAACCAATGCTCACAAGCAGAAACTGCTGCATTGGGCAGAAAAATACATGAAGTGTGCAACCCTGGATGGACCAGATGGATGGAGTAGTGGATGGTTGGTGGACGGCCACCCTTTTCCAAGAAAGGTGCGACGTCAGCTAGGTGGTGGTGGAGTCAAGTTTTGGGCCGGAATCATGGGAAGAGAGCTGGTTGGCTCCTTTGGGGTCCCAGAAGGTGTAAAGATGACCTCTGCAAAGTATGTGGAGTTCCTGACGGACCACTTCCTTCCCTGGTACAGAAGGAAGAACTATGCATTCCGTAATAAAATCATCTTCATGCATGACAATGCACCATCTCATGCTGCAAAGAATACCTCTGCACCAATGGTTGCTATGGGGATAAAGGGCGAGAAAGTCATGGTGTGGCCTCCATCCTCCCCTGCCCTCAATCCTCTTGAGAACCTTTGGAGCATCCTCATGCAAAAGATCTATGAGGGTGGGAGGCAGTTTAAATCCAAACAGCAGCTCTGGGAGGCTATTCTGACATCTTGAAAACAAATTCAAGCAGAAACTGTCTAAAAAATGCACAAGTTCAATAGATGCAAGACTTGTGAAGCTGCTATCAAATAACGGATCCTATGTTAAAATGTAACGTGACTTGTTAAAATGTTTAAAAAGTTGTTCAAAGTTTGATTGAAATAGCTTGATTTCAGTAAATATGCTGCAAACACAACAAATGACAATTTTCATGTCTTTACAACCTATAAAGTGTTTTAAAATTAACTGTGTGTAATAATTTGGAACAGTGCATTGTAAGTTTTTTTATTTTGAAAAAATAAAACGTATCATTAGGAGGTTTGTTCAATAAAATTTGAATTGTACTGTTAAAGAGGAAGTAAACCTTGATGGGTTTTACTTCCTCATCATTTCCCTGCAAAGGTAAAGCATAATGGGCTACTATGCATCGCATAGTAGCCCATTTTGTGACACTTACCTGCAGGGGAAGCACGGGATGTCCCAGTCTTCCTCGCTAGCAGCGAGCGCCCATTCTTCATCCCTCTTCCTTCTGGGGCCATGAACTCCGGCTCTGTGACTGGCCAGAGTCGCGGGAGCAGCCAGTCACGGCATGACCCGAGCTAGAAACAGCATAGTGCGCCCTTTCCAATGCCAGCACATGCACAAAAGAAATCGCCGTACAGCAATTATCAAATATCTCCTAGACCGTGTAGGTCTAAGAGATATTTCAAGCACATACAGGTAAGCCTTAATCTAGGCTTTCCTGTAGATTAAAGTGGTCTGTAATGGTTTACAACCACTTGAATAGATGATAACATGAGAATTATGCTGACTGTTTACATCAATTATTTAGGTAAATGAGAAAAATATCATAATAATGGCATAATAATTTGGAACAGGGTGTATAATCTGAAGACCAAGTTGTGGCCTTACAGATTTGAGCCATGAAGGCTTGGTGATGCACTGCCCAGGAAGCACTAACAGCCCTAGAGGAGTGCGTTTTTATTTGAGAGGGTGGAATCCACCTCTTTAACCATGAGCTTGAACGATTACTAGTCAAATCCATTTAGAATAGTAGATTTCAATGCTGCCTGTCCTCCTTTAGGACTTTCAGACAACACGAATAAAAACATCCATTTTCCGAATCTGAGCAATCGCCTTTCACCAATCGCAGACATTGACTTCTCTCACCACATCAAAAAAAATTGGTGATTTTTCTTCCAAAGAACAGGGTTCTGGAAAAAGGACAGTAGAACAAGATCCTGGTTTAGATAAAAACCTGATACTCCCTTTGGTAAAAAGTTAGGATGAGGACGCAATACTACCTCATCCTTGTGAACCAGAAAAATATGGCTCTTTACAAGAAAGAACAGCCAATACTGATACCCTTCTTGCAGAAGATATGGTTACCAGAAAAAAACTTTCCTTGTCAAAAAAGGACCAAGGGAATATGTTGTATCGGTCCAAAAAAGGTTTCAGGGGTTACTTAACCGGAGATTAAGCCAAGTTACCCCCAGACTAAAGTTATGGACCAAAGAATGCGAAGTGGTTGTTGATATAATACCGATAAGGCTGAGACCTGTCCTTAGAAAGCACTCAAGGCCAGCTTTATTTCTCACCCCATCTGCAGAAAAAAAAAAAAAAAAAAAAATCAAGGACTCTACCTAGACTTATTTCCTGGGGTGCAGCTCCTGGTTTCACACCAGGAGACATACGTTTCCAAGACTCCATAATATAACCATGGAGGCTGGCTCTGCATAAACCAAGGTAGAAAACTACCGAACCTGACAGCCCAGGTATCTTCAGATTGTGGGTCTCAATAGGCAAACCATTAAATTTAGTGTTTGTAAAGTAGGATGGAACTTTGGAATTTGCGAGAGACAATCTGGCCATGAAGGGAGGGTCCATGGGTTCTCTACTGCCATCTCTACGATCTCTGCATACCAAGATTTCCTGGACCCTGCTGGGGGGTCACAAGAATCAACAACTTCCCTTCCTGCTTGATACTGTGAAGAAGGGAATGCACAAATCAGTGAGAACCGATTCCACGGGAATAGCAAGGCATCTGTTCAGCATGCTAGCGGATCCTTTGTTCTAGACACAAAGTTGTCAATCTTTTTTGTTGATCCTGGACGCAAAACAGATCTATGTCTGGGATCCCCCATCCTTGACATATTGACAGGAAGATATCGGGGTGAAGGAACCATTCTCCCAGGAAAAACTGCTGGTGATTCAAGTAGTCCGCCTGCCAATTTTCTATTCCTAGAATTAAACTGCCAATAGGCAAAGTACATTGTTTTCTTCCCAAGATAGAATAAGATTCACCTTTCTCTGGGCCGCACAACTTTTTGTGCCCCCTTAGTGATTAATATAGGCCATTGCTGTGGCATAAACGTATTGACTCCTAGCAGGATAATACCTTAAACTGAATGTTCAGGCCCTCAGAACCAAGTGTTCTGTTAATGGGCAAGGCCATTTCTGATCTAGGCCACTTCTCTTGGACAGCTGCCTCTTTCAGGACTGTCCCCCAATCTAAACAAAAAAAGGTTGGCATATGTTGATACTATTTCCCAGGTAACTGAAAGAAGGATTTTCCCCTTTGCAAATTTTTAGATGTTAACCATAAACTCAGGCTCCGGCGCACTCAGCCTACAGCACCTGGTATTTCCAAGTGGTCTTTCATCTGGGTACTAACCAGGCCTGGCCCTGCTTAGCCTCCAAGATCGGATGAAATCGAGCGCTATCAGGGTGATGTGGCCGTAGGCTTTGAGTCTGACACATTGGGAATATAGAGCTTGAATTCTCTGTTTCAAGCCGATAGGATACTGCTTTGCAGCAGTCTAGAATGAAATTGAGCATAAAGAAGGGCCTCGAATGAAGCCACCATCTTTCCTGACAACGCAAAGTTGAATAGGAGAAAAACCATCTTGCTTCGACTACCTAGATCAGTCCTTTATAGTGCTGATCTTAGCCTGGGGTTTGCATACCCTTTTCTGGGTGTACCTATGATTAGACCCAAGTATTTTCTTCATGTTTTAAAGAAGATTCCTCCTAGGTTGAGAATGTGGCCTAGATATTCCAGGTAGTCGAATGTGGTGACCATACTTTTGGTCAAAGTGGGCTACCGAATGGTTTAACAAGAACAGATCGACTAGGTAAACCATAATTGTTATGCCTTGGGCCCTCATTCTGGCTAGAAAAGGAGCCAGAACTTTGTACTCAAGGTGTAGCAGCTAGATTGGAAAGCAGAGCTACACGTTGAAAAGAAGATTTTCCACTTTGAAAAAAATAAAATATTACTAGTGAGCGAGGAAATAGGCATATGGAGATATGCATCTTCATGTAAAAAGGGGGAGATTATATTCAGCAATTGAATTTTAGATTTTTGAGATCTAGAATGTCCATTTGGATTTAACCAAATCCCAATCTCTGCTCTTACATGGGGCCACCATGGACACCTTTTGCCAAAAGATGATCCAATGCTAGAGAGAAAGATTTATTTTTCTCTGGATCCTTAGGAAAGTTTGATCTGAGAAAAAACGAGGAGACGGAAACTCTTGGAACTCCAGTTTGTATGTTGGAGCCATTGAGGAAGTCCCGCATTCATCTTGATATTCATTCTGCCAGATCCCTGAGAACTGTAGAAGAATTCTCCCTATTGAGCAAGCGGGGGTACCTCCTCATAAGGGGGCTACAGTATCTTGTAGGCTTCCTCCCTCAAGACTTCTCAGGGTTAACCCCAGGAACAAAAGGATTACCCTTTGAAACTGACAGCAGAGGCTGTCATGACTGCCTGGAGGCTGATGTCCCTGGCACAGAAGAAGGAACTTTGAAATAAAAAATACCATTATTCCTTCACTTAAAAAGGCGAAGGGGTATCTTTCTTTTGCTAGAAATTCTTTGGCTATATAAAAAATATCCCCAGATAGCTGTCTTACTGCAAAAAGGGAAGACTAGCCAGGAGCTTCTCGCATGATGCTTAGCGAAGGCGTAATCTGTCATAGCAACTATTGCAACCATAAAGCTGCCTCCTGGACATGCTGAGCAGGATAACCTTAAATACCTGTTAAAACTGGATTCTCAACTAATTCTTGTCAACATAGGCTAAGACACTCAACCTGCCAGAGAAAAAAAGGGTTTTCCTTTTTTTTTTTTAAATAGGAATTCCAACCTTTTATCCATTGGATCCCTAAGCATTTGAGTAATGTCTGCCGGACAATTCAAGCTTACTCACAAAGGATATAGTTGCTTTAATTGCTGATATACCCCGCTTAGTGAATTTTCTCTATCATAGGATAAAGTGTGAAAACTTTTTAGAATGGAAAATAATGCTTATCTGGGTGATCCTCCAGATACAAAAAAAAAACATTCCCAATAAAGAATGGTCAGGAAAAAGCATGCACAGCTTGAAGAGGCTTTAGCGAACCCAAACACTCAGTTAAGGGTACATAAATGTGGAGCGGATCATTCAGCAAGAAATTGTACCATGTTACAGATAGTGAAAGCTGACTCTCCCATAATTGACACCTCAGAAGAGGAGTGATCAGCCTCACCATGGTCCCCTGAGGGAATCGTCTTCTCCTGCCTCTAGTTCCTCAGTCTGAGGGTCTTAGGCCGAATTTGAATGGTTCCATTTTCCTAAAAGACACTTTGAATGGCTAGCCCCAGAAAGGATTGCTCCAGTGGAGCTCAGCACAGCACATCTATACTCGTGACCAACACCTTAGACACTGGCGTAAAAACTGAGATACTCCCAGTAGTAGGAGGGGTTATATAGGGAGTGCACTTTTTATCTTGGGGCGTGCCTGTGTCCATCACCTGAAGGTGGCCTTTAAACCACATAGTAACTACCATGGCTCTGTGTCCCCCGATGTACGATAAGAAAAGTGGTTGCCGGTTAGGATAGAGCGAAAGTGTAGTCAAGGTAAGCAGCCAGTGCTAGTGCAGATACAGACGACAGGAGCAAGATTTTTGCTGGAGAAGATCACAATAATCTGGCAAACAGGAAGTGCAAAGACAAGGTAGAAAGTAAGGTTGTCCAAAAGGGAGCTTTCCAGCATTTCAGGTGGCACAGTAAGAAGATCTACTGCCAGAAGGAATAGACGTCCTGGGTTCAGATTCAGATCCTGACAAGGGGATGGTATAGAGCAGGGGTAGCAACCCGGGGCCCTCCTGCTGTTGTGGAACTACATTTCCCACGAGGCACTGCAAAGCTGGCAGTTACAATTATTCCCAGAAGCATGATGGGAATAACTTGTAGTTCTAAAACAGCTCGAGGGCCCCAGGTTGCCTATCCCTGGTATAGAGGAAAGAGATTATTGCAACAGATATTGCAATTTAGGGACATGAAGGAGTGAACAGAAGGAATGGAAAAAAGGCAAAAACACATGCTATATGATTTGGTATATGGTTTATACTTATTCATACACCACACACACGCACACACAGGTGAGAAGAAATCAATGCTAACACAGAGAACCTTTCACACCCATCCAACCACAAATTAACCTACCAGTATTGCCACCTTAAGGGAATGGGAGATATTTATCAATTCTGTCATATAGGTAGGTAATGCTAAACAGAAGCAGTAAGGCCCCTTTCACACTAGCAGACCGATTGGGTCCGCCTGTATGTTTTTTTTTTTTTAAGGCAGAGCAGACCGGACCCTCCAGTCTCCTTATGGAGTGGCCTATACCTGATCCGATCTGCTAAAAAAAGGAGGTTGGTTATCCATTCCCCATTCGTCTGGTAAATCAGATCAGGTGGCAGTCATGTGTAAACAGACAGGTGGCCTATTTACATCTGATCACGCATAAGACAGCTCCCCTACTGAGCAAGCAGACTCCAACCCAGCACACCTTGTGTGGAAGGGGCCTAAGATTTGAGTGCATTACACTTAGGCAGCATCATTTGAGTTCTATGAAGGACAATGTGGAGGATTTCCAGGCTTTTGCAATTGTCCCTTTTTGCTGCATAGATATGCATCAGGAGACATTTGCCTGGATTTCTATAGAAAAGTATCACTCACGGTTCATATGGTATTGCTTTGCCTAATGCTATATGTTTTGAATATATGACACATCCCACCATATGCAGCTATATGTGCAGAGGGCTGTACTGCCCCATAAAGGGGTGTCCCCTCCCCCCCAAATTAAGTCAGCAGCTACACATACTGTAGCTGTTGACTTATTAGGACACTTACCGGTCCTTGGAATCCAGCGAGGTTGGCACCCCAGCCGCTGTTTCTGATGCGTCGATGGTTGTTGGGAGTCAGGGCTAGCAATAATCTCAAGTGAAATCCGTCAGCCTGATTGAGCAACTTGGTAAAATTCAGCCAGCCATACACAGTTTGAATCTCAGCCGAACCGGTCGAGATTCAAACAAAATGGGAACAGGAGATCCTGCAGTCAGCCTAAGCATTTTCTTTAGATGGATCCAATCCTCCTATGTCAGACTGCAGGATCTCTTGTTCCCATTTTGTTACATATGTGAGAAAGGGGTAGTCAGAGTGGGAGTACAGAAGAGAGTTAAAGTCTAAAGCCTGAGGATTGGAGAGGCATGTGGCAGAGGTAAAAAGGGAGCCAGAGTACCTTTTGGTTTTTGGAATGCAGATATAAAGTGTTTAATTTCTAGGCAACAGAATATTTCCTGGGTAGGATATGATATTTTTCTTTCGAATAGGCAAAGTGTAAAAGTAACCCAGCAAATTTTATAGAAGGTGATAAGGTTGTTTTTCATTCACTGCATAAAAGGACAGTGGTTTAGAAATGCCAAAAGAGAAAAAGGTGGCCCATAAATGATTGTAAGGGTGAATCATAATGTATTAGGGTGTCTGGTGCCATGTCTTAATAGGAGATATGATTGGGTTTCCTATATGACCTTTTGTGTGCCAGTATCCACAGGAGGTTATTTATCCCAAATCGGAGAGCTAGCATAGGCCTCCAAAAAAGACCCACAATTTAATAAATTGCAGCTCAACAGTTTTTAGATGTGAGGGCTTTTATTTTTCAGGCTTTTTTCCTCTATATTTTCACCTGGTGATCCAGACAGTAAGCCTGGTATTTTTCAACTTCCTTTAAAAAAAACAAGCTGTCCAGCAAAGGTGTTAATAAGAGAGATAGAGACAAACCATTTAATACTGATAGGGGTGCTTCTATGCATGTAAATCCTTTATCCCCAAAAGAAAAAGAAAAAAAAACACTTCTCTAGCTGATTAACCACTTTAGCCCCAGAAGGTTTTACCCCTTAATGACCATTTCACACTGAGGCACTAGAAATAGCGCCTGTAAAGCTCCTGAAAACTGCCTCCCATGCTGCCTGAATGTGAAAGCCAGAGTGCTTTCACACTGGGCGGTGTGCTTGCGGGACGTTAGAAAAAGTCCTGCAAGCAGCATCTTTTGGGCGGTCTGGGGAGCGCTGTATACAACACTCCCAAAACACCCCTGCCCATTGCAATGAAGTGCCTGAAAAGCACTTCAGAAGCGCAGCAACATGGACATTTTTAACGCTAGCTTCCAAAAAGTGCCACTTAAACAGCTCTAAAGTGCTGCTAAAATGGGAAGCGCTTTAGTGCTAGTGTGAAAAGGGGTCTTAGTACATTACTAGCATGATCACCAGATGAGAAGGAAAGAATGTCTACTGTAAAAAAAAAAAAAAAAAAAAAACTAATGCAACCACTTCACCTACGGATTGATAAACTGTAATATATTGTACTCATCTTTTATTAATTTTTTTACTAGCACAGAAAGCAAAGCGAATGATGAAGTCGGTTAGAGGAGTGGTTTACGAGTAACAATAGTCTCAGGGGGAAACAGTAGAGAACAGGCACAAGAAGTGCAAAACACTCTTCTGACAGCTGCAATGGAATGCATTTCACTCACTAACTGCAAATAATCAATCCCTGGCTAACCTTTGAGATTTTAATCCTCTCGCTGTCAGGTCCATGCATCGTACAGACACACTCTGCCACCGGGGTTGTGTGTAAATCTGACAAGCCGACTCCTGCCTGTCAGATGGAAGCAGTCCAGTGCCGACTGCTTACACACACCCCCGGTAACGTGCTGCGCCCCCCCCCCCCCCCCCCATCTGCTTTGCAATACATTCAATGGAGCACAAGGGAGAAATCCAGGATTTTAGAACCTGGATGTTTCATTAACCACTTGACAACTGGGCACGTAAAATCCCCTCCTGCCCAGACCAATTTTCATCTTTCGGTGCTCTGACACTTTGAATGACAATTAGTCATGTAACACTGTACCTGTGACCAACGCGGGTGTCAGATCCCTGCCCTCCTCGCTAACTGGCGACAAAGGACCGGCCAACCTCACACCCCGCTGTCACTTACGTAACAATGCCACACTCAGCTGCACCCAGCACAAAGATTTTCCAGCTTGCGGGACCACAATCTAGGTGCGGGCAGCCTGAGAGCGATTGTCACTGGGCTAATTACACAATTAACCCTTTAACTGCCACCACCCCTGTTTAAAAGACAGAGCCGGGGGGACTCGTAATTTTAGCAATACCAATTATAAGTTTAGAATAAGCGCCTGCAACACACACTGCCACCACAAACAGGTCTGCTCAGTGCCTTACTCTACCACAGTAGCGCCCTTTTAAGAGACAGGTTCGTTTATAGTTTGCATCAAGAGCTTTAAAGACAAGGTTAACACTTTTCAACATAAGTGTTTATTATGAAAAGGTCTAGGTTGGTGCCAATAAAACATTTACAGAACAAGGATGTTTAAAAAAAAAAAAGACAATATACAGCCACAAAGAAATGAGGTAGAATTGGGAAGGAAGAATACTTGCAATTAATGTCCGAGAGTTAATCAGAGTTCGATCAAAGGTAATCGGTTCTCAAACTTGGCAGATGTTCTTGCTTGGATGGTAAAAGGAGAACTGACCATTGCCTTGGCCTCTCCTCTTTTCTGTCAAATCAAAGGGGGTGTTGACAGCGACCAGTGACCAATCGTCTGGTCATCTTGTTTAGGGGTTGGTTGCTGGGAGGTGTCTACACTCATGACCCTGTCCCAGGTACACTTTGTGATACATATTCATATCTCTGTCTCTCTACTGTTGATAGACTGCAGATATCCATTTTAGTGATCAGCATGATATTTGCTACAAAACAAGTCCAGACATGACAGGTTTCCCATTTCAGGGTTACCTAGGAGGAGTAAGGGGTCCCAGTGGCTTCCCATATGACCTGACATAGGGGTGTCTGGACTTGAAATGTTAGAAATTATCTGAGGAAACTAAATATATCCATATTATGGTTGTGCTATGATTGCTTTGAAAGTTATAAAAAACGTTGAAGTTTCAAAACTTTACTAACCTGTCTGGACTCTATGTAGTATGAGGAATTTCCGACGGGTATCTGTTGGTTCTCTGGAGAAAGTGACAGTTTTACGACAGGCCGGAATATCTTACCGGTGTCTTGTCAAATAACGTCCTCCATCGGATAGTGTCCGCTGCGTACTGCGCATGCGCAGTACACAGCAACACAGATTCCGAAAATAGCCGAGGATAAACGGCGCCTGCGCCGTGAGTCCAGGTTCTATCCCCACTATCCAAGTGGACATAGAGTAGGAATAAAAAAGAGCCGAGCGCAGCGAGGCCGAGCCCGAAGCGTGGCGAGCGAAGCGTGGCGAGCGAAGCTCGCCTGCGAGGGGCCCTCTAAAATTCACAACCCTATGTCCGCTTGGATGGTGGGGCTATCACCTCCACTCACGGCGCAGGCGCCGTTCAGCTTCGGAGATTTTCCGAAGCTTCGTCTGCTCCGTACTGCGCATTTCATGGCCGGACACTATACGGCAGAACACCAGGCAACTTGAGCCTTGTTTATTGACCTAGCCTGGTTCTGCTTTCTCTGCTGAGATAACCTCTCTTTCCTTTTGAAGATTTTTTAAAGCTTTGGATTCCTAAGACAGGGAGGGGGGGGAGTTCAGATTCTTCTGTAAGTTTACAAGGTAGTCAAGCTGTCATGGCTGCGTTCCAAACAGCATGGCAACTAGTTACAATATCTCCTGTCTTGGACGCGATATCGTTACAGTACCCAAATTAATTTTTTTGTCTTTTTTTTATACAAATAGAGCTTTCATTTGGTGGTACTTGATCACCTCTGGGTTTTTTATTTTTTGCGCTATAAATGAAAAAAAAGTGCTTTTCAGGCACTTCATTGCAATGGGCAGGGGCAGGGGCGTTTTGGGAGCATTGTATACAGCGCTCCCCAGACCGCCCAAAAGATGCTGCTTGCAGGACTTTTTCTAACGTCCCGCAAGCACACTGCCCAGTGTGAAAGCACTCTGGCATTTTTCTTTGTTTCTGTAATAAAATTTTGCAAATTATTATTAATTTTTCTTCATAAATTTTGGCCACAATTTATACTGCTACATATCTTTGGTAAAAATAACCCAAATTAGTGGATATTATTTGGTCTGTGTGAAATTTCTAGAGTAAATCATGTTGATCACATCTGATGTACTGATGGCCTATCCCATTTCTTGCGACCCAAACAAGCCAGGAAAGTACAAATACCCCCTTTTTGAAAGTAGACATTCCAAGGTATTTAGTAAGAGGAATGGTGAGCTTTTTGATGTTGTCATTTTTTCCCACAATTCGTTGCAAAATAAGGATTTTTATTTTTTTTTTCCACAAAATTGTCATTGTAATAGGCTATTTCTCTCACTTGGCATGTGTATACCACAAATAATGCCCCAAAATAAATACTGCTACTCCCGAGTATTACGATACCACATGTGTGGAACTTTTTCACAGCCTGGCCACTAAGAGAGGCCCAACGTGCAGGGAGCACCGTCACGTGTTCTAGGAGCATAAATTACACATCTAACTTGTTGACTACCTATTACACTTTTGAAGGCCCTGGAGCACCAGGAAAATGACATGAGACACTGATGACACATGGCACCAATATGTGGCACTCATGATAGATGGCACTGATACCTGGCATTGATGACACGTGACACTGATGACAGATGGCACTATGTGGCACTGACGACAGGTGGGCACTATATTTTCATTTTTTTATTTTTATCATTTTTTTTCCCCCACTAACCGCTGCATCTCTCAGCGGTTCATCTCTCCCTCCTCACACGCTGTCTGTGTGTGAGGAGGGAGAGCCGGCGATGAGAGATGATCTCATATGTTTACATATGAGATCATCTTTCATTGGACATGCCGATCGCGCTGTGATTGGCCATTTACAGCGATCTGTGGCTGGCCGTGTCCCTTGGACAGCACAGAATTTCCCCGATGCACGCTCGCGGGAGCGCGCATTGCCGAAGTAAACAGGAGGACGTCCAGGGACGCCCTCCCGGCAGTTAGTGTCCGCGATGTAGCCGTCTTTTGGCTATAGCATGGGCGCGAAGTGGTTAAAGAGAACATGTTACCAAACAAGCATCACAAAGGAGACTTTTTATCCCCCATTTCATGACAAAAAAAAAAATTATTAATTGTAAAAAATTACATGCAAGCAAAAATCCCCCTCCCCCCCCCCCCCATGTTTTGAGCCCGCCCACACCCTTATGTATATGCACATACGAACGTAGACACACACATGCATTAAAATTTTGTTTGCGAATATATATATATATATATATATATATATATATATATATATATATATATATATATATATATATATATATATATATATATATATATATATATATATATATATATATACACATATACATATATACACACACACACACACACACACACACACACACATATACATACATAAAAACACACACACACACGTTACATACTGGAGTGAGAGAAATAATTCTAGCACCAGACCTGCTCCATAACACTAAACGAATGACCTATAGGGGGCCTTTAAAGTGTCACCTATGGAAAATATAGGGTACTAAATCAGTCACCAGTTCAATTTAGGTTTGATATGCAGGGTATCCATTTACTCAGTGCAGCCTCATCTTTAATATTTTACCAGAAATTGGGTACAATATTGCGTTTGTGTGCCTTAAAATTACACTTTTATTCTCTTGGACAGCCCTCAATTTCCACTTGCCTGCTCACATTTGGCGAGTGGAAATTAGCTGAGGGCAAGTGAGGAGCCATATTTGGGGGGGGGGGCGGGTTCACGTGCCACCAGCAGGCAGGGTTAAATGGGCTGCATTCATGGAAAATGGTAGGGCTGCATTCATGGGCACTGATGAGGCTGTGTTGTTGGGCACCGATGGGCTTTGATATGCTGCACTAATAGGCACAGGTATGCGGCACTGATGAAGTTGTTATTAATATTTATTTTTATAACTTAATTCTGCATAACATATTTAAACAGTGTAATTTCATGAGATAATTTATGAGGGTGCATTTAGGGTTGGAATTAGGAGCAGGGTAGGCAAGTAAGTCTTAAGGCCTGACTAGTAGTAGCTCAGGACTTGAATTTTGAGCCCTAGTCTAGGGTGTCTGCTTTCAGAAATTACATAATGTTTTGGGGGTTTTATGTAATCTTCAGGCCTAAATTTTCTTGTTAACCCCTTCCCGACGAGCCACCACAGTTGTACTGCGGCAGGTTAGCTCCCCTGGGCGAAACATTACCTTACGTCTGTTCGCCCTTTGACCACTAGAGGAGAGAGATATGTTGTTAATGCTAAGCATGAACAATGATCGATTGGTCTCCTCACTCAGGCAGTGCCATCCCCCCACAGTTGGAATCACTCCCAAGGACATCCAATTAATCCCTTGATCGACCCCTAGTGTTAACCCATTCCCTGCCAGTGACATTTACACAGAAACTAGTGCATTTTTATAACGCTGTATAAATGCCAACGGTCCCAAAAGTGTCTGATCTGTCTGCCATAATGTCGCAGTTCTGATAAAATAAATAAATATCGCTGATCACTGCCACTACTAGTAAAAAAAATATAAAATAAAAATGCCATAAATCTTTCCCCTATTTCGTAGATGCTATAACTTTTGCGCAAACCAATCAATATACGCGTGTTGTGATTTTTATTACCAAAAGCTTGTAGAAGAATACATATCGGCCTAAACTGAGAAAAATATAGCTTTTTTTTAAAAAAAAAATTCAAATTGGGGATATTTATTATAACAAAAAAATACAAAATATTGTGTTTTTTTTTTTTTTTAAATGGTCGCTCTGTTTTGTTTACATAGAGCAAAAAATAAAAACCACAGAGATCAAATACCACTAAAAGAAAGCTCTTTTTTTTTTCCTACAAATAAACAAAGACATCAATTTTGTTTGGGTACAACGTCGCACGACTGCACAACTGTCAGTTAAAGTGACGCAGTGCCATATCGCAAATGGTCTGGTCATTGAGCAGCCAAATCTTCCGGGGCTGAAGTGGTTAAACATGAAAAAAAAAAAAAGGAACATTGATGTAAGGGATTGTGAAATAGGAGAAGAAAAAAAAAAAACCCACACAGTTCCAAACTCTGCTGGAAGAAAAGAAAAACAAATTCATCATATTAACAGTTTTTTTCTCTCACATAGCATGTGCATACCACAAATGATACCAGGGCTGCAACTAACGATTATTTTCATAATCGATCAGTTAACCGATTAATCAAAACAATAATCGGCCAATAACCTTAAAAAAAAAAGAATAGAAAACTGCTTGGTCAAAGGAATTTTCAGACAGTGTATGTGGTTTTCATTCAGAAATTACATTCGTTTTAAAAACAGAATGTTTAAAACCAAGTGAAAATTTTAAACAAAATTCTTTCATTCAGCGAACGTAGAAAGGATTTTTCGTCTGAATATTCTCATCTGAAAATTGATCCGTGTGACCAGCATAAGGCTTGGTACACACCTATGCAGTTTTCGTTTGATCTGTTTCTGCGGTGCTTTTTGCTGTGCGTTTTTGATTTCGCCGCACATGATTTTACTGCAATTTGCATTTTTGCTTTTTTTTTGGGTAGATTAAAAAACACAAATTGCTTCAAAAATGCATTACATACTTTTCTGCAGCTTCTCCATTGAAGTATATTGAACCAAAGAAGCACCGTTTTGCATTTAAAAGTCCCTGACCCTTTCCAAATACGCAGCGGCTGAAAAGCCAAATGAAAACTCTCAGAAATAAAAAATAAATAATTACATCAAAGAGCTTATCTGCAGCCATTCCACCCTGGATGAACGCCATCCACCGAAAAAGATGCTTGTGAAAGCAAACAGCATGTTTTCAGTGAGAAACCCAAGTCCAATGTTCCAGGAAGTGAGGAAAGCCACTGTAGGACACAAGGATGATGTGATGTCACACCTGGGGGGGGGGGGGGGGTTGTTTGCTATGGTAATGAATTTCAGAACTCCTATTGGCTCCTTTCTTAACCACTTGACCACTGGGCACTTAAACACCCTTAATAACCAGACCAATTTTCAGCTTTCAGTGCTCTCACATTTTGAATGACAATTACTCAGTCACGCAACACTGGACCTATATGAAATTTTTGTCCTTTGTTTCACACAAATCGAGCTTTCTTTTGGTGGTATTTAATCACCGCTCGTTTTTTTATTTTTTGTGCTATAAAAGAAAAAAGACCGAAAATTCTGTAAAAAAAATGAATTTTTCTTTGTTTGTTATAAAATTTAGCAGATTAGTAATTTTTATTCATAAATTTTGGCCAAAATTCATACTACTACATATCTTTGGTAAAAATAAGTAAAAATTGGTGGATATTATTTGGTCTTTGTGAAAGTTATAGAGTCCACAAGCTATGGTGCTAATATCTGAAAATTGATCACACCTGAAGTACTGACGGCCCATTTCAATTCTTGAGACCCTAACATGCCAGAAAAGTACAAATACCCCCCAAATGGAAGACATTCCAAGGTATTTTAGTAAGAGGCATGATGAGTTTTTTGAAATTGTCATTTTTTACCACAATTCTTTGCAAAATCAAGCTTTTTTTTTTTTTTTTTTTTTTTTTCACAAAATTGTCATTTTATCAGTTTATTTCTCACACGCAACATATGCATACCACAAATTACACCCCAAAACACATTCTGCTATTACTCCCGAGTACGGCGATACTACATGTGTGAGACTTTTACACAGTGTGGCCACATACAGAGGCCCAACATGCAGGGAGCACCATCAGGCGTTCTGGAGCACCCAGGACAATTCTGACATTTCTCTCCTACATGTAAAAATCATAATTTATTTGCTAGAAAATTAGATAGAATTCCCAAACATTATATATGTTTTTCTAGCAAACATCCTGGAGAATACAATGGTGGTCGTTGCAACTTTTTATCTCGCACGGTATTTGCGCAACAATTTTTCAAATGCTTTTTTTGAAAAAAAAAAAAAACAATTTAGTGCTTTAAAAAAAATAAAAAAACACAGTAAAGTTAGCCCAATTTTTGCATAATGTGAAAGATGAAGTTACACCGAGTAAATAGATACCTAACATGTCACTCTTCAAAATTGCACACAGTCGTGGAATGGCGCCAAACGTCGGTACTTAAAAATCCCCATAGGCGACGCTTTCATTTTTTACTGCTTACATGTTTTGTTTTGAGTTACAGAGGAGGGCTAGAATTATTGCTCTCGCTCTAACGTTCGCAGCGATACCTCACATGTGTGGTTTGAACACCGTTTTCATACGTGGGCGGGACTTACGTATGCGTTCGCTTCTGCATGCGAGCACATGGGGACAGGGGCGCTTTAAAAAAAAAAAAAATTTTCTTTAAAAAAATAAGACCCCACATCTCACCTCTAAGCTGGGAAGCCTGAAATAAAAAAAATAAAAAGATTCTGGCTTTGATTGTATTGGCGAGTCGGTAGAAGCACCGGAGGGCGGCGGGGGGGGTGTCTATGGCTGGGTATTGCAGGGTATCACCGAGTATGGCTGGGTATCTCCAGGTATGGCAATTTATGGCAGGGTATTGCAGAGTATTGGCAGGAATTGTACTGCAGAGGATTGGCGGGCATTGCAGAGTATTGGTGGGCATTGCAGAGTATTGGCAGGGAATTGCAGAGTATTGGCAGGGAATTGAGGGCTTAAATTTCGGTGAGCAGCGATGTGAGCACTGCAGATGCAGCCCACAGCGCTGCTGACACCGATCTCTTCCCCCTCCGCTGTACCGATCGGTACAGAGAGGGGGAGGGAGGAACCGGCGCCATAACATGATGCTGGTTTGTTTACAAGTGATCCGTGATCCGTAATGCCGGTCACGGATGCTCTCGAGTGCGCGCCCCAGGGGGCGTGCGAGAGCGGAATTCTAGAAAGGACGTCATATGACGGCCTCCCAGAGTTAAACAACCTCCCTGTAGCCGTCATTCGGCTATGGGCCGGTTGTTAAGTGGTTAAAGCATTAAAAATTATACACAGCAAGCTCCATTTAAGAGAGGGGGTTGGGTATCCCGGGTTCAGCCAATTACAAAACACTCAGCAATAAAAAGACACTGAAATGTCACATCACGTCAAAACTAAAGGATATAGAAAAGCAGGTCAGAGTTATCTGCAACACGGGGAGAAGAGGAGATATTAGGGATGGACTGATGGGACACCTTTGAATTCATTATGGTAGGGAAAATATACAAAAAAAAACTGTCACTTCCAGCACTAATAGGTCTTCCAAGGTGTGGAATAACAGATGTCAGATAAAATGGTGGTGTGAAAGGTATATATGGTATCCAAAACTGGGTGGAAGCTGCCTTCCTCAGATGGGGTAATCCAAAAGGAACTACAAGAAAAACAGAAATGGAAGGCGTGCACTTCTAGTGTATTACCAAAGATAATTTAATAATAAAAATGTTTTATATAAAAGTGGGTACTCACAAAATGCAACTGACAAAAGGCCATAAAAACAATGCATGGACATGCACAGAGCACGGGGTACAGCCAAACGTGTTGCGGGGCCACACCCCCTTCCTCAGAGCTAGGCTAACCATTTTTATTATTAAATTATCTTTGGTAATACACTAGGTGTGCACGCCTTCCATTTCTGTTTTTCTTGTAGGGAAAAGAGATGTGGAAAGCAGCAGCGGGGATGCAAGGATTGTGCTGGAACCACACATTTGTATGTCAAAGCATGCATTAAGACAAATATCAACAGGCAACAAAACATTTCACCTCTTCACAATGCAGGTAAACATGTTATGAGAGTTATAACATGAGTTGATATTTAAAGTGGCTGTAAACCCTTACATATACCCAGTGAATTCCCTGGCCTCAGGTGAGACACAGATGAAACAAATTATTTCTCCTGCTTCTTTTATTTCCATTCTATTTTTTTTGCGATTTATTTGAAATGACTGATGGTATGGGGGTGCAAAGGTCTACGCACGAATATAAAACTGAATGACAAACAGGCTCAAATTGAGTTTCTGTGTTTGCTTATGAAGCCAAATGAGAATTTGTGATGTTAGATTTTTATTTGTGACTAATTGTACCATAAAAAAAAAAAAAAAAAATGGTTCAATAAAGCTTTGAACCCCCCCCCCCCCCAAAAAAAAAAAAAAAAAATCTGCCACATAAGTTTTATCCGTTTATCTGAAGTTTTCTCTTCTCTATAGTTGTTCAGAGTCCAGAATTTATAAAGCATGTCTGAGATGTCAGAAAAAAAGGGGACTGAGAGCTGACATTACACTCTGCAGAGCTCAGTGAGGAGAGCTCTGACGTCTAATTGGAGAGAAGGGACACACCCCTCCTTCACACAGCACAGTCCACCTTTTGGAGCAGGTTACATGTTCCAACTATATTTAGGGTAAAACATGTAACATGTTTCAGCAGCTGCAGCCTCTCACCCTCTCCCTGTGACAGCTGTTGCTCTTTGAAAACTACATGGCCATGTGGAGCTCCGTCCACATGGCATCATTCATTCACAGTTTCCTCTGAATGCACAAACTACAAATACTGTACCATCAGCCATTGCAGTTGACGGCTTGCAGTTCTCAATGAGCTTGTAACTGATCAGAAGTGCAATGCTTTCCAGGCTTCTTAGGAAAAACAATAATACAAATGTACAATTATTTTCCTGCAAAAATATGTGCATTTATGATTTTTTTTCCCCAAAAGGTGAATTTCTCCTATAAATTTTTGATTTTGTTTTTTTAATAATACGGCTTTAAAAACTGTATCTCTACTTTCGTGGTGAAAAAAATAGCAATAAAATATCAATAAATACACACACTTACTACACAACATTATTTTGTAATTGAAGGTTATTAAAAAAATTGTTAACTTTTTTTAAATCCAATGCATTATGGCAACCTAGAGGCCTTCTGTACAAAGTTGATGAACAGAATAGAGGTCGACCGATATGGGTTTTTCTCTGGCCGATGCCGATGCTTAGAAATCATGGCGGCCGATAGCCGATATATGATGCCGATTTTTTGGGGCCGATATGTTAGGCCGATTTTATTTTATTTATTTATTTTTAATCCCCCTTGATCTAACACACCTTTCCCACTGGGGCGTTTTTTAAGGCGCTTTTGGGCTAAAAATAGCGCCTGTAAAGTGCCTGCAAAATGGCTCCCCTGCAGTCTGTGTGAAAGACAGAGTGCTTTCACACCGAGGCGATGCGCTGGCAGGATCTTAAAAAAAAAAAAGTCCTGCAAGCAGCACGTTTGGAGTGGTGTATACCGCTCCTCCACCACTCCTGCCCATTGATATGAATGGGCACCACTGCCGAAGCGCATGCAATGCGATTTGGCAGCGGTGATTCATGGGCGCATTTAACCTCTTCCTTGGCCGCTAGCTGGGTTATATGTGCCCCACTAGCAGCCAAATAGCACCGCTAAAATGATGGTAAAGAGCCGCTAAAACTTGCGTTTTACCATCAACGTCTGCCCGCTCCAGTGTGAAAGCAGCCTTCATAAGTGATACAGAAAATTTCTTACACTTATCGGATTCCTCCCCCCCTCCGGCACCACAATTGGCACCTTTCAGGGGGGAGGGGGGGTGCAGTTACCTGGATAATCCAGGTAACTGCACCCACTTCCGGGCTAGCTCTCTGCGGAAAGGGGTGTACATTACGCCCCTTTCCGCAAGTGCCCGCCCCCTTCCACAAGTGCCCCGCTGCCTGCTGGGAAACACACAGATCCCAGAGGCAGCGGGGACCGTCCTCATTGCGCAGCGCGGCTCGCGCATTCGCAGTAGGGAACCGGGAAATTAAGCCGAAAGGCTCCATTTCCTGATTCCCATACCCAAGATGGCGGCGGCGGCAGCACTCGAGTGTCGATCTAGAGATCGGCTTCGGGTGCCGACATCGCGGGCGCGCTGGACAGGTAAGTGTCACTATTTTAAAAGTCAGCAGCTGCAGTATTTGTAGCTGCTGGCTTTTAAAAAAAAAATAAAAAATAAAAATAAAAAAAAAAAAAACGCGGAGTCCCGGCGGACTCCCGCTTTAAACATTTATTAAACAAAACAAACCTCCAATCAGTTTACTTGTATGTATGATCTAGATTTAAAAAAAAAAAAAAAAAAAAAAAAAAACCTATATATTAAATAAAAACGGGTAGTCAAAACTTTTGGATAAAAAAAAAAAAAAAAAAAAAAAAAATGGGCTAACTTTACTGTTTTTATTTTATTTTTATTTTTTAAATGGTGTATTTTTTTACTGTTTTTATTTCATTTTTATTTTTTAAATAGTGTATTTTTTTCCCAAAAAAATGCATTTGAAAGACCTCTGTGCAAATGCTGTGTGACATAAAATATTGCAACAACCGCTATTTTATTCCCTAGGATCTCTGCTAAAAAAATATATATAATTTTTGGGGGGTCTAAGTGATTTTCTGGCAGAAAATACTGGATTTTTACTTGTAAGCAACAAGTGTCAGAAAAGATTTAGTCTTTAAATGGTTAAACTGAGAACTTCTACACAGAGATGGACTTCATTCATTCAGAAGTGTAAACATTGTATCATTTAGTTCTTTTCTTGGCAGTCTGCCCAGAGAGGAGGAAAGTGTTGCTATGACGATTCAGGCAACTCACACTGACTTCTATACAGAAGTCATTTCAAAGTCCCGCTGTAGAATCGGCTTTTTAATCAACACAATCGGCCGATGCCGATTATTTAAAAAACGGCAAATATCGGCCGATATATCGGTCGACCTCTAGTACAGAACTTCCCCAAAAATGTAATTTCCAGCTTGTATGACTTGACTTAATGATTTTCCCAGAAGTCTGCACCAAGATACAAGTCAGATTGTAGGCATCCTCTGGAATAAAAAAAAAGGTTTACTTTCAAAGGGTTAATTACTTCTAAAGATTGTTTGCTCTCCAGATAAAGATATGAGGATGGTAGTGTAGCCTGGCGGTGACATATGTGAGACCTGTTGGAATTATGCTTTTTTTTTTTTTTGTAAATCAAAATAAAATGTGAGTTTTATGTATGAAGCTGGGGTGGTGAGGTTTCATTCCACTTAACACCTGGTACTGCACTATTGGAAGCACGTTTGTATTTTCATGTCTGTTTGGATTTGCTGCTGAACATCATCACGGAGACAATTTGATCCCTGCAGGGTCTTTATAGGAACCATTAACCACTTAAGGCCCGGACCATTTTGCTGGCTTAAAACCAGAGCACTTTTTGCGATTTGGCACTGCGTCGCTCTGACAATTGCACGGTCGTGCGACGTGGCTCCCAAACAAAATTGATGTCTTTTTTTCCCCAAATAGAGCTTTCTTTAGGTGGTATTTGATCACCTCTGTAGTTTTTATGCTATAAACAAAAAAAAGCAACAATTTTGATAAAAACGCATTATTTTTTACTTTTTGCTATAAGAAGTATCCAAAAAAAAAAAATAACATTTTTTTCCTCAGTTTAAGCCGATAACAGAGACAGAGACAGAGACATATATATATATCTCAATAGCAATAAGCGATTACTGATTGGTTGGCGCAAAAGTTATAGCGTTTGCAAAATAGGGGATAGTTTTATGGCATTTTTATTAATAATTATTTATTTTTTTTAGGTATTTTTTTTTACTAGTAATGGCGGCGATCAGCGATTTTTATTGTGACTGTGAATTAATAATTTGTATAGCGCACAATGCGAACTGAATCGCCTCAAGGCACTGTGCGGAGCTTTGTTGTCCAGCTTCTAGAAGAGGAAGGTCTTGAGTTTTTTTTCCTGAAGACCTGGAGGTTTTCTTCCAAGCGGATGTTGGTTGGTAGAGAGTTCCATAACCGTGGTCCTTGGACAACGAATTTCCGTTCCCCCTTTGATTTGTACCGAGATTTGGGAACAAGGAGGAGGTTTTGGTTAGAGGATCGAATACTGCGGTTGGGAGTGTAGTGTTTTATTTTCTCGAATAGGTATTGAGGAGCGTCTCCGTGCATGCATTTGTGGGTGAGGCAGAGGGTCTTGAATGTGATTCGATTCTTTACAGTTAGCCAGTGTAGGTTCCTCAGGGTATGGGAGATTGATTCCCAGGGTTTTTTCCCTGTTATCAGCCTTGCTGCCGTATTTTGGATAAGTTGTAAGCGCGCAAGTTGATATTGGGGTATTCCTATGTAAAAAGGAGTTTGCGTAGTCAAGTCGTGAATTAATGATTGTTCCAACTACCACTGCTTTGTCCTTCTTTGGGATGAATGGGATTAGTCTGCGTAGCAGGTGAAGCAGATGGTGACTACTGATCCTATTTGGGCATCCATTGACATTTGCAAGTCAAAAATGACCCTGAGACTTTTTGCCTTGGTCTTTGGAGGGACGGTCTGCCCAAAAATGGTGGGTGGTGTCCAGGGGATCTTCGTTCGGGTATTATGGTTTGCGTGTAGGATGACAAGCTCTGTTTTTGATTTGTTGAGTTTGAGAGAGTTAGCGGTCATCCAGTCTTCTATCAAAGCGAGGCAATTTTCTAGTTGCTGATGATGGTCTTTTTGTTCAGTGATACGAAAATAAAGTTGTGTGTCGTCAGCGTATGAGTGGAAGCAGAGGTCCGATAATCTGATGACGTTGAGGAGTGGGCAGATGTATATGTTGAAGAGCACTGGCGACAAGGGCGATCCTTGGGGGACTCGGCAGGAGACTGCCTTGGTTTCAGAGGTAAATTCTCGTAGTTTCACTGTCTGCGACCGATTTCCTAGGAAGGATGCGAACTATTGAAGATCTGAGCCTGTGACTCCTACTACTTCTGTGAGGCGGATGAGTAGAGTATTGTGGTCCACTGTATCAAATGCTGCACTGAGGTCGAACAGTACCAGGAGACATGATTCTCCGTCATTCACTGCTTCAAGGGCGTCGTCCCATATCTTGAGGAGTGCAGTTTCTGTTCCATGGCCCGGGCGGAAGCCTGATTGCAGCGGATATAGGAGTTTGTGTGTATCCAGGTGGTGTTGTATCTGTTGAACTACTGCTTTCTTCACGATCTTGGAGATGGTGTTGAGACTTGTAATCGGCCTGCGGTTGTTTGGGTCCTGAGGGTTGAGGTTAGGTTTCTTTAGCAGGGGTTTGTCAATGCCTTGTTTGAGGGCACCCGGAACAATCCCTTCTTTAAACGACTGATTTATGGAGGTGGGTTATGGTGGGAGCCACTATGTCGGAGCATTCTTTCAGAAGTTTTGTGGGGATGATGTCAATTGGTGATGTACTCGAAGGTTTTTGACAATGTTTTTAGTGAGGTCAGCGAAAACGTTGGCAGTTGTGGGATGTTGGTGTAGATATCCTTTTGCTTTTGTTGACTGGGTTTGGCTGTTTTTTTCTGATGAATTGTTTTCCTGATGGTTTCGATTTTGTTGAAAAAAAATCTGATAATTCATTGCAGAAATCTTGGGTTTCGTTTGCTGGGGGCTCTAAGCATACCGGGTTCATCGATTGAGGGACTATTTAAAAAAGTTCCCGGGGGCGGTTTAAGGCCGTTGAGATTGCATTTTAGAAATTATCCTTTTTAGCTTTGAAGATTGCTTTGTGATAATTCACCATGAGTCCTTTGTAGTTTGTGTGGTTTTCCTCAGTGGGATTTCTTCTCCATGTTCTTTCAGCTCTTCTGCGTTCTTGCTTTAGTAGAGAGAGGTGGCCATTAAACCATCCCAAGTTTTTTCTCCTGATGCGTGTCCTGCGTTTTGGAGCTACTGAGTCTGCCGATTGTAGTAATACCTTGTTAAGGGAGCTGAGTATTTGCTCAGATGAGTGGCTTAAATCTAGCGTTGCTATTTTGTTGGATAAAATGGTTTTGAAGGTTTTAGAGTGTAGTTTCTTCTGTAATCTGGTCCAATGCGTTGTTGTTGCAGGTTTCCGTTTTCGGTGTACGGTATTGGAGGAGATTTTGAATTTGATGGCTTAGTGGTCCGCCCATGATACTGTTATGTTGTAGAGTATGTCAATGTCCATATTTTGTTTGAAGATGAGGTCCAGGGTGTGTAAAAGTCTTTATCAGTTGCTGGAGACCCAGTTCTTCCAGTTGGTTGATGCAGGCGGTTGCGATGTGATCTTGCGAGTCGTTTGCCCAAAGGTTAAAATCCCCAAGTGCCATGAAGTTTTTGGATTTCAGGGTGTGTATTGCAATGAATTCTGTGAGGGGTGTAAGAAAATTAGTCTTTGGCCCTGGTGGTCTGTAGCATAGTAGAATGTGAGTGGTGTCATGGGGTGTTGATTGAAGATGTAGTGTCAGTGTCTCCATAAAAGCCACTGGGTTCTGTACCGTTGATTTGGTGAACGCCAGGTGCGATTTAAAGATCACTGCTGGGCCTACTCCTTTTTTCCCTTTCCGATGCTCAGTTAGGATCCTGTAGTTCTTTGGCACCAATTCGGTGAGGATGGTGTTGCAGTCGGGAGTAAGCCAGCTTTCCGTTATGAAGAGGCAATCTATGTTGTTATCGATGATGAAGTCGTGTACTTACAGTCCGTGTTTGACTGCCGACCTGGTGTTAATCATGGCGCATGCTAATTGTTGTGGTTGAGTAGATATCTTCCTGTGTTTGATGGTTGATTGTAGGCTGGTATTTAGTAGTCGTTCTTTTTGTAGGATTTTTTGTAAAGAGGGTGGCAATGTTGAGGTGGTATTCCTTAGTCTGTGGAGAACTTCTGGCGAGTATTTGAAGTGGCACATGGCGCGCTGAAGAAGTTGATGGTACTGGGAGGACAAAAGATGGTGATCCTGATCCGGGATTTTATCCTGTTGTCGGTCTAGTTATCAGCCTTGCCGCCGTGTTAAGGCTATTTGTAAGTTGAGCAAGTTGATCTTTTGGGTCACCTATGTGGACGGAGTATTTATATTTGGGTTGTGAATTCCTGGCTGTTCCAGCTGCCTCTGCTTGAAGCGAAGAACCTGGACCAGAAGAGTACTGCTGGTGAAAGCTGAATGGTTGAGCTAATGAAGGTGTAAAATCATTTAGGAGGTGGTGATGGGGGGGGGGGGTCCTACTGACCCACTGTGACATTATGACAGACACATCGGACATTTCTGACACATTTTTAGGACCAGTCATTTATACAGCAATCAGTGCTATGCAAATGCACGGATTACTGTGTAAATTACACTGGCAGTGAAGGGGTTAACCAGGAGTTGGCAGTGTAGGGGTTAAGTGTGTCCTAGGGGCATGTTTCTAACTGTGGGGGGCGTGGCTGTGATTTACAGATCACTGATCTCTGCTCCAATCACAGGGAGCAGAGATCGGTGTCACTTGTTGCTAGGCAGAACAGGGAGATGCTGTTTACAGCGGTATCTCCCCGTTCTCCCTCACCGCGAGACGATCACGGGTATCCCCACGGCGATCAAGTCCGCGGGACACGGGGTCCCGACTGGCACGCGCGATGGCACAGCGGCAATTTTAAATGGACGTACCCGTACGCCAATTTGCCTGTCCGTGCTATTCTGCCAACGTACATCGTTGCGTGCCGGTCAGGAAGCGGTTAACGAGACATCTGCTTGTGAGAACCATTCTCAGTTCTGCGCACGTTTGACCCCACTAGGATCTATAAAGGAGGTGAGCTCCCATTGCGCCTGGTGAAGGGAGCGGAGCGCTAGTCACAGATTTTCGTCTCGTTAGTGAAGCACGTTTATCCACAGTGAAGTTTGAAGTATATCTTTCATAAGATTTATCTTTATCCATTTTTAATACAGTTTTCATCACATTTTTATTCAGTTGGACTATTCATTTAGCACCTTTGTTTCTTTGCATGTCTGTTGTATTGATAACAATAGTATTTTCACCGTACATCATTTGTAGTATAGCAGCGTTATCACATTTCTTATATATAGTATTTATTGTTGTTTTGTGAGAACATCCAGGTGATAGCAGCAGCTTTAATACATTTGCACCTTACTTGTGTCTCTTAAATTGTATGGTATTTATTCACCACCAGGTGGCAGCGCACAACTACCTCATTTCCATTTTACTTCTGACCCTGCAGCTTTCCTCATTCCAACATTGCAAACACATCGGCTGATTAATAATGAAAAGGTCACTCCCATTAAGATTCACTTTGCACACTGGCAACAAACTGCTTTTTCTTCAGAGCAGAAGGGTCCGTTCACACAGGGGCAACACGACTTTCAACACGACTTTTGGAGGCAACTTGGACACGACCTGAACACGACTTGGGGTCACTTACAACACGACTTTAAGTCGCCCCAGGCCAGGCGACTTTTGCCGCGGCCAATCAGAGAATGAGCTCTCAAGAGGGAACTCCAGGCGGATGTGTTACGAGAGGACGTAGCGTCCGCCTGAGGGGAGGGGCCTGCCAGCGCTAAGCTCACCACACCACCGAACAAACAGCAAGAGATGGCTAGGAGCGGGGAGGTGAGAGATCCCAGCCCAGCCATGCGGAAGCCCTCGGTGCGGTGCTGCTAACATCTCGCGTTCTGAGTACGGAGCTTTCCCCAGCCGCCGTATTACATCACTGCGGCCAGCTCACCCCCTCCCCCCCCCCCCCCCGCCGCTCTAGTCCACAACGGATCACCACTGGCTATACAGCAGGACTTTGGAGGCATATGGAGGAGACTCTCTAGAGCCCGGATCTGGTAGGAGAGCAGCGAGACACAGCAGGGACAAGGACGGTAACATGTTTAATGTCACAAAATTGTTGCAGTGTAAATTTATCTAATCAGGGGAATTAATATCGTGCCTATGGGGTTAAATGTCTGCTGGTCAAAAGGAGTCTTGTTAAGCAGATAAGGAAGCCCTACTGTGGATATGTTTCTTTGGCTGCATGCTCCCACCGACAGTTTTGAATGTAAAGTATCTACAGCGGGAAACCATTGCAGGGTTGTATAAACTTAAATAGGACCGTGCTTGCAGTGTATATGCTTATGGTAATTCGCTACGCTCAGTATACCAGGAGATGACAACTTGGAAGGTGTTTCCCTAAACAGTGGTGGATCCGCAGGGTTAACACGTATTACCTCCCTAAAATAAACTGCAACAATACCGCATAGACTATCGCAAGTACATGCGACATCTGAACATGCGAAATAATACGTGAGAAAAAGTCGCATAGTCCATAATGAGGGGACAAATACCTGCTGTTAGGACAAACCTCGTATAGATAGGTGGAGGAAGTATATGAAGTTTGCCTCTATTCCAGGGATAAATGTACCGGCTGACGAGACGTTTATGCTAAATGAGCAACATTGATGAGAAAATCAGTATACATGCATCAGAGTGTGGATTTAATGGTGTGGGATTGAAAAAGGTTTTGTTTTTATCCTCACTTTCTTGCTGTCTCTGATATACACAAGAGCGGACCAGATATTCAGACCTGACTTGCGTCAGGATACATTGTCTCCGCAACAGGAAATGGAGCAGATTACCTAAATCGCTCGCAATATTGTATATAGTATACAGTAAGAGGAAAAATTGCATGTTTTGAATACAGGGTTTTTTTTTTTTTTTTTTTTTTTTTCCTCCTGGTGTATGTCAGATCACTATAAATTTTCCTTGAATTCAGGACATCTTACCTTCCCTTTTCAAGGGATTGTTCTGTCCTTAGCGGAGAACAGAGATGAGCTCCTAAATGGCTGGACGGTCCCCCCTCTCCCCTGAGATAAAATATAGATAATCCTTTGTCCTCTATATGTGAAATTAATCAAGATATTCTATGCAAAGCTGGTTATTGAAAGATAGGAGGCACTAAGCACTTGACAAGTTATCAGGGTGACTCGTCAATCCCAGGATCCATAGGCTTTAACCTAGGGGAGGATCGGCGCGGTTGGAGGAAGAAATTAAGATAAAATATAACGGGATGCAGTGTATTATTCTGTGAGAAGAAGTTATTGGCAAGGGTCCCCCAAGGGGTTCTGCCAGAGGAACACAGACATAGAGGGGAAAAAGGTTGAGAATCCCTAAGTAAAATCGGGGAGCAAAGAGGTAATCTGGACGAGCAGTTTTCATAGAAGGAAAGTCGCTGGAGGAAGCGACTCCATCGATAAACTAAGATTCAAGGGAAAGAGCTATTGGGGTGTTTAGGATCTGGAGATAGATTGAATCATGAGTAAATCAGTAAATAAGATGGCAAAAGGTGGAGCCGCTCGGAACATAAAAGATAAGAGTCTGGATACATCAATCCAACAATATATGACCCAAGGAGCAAGCCCCAAAGAAGGTGGACTGGATAAAAGACAACTAACCATATCAGAGTACAAGAAGGGTTCGGGCAAGCATAAGGGTGGTGGAACACAACGTACCAGTGAGGACACAATAATGGAAAGTGACTGGGAGAGCAGCAAAACGGAAGAAATAAGGACAGAAGACCTCCCACCCTCAAAAGGAGAAATGGCGGAGATGCTCTTAAAATTAGAAAATGCAATTAAAATGGACATCAGGGGGCTCCGAGAAGACCTAGGCGGTTTGCTGGAGAGAGTAGAGGCGACAGAAAATCGTGTAGACCTCCAAGCCATAGAACTAAACAAAATTAAAGATCAACTAAGAATACTCCAACAAACACAAAGGAATACGCTGTATAAACTGGAAGACCAGGAAAATAGAAGTAGAAGGAAAAATTTGAAATTGCGCTCAATCCCGGAAACAAAAGGCGAAGACCTAAGAGCAATACTAAATAGCATTCTCGCCCCTTGTTGGGGAAATGAGATGGGAGCTCTACCAAGGATTGATAGAATTCATAGAATTGGTAAAACAAGATTTAGAGATATGGATAGACCAAGAGACATAATAGTGCGGTTCACATTTTTTGATGAAAAAGAAGTAATATGGAAAAAGTTAAGGGGAAAAACCCCACATGTACATGAAGGAAGAGAAATACAGATATTCCCGGATATGGCGCCCGAGACGCTCCTAAGGAAAAGACATCTGAAACCTCTATTAGATGAACTGCAAGCTCAGAACATTAAATACAGATGGGGTTTTCCTGCTTGCTTAATAGGGAACAAAGACGGTAAATCAGCGAAGCTGGTTTTCCCGGAAGATCTGGAAGACTTTTGTGAGAAACTGGAAATACGTCCGCCTATACTCCCCGGGTGGCAGATGGAGTAATGGGCTCACTTTAGGGGGAAAAATGGGTTCGGGGAAGGGATGGGAGGGAAAAGGGGAAGGAAATAAGGAAAATATAAATGTAAGCAAGAATGTGGGATATAATACCTCCCGTCTTATGGGGAGAGGCGGGAGAGGCGCAGGTGGAAAAGCCCCAAACCCTCTTAACAAATAGATTAGGAGATGGTAGGGGTTTGTACGACCATTAACCTAACAAAGGCCGCAAATAGGCCAGGGGAGTGGGGGGGGGGGGGAGGTGAGGAGGGAGGTGGGTAGGGGCTGCAAAGAAGGGCAGGAGGGAGGGGTGGATAGGGGAAGTTGGGAAGTTATAAGGGGGGGGAAAGGGAAGTAAAGTGGAAAGCGGGGTGGGGGAGGGAAGGAAAAAATAAATAAAAATGTGGACCACCTTAGTAAACAAGATAAAAAGTACCTATGTAGGGTAGAGAAATGTAGGACAATTAGATGGGCAATAGTAAAATAGATGGTTTGAAATTTATGTCCTACAATGTGAAGGGCTTGAACACCCCAATAAAAAGACATAAGATTCTAGCAGAACTGAAGCGTTACGAGGCCGACGTTATATCTCTACAGGAGACTCATATCTCCCTCGCATCAAACATTAGATTATATTCCAATAACTACCCGGTCTGGTTCTATAGCGATACTATTTCAGCCAGAAGTAGAGGGGTAGCGATAGGGTTCTCTAAAAGAATTAGGTTTCAGTTAAAGGAAAAAATGTGTGATGCAGAGGGAAGATATTTGTTCCTAAAGGGTACATTAGAGGAATTGGAGTGTACTTTAGTAAATATTTATGCTCCTAATAGTAACCCAATCAGTTTCTTAAATAAGATATTATATAAACTTATGGACTTTAAAGCAGGTTATGTAATTGTGATGGGAGATTTGAACTTCGGCCTCAACCCGGAAGTAGATAGTTCTTCGGAGGTTAAAAAGATGAGAAGCTCAGCACACAAAAATATAGTGTCAAAGCTATATAACAACCAATTAGTGGATGTATGGAGAGCAAAGAATCCGCTGTCACGTGATTATTCCTTTTATTCATCAGTCCATGGGACATATTCACGCATAGACTACATATTTTTAGATCATAGGTTACTGGAATATGTGATGGATTCAGGGATAGAAGTGATGACTCTTTCAGACCACGCCCCGGTAAAACTATCCCTAAACATCTCAAGGATAGGGAGGAACTTCTCTGGATGGCGGTTGAATGAAGAGCTACTGCATAGGGAGGAGGATAGGATAAAAATCGCGAGTGAGATCGATCAATATTTTACATTTAATGATACTGAGGGAATTAAAAGAAACACGTTGTGGGATGCACATAAGGCCTATATAAGGGGAATACTGATATCTTTACAATCTAAAAAGAAAAGAACGAGAGCCGAAAAAATCAATAAATTAATGAGAGAGATACATTGTCTAGAACAAGACCATAAAAAAAAAAGTCTGCCCCAAAAAGACCTGGTATTTAAAAAGTTATTAACGGTAAGGATGGAGCTGAAGGACCTTTTGGACCAGGAAGCTGCGAAGGCATTTAAAGGGTTGGCCAAGGAACAATATCTAGGGGGAGATAAATCAAGTAAGTTTTTAGCCAGAATGTTAAAAAAGAAAAAAGGGAAAAATTTTATTGGGGAAATTAAGAATAAAAATGGAAAAGTGCTCTATACTACCAAAGATATAGCAGAAACTTTCAGACTATACTTTGAACAGATATTTGCAGATAGCAATAAAAAGGTCAAATACGGAGATAACGAGCAGAAGATCAGGGAATTTCTGGGGAAAACTACTCTGACTAAAATCACCCCCACGGAAAGGGATATACTTGAAAGGCCAATTTCGGAAGATGAAATAGTAAGAGCACTATTAAAATCAGCACCAGGAAAATCCCCGGGACCAGACGGTTTCACAACATTATATTACAAAACATTCAGAGAGGCCCTTGTTCCCCAATTGTGTCGGTATATGAACGGCCTAGGAGAAGAATATAGAATAAGTAATGAAGATTTAACGGCTACAATTACTCTAATACAGAAGGAGGGCAAAGATCCTACACAGTGTACCAGCTACAGGCCGATTTCGCTGTTAAACGCGGATACAAAGCTTTATGCTAAAATACTAGCAGAGCGAATGAAGGGGTTAATGACCTCACTGGTTCACCCAGACCAGACCGGCTTCATAGGGGGACGAGAGGGAAAGGATAACGGAATAAAGACACTCCTCCTGCTTCAAAGGATGCGACAGGGTGGAACCCCCAGTCTGCTTATGTCGTTGGACGCACAGAAAGCCTTCGACAGAGTAGACTGGGGGTTTCTGTTTAAGACATTAGAGGAGATGGGGCTAGGATCTAAGATGTTACAGAGGATAAAGGTACTGTACGAGCACCCAAAGACATGTATAAAAGTTAATGGGTATGTGTGGGAACCTTTTGAAATGGAGAGGGGTACAAGGCAGGGCTGTCCGCTTTCACCCCTCCTGTTTGTGCTCTCCTTGGAGCCACTCCTGGCAGCAATAAGAGAGGATCCTGGGATAGAAGGGGTGAAAGTGGAAAAAGTTGAATATAAATACTCCGCGTTTGCGGACGATATCTTAATATACCTGAATAACCCAAAGACATCGATGCCTAAATTATTTAAGCTACTTGACCAATACGGGGAGGTCTCAAATTTTAAAATAAATAGGTCAAAATCGGAGACAATGAATATTAACATGAACAAGCGAGAGGCACAAAAAGGTACAACAAAATTGGAAACTACCGTGGAAGAGTGAGCTTAAGTATTTGGGGATAAAATTAGCAAAAACAGAGAGAAAAATGTACCGTTGTAATTATATCCCGTTACTGGACGAGATACAGGCAGAATGTAAAAGGTGTAGCTATAGGGCATTATCATGGCTGGGAAGAATAAATTCACTAAAGATGATAATATTTCCTAAGATCTTATACAGGTTTCAGATGCTCCCTATTTCTCTGCCTAGTGTTTACTTGTCAAAATTAAAATCTATACTAATGAACTTCGTCTGGAAAAATAAAAAAGCTAGGGTGGCCCAAGCGACACTTCGACAACCAAAGAACAGGGGTGGAGTAGCAGTGCCAGATGCGCAGACTTATTATGAAGCTGTTGTAGTGTCTAGAGTGAGTGAATGGAGTATAAGAGATAATGTAGAGAAAAGATGGGTGAGATTAGAACACGATTTATGCAGAACAAAATTAGATAAGCAAATTTGGAATCCTCCATTTGAGAGAAGGGTATTTTTGGAAGGGAATAATATTACACAAAACACATTGCGGATTTGGGATAAGATATATAGGCAATTTAATGGAAAATACAATTCACCACTTATAGCATTAAAGAATAATAATTTTTTCTTACCAGGGTGTCAGGAAATAGGAGGAAATTGGGTTAGAGAGGAGGTAAAATTAAAAGATGTAATGAAAGGGGACGGATTAGCACCATATCACGAGTTGGCACAAAAAAAAGAGATGATGATAATTGATGAGTGGAGGTACGCTCAGCTTTCAAGTTTTATCAAAAAACTCCCTGTACGGGATAGAAAAGCGGAAGATCTGACCCCTTTGGAACAACTATGTACATTAAAGACATCAAAGAAAATTGTTTCGAGATGGTACAGAACGTTGCTAGAGGGAGTAGAGCTGGGGGTACCTGCGTACATCAAAAAATGGGAGAGGGAATTAGGATCACAACCAGAAAACACAATAGTAAAGAAAATATTTAAATTAGTGCATGGCTCAGCGGTAGACGCTAGAACGGCGGAAATGAGCGCTAAATGTTTGATGAGATGGTACTATACCCCAGAGAGGAAAAGCAAATTCCAGCAGGATGGTGCCAGGGAATGTTGGAGAGGATGTAGAGAGGTGGGCACGATGGCACATTTGTGGTGGAGTTGTCCAAAAATAAAATCCTATTGGAACCAAATTATAGTCCACATTAAAGAGATTACAGGCAAAGAGGTGAAGGCTGACCCCTGGGTAGTGCTATTCCATGGGACAAGAACGGGGCTCAGACAATATAAGGAATCGGTGATCCCCCATTTGCTGAATGCAGGTAAAAAATTAATACCGAAGAAATGGCAAGATAAGGAAGCCCCGTCAATGTGGGAATGGGTGGATTCGGTAGAAAAGACCTACAAAATGGAATGTCTGAGAAGTAGCTGGGAAGAGCAGAATATCACCCCAATTATAGGGAAGTGGAAGAGCTGGGTAGACTTTAGGAAGAAATGGCTCATCATAGAGGGGTTGAGGAAGCCCTAAATAGGCACAGTCAAGACACTACAAGGTACTAACTAGATAGAAATTAAAGTATGTATGGAAAAAATAGGAAAAGGTGGTCCACAGATAGGCAGGAGGGGGGGGGGGGGGGCGGGGGTCAGGGGCAAAGAGGAGGTAGAAAATGGGAATGTGTGACAGAGAGGGATTAAAAGTTTAATATGAAAAATAGTAAGTTTGTACTAACACTCCCAATAATAATAAAAAAAAAAAAAAAAAAAGGAGGGAACTCCACGTCAAATTTATGAAAAAAATTTTGGCGTGGGTTCCCCCTCAGAGAGCATACCAGGCCCTTATGTCTGGTATGAATATTGAGGGGAACCCCCTACGCCGAAAAAACGGCGTGGGGCCCCCCCCAGATCCATACCAGACCCTTATCCGAGCACGCTACCCGGCCGGCCAGGAAAGGGGGTGGGGACGAGCGTGCGTGCGCGCCCCCCCCCCCCGAGCCGTACCAGGTCGCGTGCCCTCAACATGGGGGGTGCCTTGGGGAAGGAGGAGCCCGGCTTTCTTCTTCATCGCCGCCCTCTTCTTCCGACTTCGGGGGTCTTGTCCCCCTCTTCGGTTCTTCTTGCCGGGCCACCGCTTCTTCTTTCAGCTTTTACTAGTGGTGGCCCGGTCTTCTGTCGCCGCCGACGCCTTCCGTTCTTCTTCTTCTTCTCCTGGAGATGTTGACTTGACGCTCTCTCCGGCCGCAATGCCAGGGACGCGTTGCGCGGCGACTTATATAGGGACAAGGGACGGGGTCGCCGGTTGATGTCACATGGTGTCACAATGTCACAGTCCCGGAGGATGCTTGGGACTGTGACATCGTAAGGGGGCGGGGTCACCATGTGACATCAACCGGCGATCCCGCCCCTTGTCCCTATATAAGTCACCGCATCTCTGGCATTGCGGAAGGAGAAGGAGAAGGAGAAGGAGAAGGAGAAGGAGAAGGAGAAGGAGAAGGAGAAGGAGAAGGAGGAGAAGGAGAAGGAGAAGTCCGGCGAGAAGACCCCCAGAGCTGTGCAATAAACTATTTTAACCCCGTGTTGTGTGTTTTTTTTTTATTTTTTTCACAGGTGAATGGGTAGGGGTACGTTGTACCCCATACTCATTCACATAGGGTGGGGGGCCGGTATCGGGGGCTCCCGGATTCCGATTAGCCCTCCGCCCGCAGACCCCGACAACCAACGGCCAGGAAGAAGAAGAAGAAGAAGAAGAAGAAGAAGAAGAACGGAAGGCGGCGGCGGCGACAGAAGACCGGGCCACCGCCTGTAAAAGAGCTATAAGAAGGCGCGGTGGCCCGGCAGAAGAACCGAAGAGGGGGACAAGACCCCCGAAGTCGGGAGAAGAGGCCGGCGGCGAGGAAGAAAGCCGGACTCCTCCGCTAGCAAAAGAGCTATAAGAAGATAGCGGAGGAGTCTGGCGAGAAGACCCCCGAAGATGGAAGACCCCCGGAGCTGTGCAATAAAATATTTTAACCCTGTGTTGTGTTTTTTTTGGTACTTTTATTTTACAGGTGAATGGGTAGGGGTACATTGTACCCCATACTCATTCACATAGGGTGGGGGGCCGGTATCCGGGGGCCCCCTTATTAAAGGGGGCTCCCGGATTCCGATAAGCCCCCCGCCCGCAGACCCCGACAACCAACGGCCAGGGTTGTCGGGAAGAGGCCCTTGTCCTCATCAACATGGGGACAAGGTGCTTTGGGGTGGGGGGGCCGCGCGGCCCCCCCTTCCCCAAGGCACCCCCCCATGTTGAGGGCACACGGCCTGGTACGGCTCAGGAGGGGGGGGGCGCACGCTCGTCCCCACCCCCTTTCCTGGCCGGCCGGGTAGCGTGCTCGGATAAGGGTCTGGTATGAATCTGGGGGGTCCCCCACGCCGTTTTTTCGGCGTAGGGAGTTCCCCTTGGAATTCATACCAGACCTAAGGGCCTGGTATGCTCTCGGAGGGGGAACCCACGCCAATTTTTTTTCAGAAATTTGGCGTGGAGTTCCCTCTTGAGAGCTCATTCTCTGATTGGCCGTGGCAAAAGTCGCCTGGCCTGGGGCGACTTAAAGTCGTGTTGTAAGTCGTGTTCAGGTCGTGTCCAGGTCGTGTCCAAGTTGAGTCCAAGTTGCCTCCAAAAGTCGTGTTGAAAGTCGTGTTGCCCCTGTGTGAACCGGCCCTAAATGTCAAATTTTAAACCAAAAGTAAGTTGCAAAAACGACTTGATACTGGCTGATAACTGACTGGTTACAGTGACAGACTTCCTAAAAGCTGTTTGAGGCTGGCTGAAAACTATGTAAATGCTTTGTAAAAGCTTTCTGGCTAAAAAAAAAATATATATATAACCCATAGTGTAGCTTTTTCTATTATTAGGGATATGTAGAACAACCACCTCAACTAAAAGTACATTTATTTTTATTTTGGAAATCTCCTCCCTTCTCCCAAGCCTACCAGCCTTCCGTCGTCTTTACATCCTCGTTGCATGGAGCTCCTCTAGTGCCCGCTCAGTAACTTCCCATAGACTTGAATTGAGCGATACTCAAAAGGCAGTAATGGCAAACCTTGGCACCCCAGATATTTTGGAACTACATTTTCAACTACACTGCAGAGTACATGAGCATCATGGGAAATGTTTCAAAACATCCAGGGTGCCATGGTTCACCATCACTGCTCTAAGCCCCTGTACACACAGTCGGAGATTTCGACAACCAAATCCATCGGATTTTGCCCGTCGGATCTTGGGAATGTGCCCAACGTTAACACACATCAAAGAGCTTGAGAGTGTAAAAAGCGCCATAAAAAGCTGCTTAACAGCTCCTCTACAAAAACGCACAAGTGATGGGTTTTTTTTCTCCCCCCTTAACTCCCCTACCACTAATCTCCTATCGCTGGAAAATCGCTGCAATTCTGCCCATGATTCCAAATCACACTGCAATGCTGACAACACACGTGTTTGTGTGCCATGCATTTTTAATGGCACCTACATGCGGTGTGGTTTTGCCATGACTGTTGTGTGATTTAACATGGCAAACAGCACTGTCCAAACCTTGTTGCACGAGGAGGAGCAGGAGCTTCTTTTGGGGCGATAAGCTTCATGCATTACGGGTTGCCGCTATTGCTTCATGCTAAATTGAAAGACAATCGCCACAAAACTGCACTATGTTTAAAATAAACCCCTTTTTTGGAAAGCAATCCAAGGTATTTAGGAAAAAGCATGGTTAGTTTTTGAAGTTGTCATTTTTTGAAAATTTTTGGGCGAAATGAAAGAAAATAGATTTTTTTTTTCCCTCACAAAGTTTTCATTTTAAGTTATAAACAAACTTCTCACACACAGCATAGGCATACTTATAATTACACCCTACGACACATTCTGTTACTCATCCCAAGTATGGGAATACCATATTTGCGAGTTTTTTTCAAAGCTTAGCCCCAAAATCCAAGGAGCACCTTCAGGCCTTTTAGGAGCATAAATGACACATCTAATTTCTGGACTACCTAGTGCATTTTTTGAGGCCATGGAGCACCAGGACAGTAGAAACTAATTGGTGTAATAGTGATTAGTGACAATATGACTGGTTTGGCAGTGATTTAGGGACACTGACTGGTGAGATAGTCAGAAAATATATATGATATGAGAACAATAAAAACCTATGTTAGATTTACCGGTAATGGTATTTCTACGAACCTTCCAGGACGGCACACCTGAGAGAGATGAGGGCTCCTCCCTGCAGGAAACACAATCACTTGACAGCTTTGTTATAAGTACCCACCCTTCCCCTTGATCCTCAGTATGTAATAAAGTAATCCTGAACTGGTTCACAAGGAGAATTGCTCTACATAGGTACTTACCACCTAGCGTGTAGCTTATATTTCCCTCCACATTAGGGTGGGAAGTAGGCCTGCCGTCCTGGATGGTTCGTAGGAATACAGTTACCGGTAAGTCTAACGTAGGTTTTCTCCTATTACCTTCCAGGATGGCACACCTGAGAGGATAATCTAGTAACCCCATGCCTACCTTCAGGGTGGGACCACAAGTCTTGCTGTGACAACACTCCCACACAGTAGTGCTTTAGGAACGTATCCTGACTGGACCAGGTGGCCGCACTGCGGATTTGTTCCCAGGAGGCCCCTGCTTTCTCAGCCCAGGACATTATTAGTGACCTGGTTGAAAGAGCTTTAACTTTTGCTGGTGCTGGAACTCCAGAACTCTCATGCTACAGAGATAGCTTCTCTGATCCATCTAGAAACAGGCTTTAGAAGCCTGAAGCCTCTTCCTAGACCCAGCGTATAGAACTAGCAGGTGACTGGACCTCCTAAAACTCTTTGTTCTTTCTAGATAGGTAAGGAGACATCTTCTTACATCTAGACAATGAAATTTATTTTCTCGCTCATTTTTTGGTTTATCACAGAAGGACGGCAATATTATGTCTTGCGTCCTATGAAAATTAGAGTTACGCTTACCGGTAACGTCTTTTCCAGTAGTCTTTCAGGACAGCCACTATGAGAGATAGACTCCTCCTCTTCCTCTGGGAACACTGCGCCAGCCCATAAATTCTTACTTCCCCTGCCGGACCTCAGTTATATCGAGAATACCTCCGGCCAGCTGGGGAGACACAAGAACACGTTAATAACATATTTATCAAATACTATTATCTTGCTGCGCTCTGGTCTTTGTAAGACTCCCCCCAATTTTCGGGTGGGAACTAGGGCTGTCCTGAAAGACTACTGGAAAAGACGTTACCGGTAAGCGTAACTCTAATTTTCCCTAATCGTCTTTCAGGACAGCCACTATGAGAGGATAAGCGAGCACTTACCAGTTAGGGTGGGACTACAGCTTGCAAAACCTTTCGCCCAAAGGTTTGCTCACCTGCCGATACCAGATCCACTCTGTAGTGTTTAACGAAAGTGGAATAGCTGGACCAAGTTGCTGCTTTGCAAATCTGTTCTGGCGTAGCTCCTGCTTTTTCTGCTTGGGAGGCTGCCATAGCTCTAGTGGAGTGTGCTTTAATACCCACTGGGATTTCTTTCCCTGCTGCTGAATAAGCCTGCTCAATGGCTACTCTGAGCCACCTAGCAATAGTGCGCCGGGACGCTTTACAACCTTTCCTGGCCCCGGAAAACAAAACAAATAAAGAATCTGACCTTCTGAATGCCTTGGTCAGTTCCAGATAGTGTAGGATACATCTCCTAACATCTAAATAATGAAATCTTAATTCCTTCTCACCGGAGGGATTGGGACAAAAAGAGGGCAAAACTATTTCCTGGCTTCTATGAAAGCTGGATGCCACTTTCGGCAAAAAGGCTGGATCGGTCTTTAAAACTATCCGATCCGGAAAAATAACACAAAAGGGAGCCCTGACTGAGAAGGCCTCCATCTCACTGACCCTCCTGGCAGTTGTTACTGCTACCAGGAACACTGTCTTCAGAGTAAGCTCTCTCAGAGAACACTCCTTCAAAGGTTCGAAGGGGGTTCCAGTTAAACTCTGCAAAACTAAAGATAAATCCCATCTGGGAAAGGATAGACCCTGGACCGGTCTCTGTCTGGACAGGGCCCTAAAGAATCTGACTACCCACGGGTTGGTAGCCAAATGATCCTCCAAAAAAACACTAAGGGCTGATACTTGACCTCTAAGGGTACTGATGGATAACCCCTTATCTGCCCCACGTTGTAAAAATTCCAACACTGCGGAGGAGCTTCGTACAGAGAAAGAGCTCTCTGCGCACCACTTGTTGAAACGCAACCAGACCCTTTCATAGATCTGGCGAGTTTCCTTCTTCCTACTATCCAGAAGGGTAGAAACTAGCCTCTCTGAGAAACCTTTAGATTTTAACAAACCCTCCTCAGTAGCCAGGCCGCTAACTTCCACTGGTGTACCTGTGGGCATAGGACTGGCCCCTGAGAGAGGAGATCGTCCTGAAGGGGCAAGAGCAAGGGAGGTTCTATCGCCAACCGTTTTAGTACCGAGAACCATGCTCTCTTTGGCCAATGTGGAGCCACCAGAATCAGAGAAGTGTTTTCCATCTGAAACTTCCTCAGAACTGCTGGCAACAACACTGGAGGTGGGAAGGCATAGCAAGTTCCGAAATTCCAATCCTGGCTCAAGGCATCCACCCCTAGAGCTCCCTCTCCCCTTTTTAGGGAGAAAAAACAGGGGGTTTTTGCATTGTTTTTGGACGCGAACAGGTCCACCTCCGGAGACCCCCATCTCTTTACTATGAGATTGAAGACCTCCTGGTTGAGAACCCAATCGCCCTCCCCCAGCTTCTTTCGGCTGAGAAAATCTGCTACTACGTTTTTCTCTCCTCTCAGGAAAACGGCTGAGAGCGAAAGGGTGTAGGTCTCGGCCCAGGACAGAATCTCTGTTGCTAAGGACAATAGGGTTCCGCTTCTGGTGCCACCTTGTTTGTTCAGGTAGACCACTACGGACGAGTTGTCCGACCGCACCTGAATATGGTGACCCTGAAGCTCCTTTTTGAAGAATCTGAGGGCTAGTCCCACTGCCCTCAATTCTTTCCAATTGGACGATCGAGTCAACTCGTCGTCTTCCCAAGTGCCCTGGGCTAGAAGGGAACCCAGATGTGCCCCCCAACCTTTTCCACTTGCATCTGTGGTTACTACCCGAGAAACCGGGATGAGCCACAGACGACCCTGCGACAGATTTGTCACTTTCCTCCACCACCAGAGGGATCTTTTTACCTGGAGGGGAATATGTACCAGGGTGTCTAGCGCCTCCTGACTGTGGTCCCACACCCCTAGGATGAAGGTCTGTAGGGGACGAAAGTGTAGCCCTGCCCACTGTACTGCTGGAAGGGTGGATGTAAGGAGACCTAGTACTGACATCAGAACCCTTATGGAAACCAGCTGGTTGCTTTGAAGAGAGGCCGCACTGTCCAGTTTTTGTACCTTTTCTTTTGGCAGAAAAAACTCTCAACAGTGTTGAGTCCAACAGAAAACCTAGATAGGAGATCTGTTGTGAGGGGATCAGGCTGGATTTTTCCAAGTTCAGAAGCCACCCCAGGTCTGTAAGGACCCTTTTGGTTAGATTGAGATCCTTGACCAACTGAGTTGGGGATGCTGCAAACAGAAGCAGGTCGTCCAGGTAGGCAATTACACATACCCCCTGGAGCCGAAGAAAGGCCATGGCTTCTGCCAGGACCTTGGTAAAAATGCGGGGTGCAGAGGATAGCCCGAATGGCAGGGCCTGAAACTGAAAGTGTATTGTTTCTCCGCCCAGATCTATGGCAAGGCGTAGAAACTTCTGCGAGGCCTCCGCTATGGGGATGTGCAGATACGCGTCCCTTAGGTCCAGAGACACCATGAAACAGTTGTGGGGCAGGAGCGCTTTTACTGAAAAGATCGATTCCATGCGGAATCTCTTGTATGTCACTGAAGCGTTTAGAGGCTTTAGGTTCAGAATCAGCCTGAACTTCCCTGAGGGTTTTTTTACTATGAAGACGTGGGAATAAAACCCCCTTCCCTCTTCTGCTCTCGGGACCTTGCGAATAACGTCCTGATTCTCTAACTCCCTCAGAGCTTCTAGCAAGGCCTCGGCCTTTACCCTGCACCTGGGTAGATGCGTGACAAGGAGCCTTTGAGGGGGTGGTCTTAGGAATTCCAAGAGGTACCCCCTTCTTATTACCCCTAAAATAAATTGATTGGGGGATATTGCTTCCCACTGTGGAAGAAAGGCCCCCAGTCTTCCTCCCACTGTAGTTGGACTGTCACTGGGTTTTACTGGGCTGGATAGGAGGGCGAAAAATCGCCCCTCCTCTGCCCCTGCCTTTTTGGGGCCAGGTTTTCTTTTTTGACTCTGGTTTAGGGGTTTCCCTACGCCCCTGCGGACGAAATCCCTTCTTTGTTGGTACAGGGATTTTCCGTTTGAGAGGAAAGGACTTTTTCCTGTCCGCTGTCCGGTCTAGAACCGTCTCTAGCCCTGGGCCAAAAAGGAGGTCCCCCGTGAGGGGAATCCCACAAAGTTTTATTTTGGAGGCATTATCCCCTGGCCATGTTTTTAGCCAGAGGGCCCTTCTGGCCGAGTTGGCTAGAGCCGCCGTTCTGCCTGACATGCGGACGGACTCAGCAGAGGCATCTGCTATATAAGAGATTCCTCGCAGCATAGTAGGGAAGGATGACAGAATGGTTTCCTTATCTGTGCCTGCCTCAATATGTTGCTGGATCTGAGAGAGCCAGTGCTCTAAATTGCGAGCCACAACTGTGACTGCCATTTCAGGCTTAAGATTGCCAATGGCCGAGTCCCACGTCTTTTTAAGCAGGGAGTCAATCCTTTTATCCATGACATCTGCCAAGGCCCCCATGTCTTCAAATGCCAAGTCTGTGTGTCTGGAGACCTGGGAGAAAGCGGCATCCAACTTGGGACTTTTATTCCAAAGGCATGCCGGGTCCTCTGAAAATGGGAACCTTCTTTTGAGGGATCTGGATAAAAAGGGTTTTCTCTCCGGATCCTGCCACTCCTTTTTAACTGTTTCCATTAACACATCGTGTACTGGAAACACCCTTCTTTTTGGCTCGCCCAACCCAGAATACATTTGGTCATCGTCAAAAAATGGCCACAGCCTCCCCGACTGAACGGCCTGGTTCCTTGCACAGTGTCTCCCCGCCGGAGGAAACACTAATAACTGAGGTCCGGCAGGGGAAGTAAGAATTTATGGGCTGGCGCAGTGTTTCCAGAGGAAGAGGAGGAGTCTATCTCTCATAGTGGCTGTCCTGAAAGACGATTAGGGAAATAAAGATGCTACCTTTGGTAGATATAAGGAATCTGCCCTAAGGGTGACCCTATCTGGCTGTACCAATAGGAAAGATTCCTTAATGGACAGACCTTGCAGGTCACCGACCCTCCTGGCCATAGTAACTGATAACAAAAATGATAATTTTAAGGTTAGAAACTTAAAGGGAACCTCTTCTATAGGTTCAAAAGGGTGTTTAGATAACGCCTCTAATACCTTTGTTGGGTCCAATGGAGGGAAACTACTTTTGGCAACAGAAGGAATCCTTTCCCTGGCCTACAGAAAATGTTTGATGAGGTTTTCTTTTGCCAACCTTATATCGAAGTAGACCGAGAGGGCCACTATCTGAACCCGAAGGGTGCTGACTGCTAGGCCTAAGTCTGCTCCGTCCTGGAGAAACTCCAGGATAACTAACAGTGGTGGAGGTTATCTGCCTTTCTTTACCCAAAGAACAGAAGGTCTTCCACAGTTTAGAATAAACCTTTTAAGTCACTGGTTTTCTACCCATGAAGAGGGTATTTATTACTCTCTCTGAGCAGTCCTTGCTCTTTAGGATCTGGCAATCACTAACCAGGCAGTCAGAACATCTGCTCCTTCCATGTGCATGGAAAATAAGGTCTGGAATAAAAGTGAGAATTATATAATATCACAGATATACAGGAAAGACTCAGTTAGACTTACCGGTGACGGTATTTCTAAGAGCCTTTCAGGACAACCCCGGAGAGAGTAGCTCCACCTTGCAATCAGGAAACACATGCCCACTTTAAAAACACCTCCTCCTCCTCCATGGCTTCAGTTATTGTGGCCTTCCGACGCTGGAAAACAAAGCACAGAAAGCACAACACCATGGTAGAACTTAATACATTTACTAAGCATAACCTAGGGAGGGAAGTAGCGGTTGTCCTGAAAGGCTCTTAGAAATACCGTCACCGGTAAGTCTAACTGAGTCTTTCTCAAATCGCCTTTCAGGACAACCCCGGAGAGGATAACCGAGAAACTTACCCTAGGGCGGGACTACTGCCTGCAGTACCTTCCTGCCGAAGGCCTGATCTGCTGCAGACAGTAGATCTAACCGGTAATGCCGGAGAAATGTCGAATAACTGGACCAAGTGGCAGCCTTGCAGATTTGTTCAGGCGTGGCACCGGCCCTTTCAGCCCAGGAAACTGCCGTGGATCTAGTAGAGTGGGCAGCAATACCTGAGGGAGGTATTTCTCCTTTTGCTTTATAGGCTTCTGTTATAGCCAACTTAAGCCACCTACCCAGCGTACTTTTAGAAGCTTTCTCCCCCTTGCGTGATCCAGAAAATATCACAAAGAGGGCGTTTGATTTTCTAAATTCTTTAGTAACTTTCAGAAACTGTAAAAGACATCTTCTCACATCCAATGTGTGAAAAACTTCCTCTCCTGCATTTGCTGGGCTTGCAGAGAATGTAGGTAACACTATTTCCTGTGATCGATGGAAAGTTGAGGATACTTTCGGTAGGAATGCTGGATCCGTCCTCAGTACCACCCTGTCCTGATAAATTCTAAGGAAGGGTTCTGTAATAGCTAGAGCTTGGAGCTCGCTGACTCTCCTGGCCGAGGTGATGGCCACCAAAAAGATTGTTTTTAAAACCACCTTCTGTAAAGAAGCTTCTTGTAAGGGTTCAAACGGTGCTCCCGAGAGACCCTGTAAAACTGTAGACAAATCCCAACTGGGAAAGTCTTTAAGGGCTACTGGTCTATTTCGAGCAAGAGCCCTAAAAAATCTAGAAATTAAAGTTTCTTTAGATAAAGTCTTTTCAAAGAAAACTGATAAGGCAGCCACCTGAGTCTTCAGGGTACTGGCTGCGAGACCCTTCTCCATTCCTTCATGGAGAAACTCCAAGACGGACACCGTGCTCTTGACCTTGAGTTCTCTAGAACTGCACCAGGAGTTGAACTTTTTCCAGACCTTCATGTAAATTGCCTGTGTAACTGCCTTCCTACTGGACAGCAGGGTCTTTACTACTTTATCTGAGAGACCTTTAGCCTTTAACAGGTCCTCCTCAGAAACCAGGCGGTTAGCTGCAGGAGTTCCACTTCTGGATGACTTACTGTCCCCTGGGATAACAGATCTTTTCTGAGTGGTAACCTCCATGGGGGCTTCGAGGCTAGGTTTCGAAGACCCGCGAACCAGGGTCTTTTTGGCCAAAAAGGAGTGACTAGTATTAAGTCTGTCCTTTCTTCCCTGAATTTCCTCAGTACTAGTGGAATTAGAGGAAAGGGGGGAAAGGCATAGCACAGCTGGTAATGCCAGGGGTGAGCGAATGCATCCAACCCTATTGCTGCATCTCCTCGGTGAAGAGAAAAGAATCTGTCCACCTTTGAGTTCTGCTGGCTGGCAAAAAGGTCTACCTGAGGAACCCCCCAGGCCTCGGAGATCATCAGGAACACTTCCTGATTCAGACTCCATTCTGCCTCTAGCAATTTGCGCCTGCTTAGGAGGTCCGCAAACAAATTCTGAGAGCCCTTCAGATGCACTGCCGATAGTGAGGCTGTGTTCTGTTCTGCCCAGGCTAACAACAGATTGGCCAGCTCCATCAAGCTCCTGCTTCTGGTTCCCCCTTGCTTCATAATGTAGGTAACCGCTGTTGTGTTGTCTGACAACACCTGAACATGGTGGCCTCTCAAACTCTGCTGAAATGCCACTAAACCCAGAAAGATCGCCTTCAACTCCCTCCAGTTGGATGATCTTTGAGCTTCCTGTTTGGACCAGACCCCCTGAGATGTCTGACCATCCAGATGGGCTCCCCAGCCCCAGGCACTTGCGTCTGTAGTAAGGCGCTTGTCCACAGGAAAGGTCCACACCAGGCCCCTTGAGAGGTTTGCCTGGTCTCTCCACCACCAAAGAGCCCTTTTCGTCTTTGACGAAATTTTTAGCTGTTTTTCCAAAGGATCCTGATGGGACCAGCTTGACAGAACCTCCCTCTGAAGGGGTCTGGAATGGAACCTGGCCCACTGAACAGCCGGGATTGCTGCCGTAAGCAGGCCCAGAACTGCCATAGCCATCCTGACTGAGACTGTCTGGTTGCTCTGTATCCGCTGTACAGCTAGCTGTAACTTTTCCTGTTTTTCCAACGGCAGGAAAACTTTCTGGAGAATCGAATTTAATGTATACCCCAGAAATTTCATTTCCTGTGAGGGGGTCAGGATTGACTTCTCTAGGTTTAGAAGCCATCCCAGGCCCTCGAGGTGAGACTGGGCCCTCTGGAGATTGACTAGGACCTGCTCCCTGGAGTCTGCAAAAAACAAAAGGTCGTCCAGATAAGGAACAACTGGAATCCCCTTCAATTTCAGGGGTTCCAAAGCCTCTGCCATAATCTTCGTAAAGACCCTGGGAGAGGACGAGAGTCCGAACGGCAGAGCCCTGAATTGGAGGTGCCATACCGAACTCCCTACCTTCAATGCCAGGCGCAGGAACTGCTGCGATGCCTGATGAATTGGTATATGAAGGTAGGCATCCCTTAGGTCCAGGGATGCCATGAAGCATTCTGGGGTCAACAGCTTTGTGATGGAGAAAATTGTATCCATCCTGAAATGTTTGTACCGAATGAACCTGTTCAGGAATTTCAGATTCAGGATTAGACGGTACTTCCCTGAGGGTTTTTTCACCAGAAAAATATGTGAATAAAAACCCCCGCCCTGCTGGCTTACTGGGACTTGAATCAGAACCTCTTGCTGTATCAGCTCCTGTAACAACAGCTTCATTGCAGAGGCCTTCTCCTGATCCCTTGGCAATGTTGTCACATAAAACCTGCTCGGGGGTGGTTCTGAAAACTCCAACCTGTACCCCTGATCGACAACGCTCTTCACGAACAGATTTGGAGACAGCCTGTCCCATTGTTCGCGAAAAGCTGACAGTCTCCCCCCCACTGGGGAGATATTGTCACTTGTTCTTAGGGGACTGCTCTGGGGGAGATCTAAAGAGGACTCCACCCCTGCCTTTGCCCTTCTGTGAACCCCATCTGCTCTTGTGCTCCTGGTCTTTTTTATGGGACTGCTGAAAAGCACGAAAATTCTTTTTAGCCATCTGCTTTTTCTTAACTGGAAAAGCCTTCTTTTTATCGGCTGTTCTATCCAGCACAGACTCTAAATCAGGACCAAAGAGCAAGTCACCCGAGAAGGGAAGACCACACAGCTTGACCTTAGAGGCAGTGTCCCCAGACCATGTTTTCAGCCAAACTGCTCTCCTGGCTGAATTTACAAGAGCCGAAGACCTAGCGGCCAGTTTAACTGATTCTGCTGATGCATCCGCCATGTATTTGACTGCATTCAGGATCAGTGGAAAGGACTCTAAGAGATCCTTGCGGGGTGTCCCCGCCTCAATATGGCTCTTCAGCTTCTCTACCCAACATTCCAGATTCCTGGCCACCACCGTAGCTGCCATTGCTGGTTTTAGACTGACTGACGCGGCATCCCAAGCTTTTTTAAGGATGGAGTCAGCTTTTTTGTCCATTGGGTCTTTAAGGATCCCCATATCTTCAAAGGCTAGATCCGTTCGTCTGGATACCTGCGAGAAAGCTGCATCGACTCTGGGTTTCTTATTCCAAACCTCTGAGTCCTTATCTTCGAAGGGAAACCTTCTTTTGAGAGCTTTAGAGAAGAAAGGGGCTTTTTCTGGGTCCTTCCACTCCTTTCTCACTGAGTCTGAGAGGACCCTGTGGACAGGAAAAACTCGCCGTTTTGTTTCGTCCAACCCCTGGTACATTTTGTCATGAACTGACAGTTGTACTCTTTCTTCCTGAATTTCTAGAGTAGTGTAGATTGCTTTTAAAATATCATCTACTTCCTCTAGTGATAGCTTGAATTTGGAGCCCCTGCTATCTTCTTCCTCTTCCTCCTCCTCAGAATCCCTGAAGGAGATGAGAGTACTACCCCCTTCGTCTCCAGACTCTTCAGTTTCCACCTGTCTGGATGACGACGCCCTGGGGCTGGGCGGTAAGTTCTGAGGCTCGGTCTGTGCGGGAGGGTTTTGTATCAGGATGGACTTGACTGAACTCAAAGAGTTTGTCAGCTCTTTAACCGAAGAAAACAAATCCTTATATTGTTGAGATGTTTCCTCTTCCACCAATTCTCTGATACAATTTCTGCACATTGCCTTCTGCCATGAATCTCTGAGGGGGGTTTTGCAGGAAGGACATTTTCTCTGACCTGGTCTAGCTTTTCCTAGTGATTTTTCCTGAAACGACATACAGGTTTAATTCACTAAAAGCTCTCAACAACCAGTTGCTTAACACCAAGCCAGTGCAGAGACCCACCACCAAACAGACCTACTAGTGAGACCCCAGAACTAGGCTGCAAAAGGTCAGAGCGAAGTCCACCTCTGACCTGCAGCGACAGGCCCCCAAGAGGGGGGAACAAACAAAGACATACCCACAGTAAAGCAGAGGGTGCCAGTGCACCTTACGTACCTGGGCTGGACCGGTGCTGGGGGCGCCTGTCTCCGCCATAGCTGGCTTGCACTCTTCCATCGTTTGAGTGAGGCAGCTATTTTACAAACAGCTCTCATTTTAAATTTTTCCCGGCCGCCGCGTCATCAAGGCCGGCCGGAAGCGGAAGCACACGGTCACCTGACCCGCCCCATGACCCCTGCGTTCCAGGCGCTGAACCACGGCGCCACGCCCCCTCAGAGCGCCCGCGCGTCACCGTGAACGACGCCGTCGCCGCCCGGGACCCGGCGCCGAAAACGGAGCCATGCCGCTGACCTGCAGCGGCCTCCGCCAGCAACAGAGCCCTCCCTGCGCTAACAAGCGGACACCGGGCACCCGACGCCGGCACTCCGAGGGTCCTTACTCCCGTGAGATGGCGGGACCAGGAGCTCCAGGAGTCCTCTCCCCGTGGAGATGCTGCTGGGGGTCAAAGAGAAACAACCTGCAACAAAAGGTAAGCCTTACTCCCCTGCAGAGAGTGTAGCTCTCCCTGGTTCAGGCACATGCTTCCTCCAAGGAGGAAACACAATAACTGAAGCCATGGAGGAGGAGGAGGTGTTTTTAAAGTGGGCATGTGTTTCCTGATTGCAAGGTGGAGCTACTCTCTCCGGGGTTGTCCTGAAAGGCGATTTGAGAAATAAACCTTGTATTTCTGAAGGGTAGCCAGCACAAGCTTTGTATGTAATACAAAAACAGGAAGACACACCCAGCCTTCACTGTTGCATTTTCTGATGTACAGTCACCTGGTCAACAGAGAAGACACAAACAAATGTAAAATGTTGTGTATTAAGATACCATCATATAACTTAAAGCGTGAATAAACCCATCCACATAACAGTTACATTTCTGGCACATGCCGGAAATGTGACACTCCCATTGGTTGCGCTTTCAATCAAACTGTCAAATCATCCAATGGCTGGTGTCTTAACTGATCACATGTGCTGCATCATTGCAGTTCTAGATTAAACAGAGGCCAAGGTGGCAGCTTCCTTGGCTGAAAACGACAGGTGGGTTTACTTCCACTAAGCACAGAGAAAGGACACAAACTTCAAATGTGTGCTTCTGATGCTCAACAAGGTAAGGTGATATATCTAACAGAAAGGACACTACCAAATGCAAATGTGGTGTTTTTCTGAGCAACCAATATGAAAAACGGAGAAGACACAGACACCTTTCACTGTTGTGTTTTTCTGATGTACCGCAAACTAAGGTAATAGATGCCAGACAGAAGGCCAAGAACCAGTACGGCGTTTATTCCTAATACTGAACTCTGTATGGTCATATAACAGAAATGATACTAACACCTGGAGTACACTTCTGATGGCCAAGAAAATGCAGCTGCATAGCCAGCCCAGTATGATAACAGACAAGACACCTGCGACCTACAGTTGTGTACTGCTGGTGCTGGACCACGTGCAGTCATAACCAGCAGAGTGACACTAACCCACTTCTGATTAACAACAGGGTATAGTCAAAGAACCAACAGAAATGTCACCAACAATAATTCAATGCTGTGCACTTCTGATTAGCAACACTGCACAGTCCCATAACAGAGGTGTCACTAGAAAACAAATTAATGCTGTGGGTTTCTGAATAGCAACTTGTACAGTCGTATAACCAACAGAAATGTTGCTGATAATTCTATGTTGTACCTTTCTGATTGGAAATAGCGTACGGTTAAATAACAGAAGTGTCACTAACAATTCAATGTTATGCGTTTCTGATAAGTAACAGTGCACAGTCACATAATCAATATCATGCTTTTCTATTGAGCCATAAGATAGTTATAACAGAAAAGACACAAAACAACTTCCCATGGTGTGCATTTCTGATGTGCGGTCAGACAATCTATCCTAGGCATAGCCTGAACTTCCGATACTAATCCTTCACCAGTGAAGGAGCATGGTAGTTCCAAATAATGGAGGTCTGAGGTGTGGGACTATACCACAGTAGTGGTAGTTGTTACCCTACTACTGCATAAGTCTGAGTAGGTGTAGCTAACCCACCAACAGGTGGGAGTGAGTCCACGCCTCCCAAGCATCTAAGGTCTTACTTGATCTCTGGGCCTGTGCTCGTTAAGTCATTCTCAGGAAGAGATGATCACACTCAAGCCCCCCCCCCCCCAAGAGGTTTTGATTAACGGTAGCATACTGATAGATACAGCAGTGTAAAGAGGAAACAATAGGTTGGAACTTGAGATGTTCACAAAGGTGCCCCCCTTACCCAAAGGGTATAAAATTAGGGGGCAGGCTTTTAGGAACCAAAAAAAAAAAAAAACTCTAAATGCACCATCGTGGAGCCACCTGCTAGATTCATAGCAGCTGGCCTAGATTTACCAAATTTATCGGCGTATAACACACGACAGCGTATAAGACGCACCCCAAGTTTAGGAGGGAATTTTATGGGGAAAAAAAACAAACAAACAAAAAAAAAAACACTTACATTTATATGCCCATCAATGCAGCCTTGTCAGTGTCATTTGCAGCCTTGTCAGTTTTATTTTCAGGTTTTATTTTTAAAAATGGCGCCGCCGAGATGTCCTGTGTATCTCGGCGGGGCTCTGTAGTTCTCACCCGCCTTCGGCCCTTCTCGTCAGCTTTCGGCCACTTTCAGCAGTTTTCGGCCGCTGAAAGCTGCAGAGAAGGGCTGGCGGCCGCCAAAAGCCACAGAGAAGGGCCAAAAGCCACCAAAGAGGCTCAAAAATCGTGGATGATCAGCGTATAGCACGCACCTGCGATTTTCCCCTGATTTTAAGGGGAAAAAGTGCATCTTATACGTCAATAAATATGGTAGATTACCTGGTGTGCATTTGCTGACCAGGGGAAACCTGTTATTATTCCTGGATTTTCCAGGTTCCTGTAAACCACCTCACAACCTTCCCATTAACTGTTTAGGAATGTTTAGTGGCAGGAATAGCTTGTAAGAGACTGTGCCTAACAGATTACACCTCTTCACTATATTCACCCATATTGATGTACTATATTAGGGTTTATAGTGGTAGGCTGGTAAGTTAGTTTTGTGTACATTGGTCTAGCTGAAGCTTCTGGGCTATTTGTTCCCAGACACAAGGGAAGGGATAGTAGCAACCTGGATTGAGGGAGGGAGTCCTATCTCAACACCCTAAAACCAGCTGGCTTTATTAGGGATTCTGCTGGGGCTGGTGACCCCTGCTCTGTCTTGTCAGACGATGCTTACCAGGACCATTCAGATAGTGAGGATGAGTCCCCGTCCGGGTCTGGGCGCGACAAAGCTCTTGTTGGAGCACTTATCACAGCTGTGCGTGATACCCTAAAAGATTTTTTTTTTTTTTTTTTTTAGCCTATACCAAAATGATGGGCGGGCGGTGGTTTAGTTATCCTGACTAGAGATGGACGAACTTCCAACGGGACGTTTCGCGAACGCGGCCGATAGTTCGCGAACCGTAACGTTCGCGGCGGGCCCCATTGACTTCAATGGGAGGCGAACTTTGCAAACCTACAGGTCAAATTTGCAGCCACAAAATAATTAATAGCTGTGCAAACAAAGTCCCACCACATGGCCAATGACATTACACATGTATGAGGTGAATCTGGGATCGACAACTACAAGCATTCTTTTTTTATATGTGAAATTGTTGTGACAATTCAGCACTGTGGAGCGCATGAAGGCAATGGAGGAGAGGGAAGGTCAGGGTAGGCAAAGAAGAGGGTGCAGGAGATGATCACCAGCAGCGTGACATACAGCAATGACATCTGCACCATGATAGAGTGATCTGACAGCAGCACCGTGATAGAGAGCACTGACATCAGCAGCGTGACATACAGCAATGACACCTGCAACGTCAGCAGCCCCAGGAGGAAATCAGCATAGCACAGGGGTGGTTGGGAGCCCCCCATAATATGCACAGCACAGGGATGGTGGGAGCCCCCCTCAATATGCACAGCACAGGGATGGTGGGAGCCCCCCTCAATATGCACAGCACAGGGATGGTGGGAGCCCCCCTCAATATGCACAGCACAGGGATGGTGGGAGCCCCCCTCAATATGCACAGCACAGGGATGGTGGGAGCCCCCCTCAATATGCACAGCACAGGGATGGTGGGAGCCCCCCTCAATATGCACAGCACAGGGATGGTGGGAGCCCCCCTCAATATGCACAGCACAGGGATGGTGGGAGCCCCCCTCAATATGCACAGCACAGGGATGGTGGGAGCCCCCCTCAATATGCACAGCACAGGGATGGTGGGAGCCCCCCTCAATATGCACAGCACAGGGATGGTGGGAGCCCCCCTCAATATGCACAGCACAGGGATGGTGGGAGCCCCCCTCAATATGCACAGCACAGGGATGGTGGGAGCCCCCCTCAATATGCACAGCACAGGGATGGTGGGAGCCCCTCATAATATGCACAGCACAGGGATGGTGGGAGCCCCTCATAATATGCACAGCAGAGGTACAGCCCCA